>NC_090779.1:19096666-19413750 GCF_040054535.1 Antennarius striatus | reverse complement strand
AGAGCTCTGATGTGGACAGAACATTTTTGTTTCGGGAAAATGTATGCATATTGATCAAGAAGGCTCAAAATAAAACTCACGTACTGTATACAAGGAAAACATTCATATAATGGGAAGCTAAAGTTCATTCCAGACCCTGGAAAGGAGGAAGGGGAGTCATGGATGGTGAGGCAAATCTGCTCTTCTGTTGGGATTTAGTTGGCCCATGAATTAAATGTGATTGTTTTCAATTCTGTCAATTAAAATTCTAGTACAAAGAAAACAAACAAAAATAACCATCTCAATAAACTGAAAGGGGCTACCACACACAATGTGATTTGCACACAAAAAAAGATTTATAAACATAAATAAAGTATTTATAGAGATTAGCTTATTTTTGACTTTACCCATTAAGGTCCTTGATGAACAAAAAAATCTATACTGACAAATCCTGTCTGTGATTTACAGTTTAGGTCTTCTGACTGTGGTGGAGACGAGTTTCAATGAAACTGTTTCAGGAACTTAAAAAGCAGTCCAATGGCTCCATGAGGAGACTTTGTATGTAGATGTTTTTGGACTCAGCCAACTCTCTGTTACTTCCGGGGGTCAAATTCTCCACTATGATCTCAAATACCCCTCTTTTGGGGAAAACTGTTTGGTGGGAATATCAGTCAAGACCGCAATTCCAACTTATTGGAGATGTGATCCATTACGTGCTTTTAGATACTGTTTAGATTGTTGGATCAAGAAGAAAAAAAAAACTCCCATAGGTGCAGACTTTGGTGACCTTTTAATGACTAAAGCAAAAAATAAACTGTATTTAGCAGAACAGAAAGAGTCACCCTGTTCTCTTGTCCTCAATACTTCCTTCCGTGGGTGCGTATTGAGGCCATCACAGGGTTGCTGTAGCAGCGAGCCTCTCATAAGGAGCAGTAAAGCTAGCCACCAGTGGGAGGTTAAGCTACTCCAGTGTCATTCTGACAACCCACAGCGATGTCGACACACTTCCGCTGCCAAGTTCTGGGGTGGACCCTGACAAGGACAAAAATGTTTCCCAACTCGTCCACTGGGGTCCGAGTCTCACGCCACGCATGAACAAGCTGAATAAATCATAGAAGTATGACTGAGAGTAAAGAGCTCCAGAGCCTGAAGGAAGAACAGAGTGGATTCTGAGTTTCTTTCATATTAGCAGACTGCCCGCCGCATGGCTGGGGGAAGCTGAGCCCTTCGAAGAGCAGGCTGTTGTGAGAGAAACACTGAATTATGCATCTAGCAGGGAGGGGAGATTGGCTGCTGGCTCCAATAGCACCCCCCCCGCCTCCCATACCTCCTTCCCTATTCACTGACAGATAGATGAGGGCATCTAGATGAAGTTTCACAAGAGGTCAGCGCTGCAGACACAGGATTGATAGACACTATGGGGCGTGTTCCTCTTCCCCTGTTTTCTGCACCATTTCACAGAATTGGGGGAAATGCCATTCTCCATCCTTTTAATCCAACACAGGGGGGTGGATAGGGAAGGTCCTGTCGCCTCTGGGCAGAGACGAATGCTCAACGACACGCTAATGATGCATTTAGGCCTCCAAAATCAGCCGATGGTGGTTATGAGGCATCGATTCTCAAGGATGAATACTTTTTTTTTTTTACACACCTGCAAAGAGCAATGGGGTCAGAAGGTCATCCTTTTAACGGGCTTTCCCTCTCCCTAAAAAAAATCAATTTCTTATTAGAACTTCATCCCCCTCAGAGGAGGAATGGACCAGCATTAAAATGAAGACTGAAGACATTCACCTTTGTCAGATATGATCATAGATGTTCTCTGGTTTCCCTCCAGTTGTTATGGAAGATTTTCAGCGGTTCAGTCCTTCTTCTTTCATTAGATGGGCCCGTAATGATCCTCCTCCTCATTTGAACCTCTTGCTCCACTCCTCTTGGCAGTTCATTGCCATGCTGTTGCTTCTATTTCTGTCCATTGCCACTGGCTATACATTCAGCATATTGTGCGTGCACAGATGAAACCCACGTAAAACACCTGCTTTAAACACACTGTAAAATATTACATTCAGAGTTTTTTGAGCAGCTATTTACTTTCATTTAATGACACTATGGAGTACAAATCCTCTTTAAAGCCCAGTGAATTATTTAGAGGATGAACTAACCTGCTGCTATTGCTCAAATACATCAGTGATTACTTTCCTCTTGTAACTGATCATTGTTTGTCAGAACAGGCGCCTTGTAAACCGTGGTGTAAACCACACTCAAGATGTCCTTCAATACTGCTGCCGTTTGTGAGGATAGTACCTCTGGCTAAATGAGGTTCGCAGAGAGACAGTGTTATAGATGAGGGCAGGTCCCTTAATGGACCCTCCTGACTGTCATAACCAGCCAAGGCCTCTGGCAGAAACATTCTCCTCCTGTCAATATGACTCCTGAAACTAGAGCAGCGGGCCCCTCCCTGTCCCTGTCCTCTAGACTACCTTGCTCTGAAGGATGAGCGGCAATCAGCGATAAAACCAGCCAAGGCTACTAGATATTATAAACATAATAATAATAATAATAATAATAATAACAATAACAATAATAACAACAACAGTAATAATAATAATAACAATAATAATAATCATGAGAAGGGAATCAAATAAAAATATCAAAATCCCCTTAAATCCATCTAACGCACAGCTCAATATATTCCATGAAAAAAAATGTCTAGAATCTCACAGGTTTTTAAGACAATTTGCCAAAAGGGCTCATATCGCAATAATGATTACAAATGTTTGTTCAGTTGATAATGTGAATGCGTGCATTAACTTCTCATTTAAGACTACGTAAGCTGAAGGAGGGGTGCCATAAATTATGTCAATTTGCTCAAGGAGTATTTATGGGCTACTACAAGCTGTGGCCAATCTGCAGACACAAACAACTAAATGAGTGCATAAATATAGATGACATGCTTCAGGCTCATGGCAGGAATATACGACCGCCTCGGGCTGCAGGTCCGTTTCTGCGTCTTCCCCCCACCTTGAGCTCTGAGATATGTTTATATGTATGGAACAGGGGTGGAAGGAGAACACATTGAAAGGGCCAGATTTACGATCCAAAGAACCAGATGAGGGCAGATAGCCTGTCGCATCCACAGTGGTGTGGTATATTTTTCAGAAAGCTCATTGCTCTATAACCTTTGAATCCATTACATGAACTCTACCTTCCTTGCCTTGTGTAGTTTGTCTCTTTTCTGGCATACAATATCCTGAGCTGATGCCCAGCGCGCAGTCATAAAACTAAGATCTATAATTTTGAGCACTTTGCAATGATGTAAATCACTTTCGATCACAGCTTGTGCACCAAAACCGGAGTGGGGAAAAAAAGTAGATACAGCACATACTGTAATACACAATTATGCTGTATGTGGACTCTAGTTGCTCTTCTTTTCCTACCTACAGCACATGGACTCCTTTTCCCCACCTGCTTTAGCCTGCCTCCTGTCACACTACGCATTTGTTGGAGCACTGAAAAATCCCATCACGATTCTGGCTGTGCATTTCGGACCTGATGCGTAGCAAGGAGTCTCTTGACAAAAGTCTTTACCATTTCACAACACTGACCTGGACCTCGCTGCTGTTTGAAGAGCTTTGGAACATGATCAGTGGCTCAGGTGAGAAGAGGAGGGAGATGGTGCTGAGTTAGAGGATTGGAGGGGGTTCTAGCAGGTTTTACCGATGCATAAGAAAATCCCTAAAGGATAGACTAGAAAACCTTTGGGATTCACATAATAAAGTGCTGGTTGAATTTGATTATTTCTATGTGTATGAGATGAAGCCTTGACATGTAAAAATCTGTATTGATTACTTAAGTCCACTTTGCTTTTTTTCTGCTATTGCTATTTTATACTGTGGACGTTTCTATTTTTGGTTGATGATGCATTCAACGGTCCTTCAGCTTATTGCTATTCTGTCAAATTTCGCTCTTGCCTACTGTCCTTCACCCATTACCTTGTCCAACCCCCTTTACAGAAGGCCGCAGGGCAAGTCTCCCCTTTCGTCTCATCGTCTCACGTCATATTGTGACTTAGAGTCTTATGTCCTTTTAAAAGTTTACTAGTTCGTATCATCGCGAAATGACTGATGCTACATTTTTCATGTGGAACATTAATAATTCAAAAGATCTGTTCCCCCTCTTCATTCTGAGACTGAAGGGGAAAAAAAACAAGTCTCAATAATGGATGAGAGAAAGGTTTGCTTAGAAAAGAGAATCGGTACGGTGTGATTGAGCTGGAGGGAGAGTGCGTGTGTGTGTGGGGGGGGGGGTGATGTATGGATGGACATAGGAAACAAGATGGGACAGATGTGAGGAAAAAGGGAGCTGCTGATCAGTGGTTTTGATAGACAGCTGGAGGAAGATGGAAGGTTTATGTTGGTTGGAGGTGATCTGACCTGGTGTAGGGAAACATTTATCTTCCACCCATTGCCTTTGTCTGTGGGTATACACTAGGGTCGAGCTGGGTACTCGTTTCAGGCAAGTATCCGGTATGGATAACGCATTTTTGACGAGTACGAGCACACACACACACTCATTCCTACACGCAATTTGGGACCGGCCAATGAAGCGCATGCTTTTGGAGGTGGGAGGAAGCCGGAGAGAACCCTCGCAGACACTGGGAGAACATGCAAACGCCGCACAGAGCGGGACTCGAACCCGGACCCGGCGTGTTGTGAGGCAACGGCGCTACCCACCGCCCGGGTACAGATAGTGATATAGATCATTTAGATGGTTAAACAGATACAAATACAGATACAGATAGTGGTGTACTTGCTCATCCCTAGTATACACAGCTGGCTGCTGCTGGAGCTCTGCTCTTAGTCACGCACCGCAAACGTTATAAACTGCCTCACAATGCCAAATATTCAAAACACATATGTACACACACACATACACACACACACACACACACACAGAGAGAGAGAGAGAGAGAGAGAGAAAAACACGGAAGTCTCATATATTTATTGCCAGAGGTTATTTATCTATGAATATAAAAGAAATGTGTTGCTCAAGGTAGCTGGAAATTCTTTTATTTTTAATTCTTAAATTATTGAAAGCTTGTTGGAGCTACTGTGAGATAGTTTTAATAGTTGTTGGACCCACCATGGAGGGAGGTAGCCATCACTGAAGTTATTTCAAAGGATTCATTTCTGCAGAAGCTCATATTCTCATGATTTGCGATTACATTTAGTAAAAAAAAATTTTTTTAAATCACCTGCAGTGTTTCAGATGTTATTTCCAATTCTCTAACCCTCAAGAAGGATTTCTGCATGTCAACGTATTTGAGACGTGGTTGTATTTTTTAAATACAACTTCCAGTTGTAGCATCAACATATGAAATTAAAATGCTGCACAAGAGACAAAGGAAAAGAGAGACAATATTAGACTCTTACATTAAACTGTCAAAATACAAGCCTAAAGGGCATAAAATATACAGTTTTTGTCAAATAAAATGAATGGCAGCTGAGAGATGTATTTTTCTAGGTTCATGTCCTCCGGCAGCTGAACAGAACAACGGGGACAGCAAGGCCTCTGTTAGGACGCCATCTAGTGGCGAGTGATAAAACATGTACGCCGGGTTCGCTGTGAAGAGAATTCAGAGAATTGCTTCTCAAAGTTACAAGATATTAATAAATTAATGAAACACAAGTTCAATTAAACTAAACCTATGAAATATTGGTAAAATAATTTTAACATTTTTTGTCAACTCTGCAGTCAGAGTTGACAAAAATTGTGTACAGTGTTATAACAACAGTCATTAGTGTGATGTGAGGCCTTATCATTTCAGTAAGTTGAGTGTAAACAGCAGGAGGTCACTACGCATCACAACCAGGAAGGAAGAGACGAAACAGGCTTCCCATCCCGCCAAAAACATCCCAGGAGGACTTTTGGAGTTTCTAAACCCATCAACATGTTGTGCAATGATGCATGTCATCATACAAATATTGTCTTAAAGGGGAATACTTTGATATTTTCTTTCTGTCGACAGATTATTTAAAAAATGCATCAGAAATCTCAGGTATCTTGTTTGTTACTTTTTTTTTTCCAGGGTGTTGCTGTCAGATTCCCAGATCTGCATGTGTGACATAAATAAATGTATTTCTTAATGGCTCAGTAAGATTACTCAAGCAATGTATTCACACTTGATATTGGGATTTATTTACAGTTTTGTGTGCTCAGTGGAATTCTTGAAAAAAAAAAAATACAGGGTATCAACAGGCTTACATAGTAATAAAAAAAAAAGTTTTTGACAACTTCAGAGCATTTATTTTTACTTTACCAGGAGTTTTTTTCTTATGCTGACAAGACAATTTGTGAGTTCAGGCTTTCAAAACATTGAAGATAATTCTACCGAACTGTCGATGGCCAAAACACACAGACACACTGACAAACACTTGGTCACACAAAGCTGCACACATTCTCCCTCAATAATGAACAAATTCCGACACCAGCCAGCGTCAGACAACACACATGCTGCCGCCACTATTCAACAAACCGGCTCATTGTGTTGATTTTGCTCCCTCTCCAGCTTTCATTTGGGTGTTTTATCTTTTGTTTACTGGTGGATTGTATTCTCGGTGGCTCCGGGAAGCACAGGGTTGGCAGTAACTCAATTTGATCTGCAGTTGTGGTTGATGAAAAGCGCCAGTGGGGGGGGAAACATGGACATTTTGGAAAATATAAAAACACTGCCATGTAATTATAATAAAAATACATAAATATGAATCCTCCTGACAGCGAGGGAAAGTGCCAGTGTCGGCATTGTGATGCTAAACAGTCTGTGAGGGAGTGTTTGTGTGACTCGGTGGGGGTCACCTCTACAATAGATGCGCCGGAGTTTCAACTGGGAAATGAAAAGTCTGGAAAGTTCCTGACAACTTGAACAGGCCTTACAAGGGTTGAGGCTACGAGTTTGTACACAGCAAGCTGTCGGTGATATAGCTTTAACAGCAGCACAAGACAGTTTGATTCTATTGGAGGAAAAAGGAACAATTTACATGAATATCAATGAATGGTTTCACTCACAGAGCTAATAAAAGAGCTTAAAATGAAGATGACCATAAACACTTTGTATGTAAATACAGACATATGTTCTGACTAGAACAGTCTGAGGACTGGACTAAGGCTTTAAACATGAAGGTGGGGGGTTTTTGTAATGTATTTTGTTATCAGTAGTTTTTTGATTAATTTTTACATCCCGCTTCAAAGCGGTGATGCATCGTAATTGTCAGTGTTCATCCGTTCGTTTGTCGGTCTGTCCGTCCATACGAATGTCCACCAAATATCTTTGCAACAATTGCAGATAGAAAGATGAAACAAAAAAAACATTACTCAGGCAGCAAAGGGGATGAAAATGAGACATTAACCTTGACCTTGACAAAACTAGATCAAGGTCAAATTCCAGCTTTTGTACACTCAGGAACCAGATTAGATAGAAAGACGAGGGAGACGGCCAGTGTGAGTAAGAGCATAGATCAAAGCTACTGCTTTGATCTATGAAAGTAGGTCAGAGCACTGGGTTTGATGTTTGACCTATGCAAGTAGGTCAGGGTAAAATTTGAATTCAGGGGTGTTGCAGGATGTTGCAGTCTGTGACTGCATTGGTTCTTGTTGGAATTTATAAAGGCTCCCAGAAAATTCACTACTGTGAAATAACAAAATGAGTTAGGAACTTTTCCTAAATCCAAATTGAGGGTCTAAGGACAGAGAATGTCCTGTGTGCACAGATTAACTGATTTAATAACTGATTGATGATAAAGTGAAACAGTACTGATTCAATCGTGTGTCTGATGCATCTTCAATAGTGATCCTGAAGAAAACTATCAGCACCAGAGATCAACATATCAGGAGACTTCTGGATTTGGGTGTGTTGACATGATGGGAAAACTGTGCTGCACTGGAAGACACATGCGTGTGATATTTAGTTTAGTACTGCATTATATTTAAGTTGCCAATTAAATTACTAAATTAATGTCCAAACTGTAACACCCTGCAATGCAGAGCAAAATGAATTTGATTCCCTCGACGTGATTTAAATATATAAATATACATCAACAGATGTGAACCCACCCAGTTTAATGTTTGTTTAAGCAGTGGCATGGCTGCGTGGCAGGAAGTCATCATAAACAAGCTGTTTTCCCAGCATGAAGAAGATAAGAAACAGTCTGGATTATATTCTAAAAACAGTAACAAGTAAACAGCTGAGAACCTTGGAGGAACATAATCACCAAATTCTGACGACTTTTCTGGAAAAGGGAGGGACAATTATCAAGAGTGATGACCTTTAGAGTCAACATATCAAAAAGAACCACTCCAACAGTTCATGTGTATGCAGAAAGACAATTATTTCACAAAGTACACACATACATACACACCGCTGTGCGTTCGGAAAACAACAACTTCACAATGAGCCACGCTTATCTCAGCATACACAGGCTTTCTCTCTTTGGCATTCACTCACTTTGTCTCTTAATCACACAAATATGCACACAGAAGTCAGTGTTTCATCCTAAAATTCATGGAGTCAAATTTCTCTCATCCTCTACCAACCATTTTGTCTCTTCAACTCTCCAAGGTACTGTTCCCCCATCTCTGAGCTCTGCCTCAAAAACCACTGCAGCACACACCTCCCTCCATTTCTATGGTGGCACCACATACCATTGGCTTTTCCCCCGGATCATAGTTCGGCTGAAGAATCCCCAAGAAAGTTTAAAGATTCACTCTCACTACAATCAGGGGTCTGACTCAGCAATCGTTCTGCGGTTCAGGTTTGCATGGTTACAAGTTAGAAGGTATTTAAATGAAATCATGTTTCATCATAATACACCTGCTTAAAATGTGAAGTAGTAACACTATCATTATCTGCTCTGTGAAACAGAAGAGAGAAAAAATAGAAAACCTGCTAATTCCAGATAGCTTTCTTATTTGGTTCTTTAATTGTCATGTACTGTGCCAGGCTCAGAGGAAACATGACTGGTTTTAGGCTTCTAATGCCTTGAAATCTAGTATTGAATTTAACTTAATATTTACATTATAAATATTTTATTTTTTTAATTTATTCAGTTTATTTATTTTCTTTCCAGACATGTTATTACAGCAGATTTCACTTTCATCAATGTTGGAACATCAACAACAACATCCGGAAAAAAAATAAAATTGTCCATTCAGTCCAATAGATATGCATCTTTGCACACATCTTTGTCAGTTCTTGAAAACAGTCTAATTTTGTTAATCTGGTTATCGTTCACCGTCTCAGTTGCTGCACTAAGGTTACGGTGACATTTTTCCACAGGCATGACACATGTCGTTTATTTAGCCATAACAATGTAAGACTTTAACCATCATTTGCATCCGAGATATAACCTTGCAAAGTCATGTTTTTAAAACCTTTTTTAAAGGCAGATAGAGTTCCTAGACTCCTAATTTCGTTGTGCAGTTTGTTCCAGAATTTAACGCCAGTAAAAGATAATAAAAATGTTTTTAGTGTAGTAATTGCTTTCTTCTGTGAGAATGCTGTGTTTCCTCTCAGTTGGTAGCTGGATTCATTAATCTGTATTTATGTTTGTATATTTTGTGGTAAATACGTAGTTATTGACTGCTTTATTCATAAGTTGAGCAGTTTTATAGCTTATAATGTCACGTATTTTCAGTGGTTTAGGTTTAATAAATAATTGATTTGTACGAGCTCTATAATGTTCATTGTGAATAATTCTTATGGCTCTTTTCTGGATCAAAACTAAAGGTTGTAAGCCACTTTTATATGTGTTTCCCCATACTTCAGCACAGTAGTTAAGATAGGGGAGGACATTTCCTTGAATATAAAACCAGTACAAATAAAGAATTTGATAGTCATCATGTTTCTATGAAGAAAACATCAATACCACAACAGACCTAGACATTTTATTTTTAAAAAAAGAAGACATGAATTGGCAAAGATTAATTAAATTGACAAGAAAAAAAATACATATTATCATCGCCTCTAAAATGACTAAACCGACATCACCGACATATTAATATTTCCATGTGGAAAGATCATAATTATAAAGTAAAGAGAGTGACAGATCTCATCATAACAACCCAACATCATTGTGATATTAGCTGGATTGCACAGTTAAAAATAAATAAGCAGTGAGATTTTTTTTTTAAATATTCTGCCATCATTATGTGTTATTGAAATTGAAAGAGTAAACTTGAAATACAATAAACTTTTCCTTGCATGTCTTCGTCATGCTGCTGCAGCTGCTCTCCATAGTGATGCAATACCACCACCTAGCGGTCATGTAGAATAATTACAGCAGGATGTCCTGATCAAAGGTCCCTGATCTGCGTGTGTTTACATGCGTTCACTGCTGCCCTCATGAGAAGAGTGACCTTTGCAACACGTTCCTCCTCGCTAACAGAGCATACATATAAATACTTCACGGTGGTGAAGCACTTTGTGTGTTGTCCAATTATTAACTACAGGAGTGATAGGGAACCAGAAACAAGGAGTGAGAGAAGAAGCAAACAGACTGAGAGACAGAAGGAAAGAAACACATGAAACAGGGCAGATCAGCTCTGCCAAGCAAAAGGACGTTGACTCAGCAGTTGCAGTTTGTGGGAGCAAAGAGGAAGAGGAATACAGTAACTGTGTGGCTGTGTGTGCACACTTCTCATTTTATTTTTTTTCTCCTGTATGGCTAAATGAACGCCTTGGAGGACACACAGGTGGCCAGGACCTTAGAGCTGAATGATGGCACACGAATGCCAGCGTTGGGTCTGGGGACATGGAAGGTAGACTGAACATTTATTCCTACGTTTGATTTTGACTTTAAACATTTGTCTTATATTTGTTTTCTGACATACTGTTGATTATGACATGTATTTTTAAAATGTGTGCATTGAAAAAGTGTCTACTGAATGATGTCGGCCTCTAGAGTCTTTCATTCAGGAATTTAAAAATGATAGAAAGTTTCTGATTTGCAGATTTTTCAGCCTCTACTCGTTCAAATGTCAACTGATTTTGGTCTCTTTTAAGTAACATAGAGTTTTGTATTTGAAAGATAAAACATTGCGGAGGTTTTGTTGTTGTTGTTGTCGTTGAGAAAATTAATAGCACTCTCAGAACTGCACAAAAACTTATCAAAAAAAGTTCAAAAACAGTTTTGACATACTGTACTGCCTAATTGTAGCTTGTTTGAAGTCCAAATCTGTTTAAATCAATCTACTGAAACCTACACAGACAATTTGTTTGAACTGTATAAAGAAAGAAAATGTGATTCCCTGCCTCCTGTACTTTATCCTATTGGTAGCGAGTTTTCCAATAAAAACTACACCTTTCTTGGAGTTCTATTGATGGTTTTACTTAAATGCTACATCAGAATCGAGGACACAGACAATTCATCTTGTTCTTATACAAAATTTCATTGTCTTATTCATTTGTAGATGATTTGAACTCAGTAAATTTGACAGGAAATAGTTCTGAAAAAGTGGAGGGAATTGATCATTTTCATGGGTGCATGGCATGTTAGAACTTTTTTCAGTTTGTATACAGTACATATCTTAATACATATTTTAATGTATTAATATATCTTATAAAATTTGGGGGGAAAAATGAAGCGGTGTTATTTTGCAGGTTACAGTACTTAGTATTTCATCAGCAGGTGCAGTGACTTCCTAAATTTAGCAAGCATGAATATGGTTTTGACATTCTCATCTAATTCTCAGGGACATAAATGACTTCAGTCACGCTTCATATCAAATGCAGCTGGAGTAATATCACAGTTAACGTCCGAGTCTGTCATGAGCCTCTAAACCAGGGGTGTCAAACTCATTTTCCCCGAGGGCCACATCAGCATAATGGCTGTGGTCAAAGGGCCAGATGTAGCCTATAAACGTAACTAATGTAAAACAATGTAATGTAAAATAAATGTAACAACTCCTTAATTTTAAAAACTCATTTATTACTTTTTCAAGTTACAGTTGCACAAAAAGGCAAATGTTTGTTTGTTTCTCTGTTATAACATAAATTATTTAACTTTGTCAGGTTATGAAGTCCATCAATCACCAATTAAACTAATCAAGTGAATAAAGAATCATGTTAAAGTGGGCTTACTAACTGCATTGAGGGAAATGTAGTTTTGCTCAAAGCAAACTTTTAACTCATTTATTTTTAGACACTGACCCTTTATGCTTTCCCAGGCCACATAAAAGGATGTGGCGGGCCACATTTGGCCCCCGGGCCTTGAGTTTGACACATGTGCTCTAAAGCATCCACTATGTAGTCTCTAAAGCACATCTAGATATGACTGAAAGGATGATTTTAAAAGTGTTTTACTTTTTGCAGTCTTCCAAACTTCCTCGCACTTCAGTCCAGGGTGCAGTAGAGACGGCCATCTCTGCCGGCTACCGCCACATAGATACCGCCTACAACTACAGGAATGAAATTGACGTCGGTAAGGCTCTGCGATCCAAGATGCAGCAGGGCATCATCAGACGTGAGGACATGTTCATCGTCAGTAAGGTGGGTGCTGAAGAACAAGCTTCACTAGGGTGAAACATGAGGAGGGGGAATAAATACAGTGGTTTTACCTCTGCTATGTTTGATATTTTACTTGCTGTTAACCCTCCCGTGATGTACTTTGGAACAGCTGTGGTGTACCCATCATGCCCCAGAGGACATCCCTCTGTGCCTGAATCACTCTCTGAATGACCTTCACCTGGACTACCTGGATCTTTATCTTGTGCATTTTCCTGTTGGCTTAAAGGTTGTAACTGACTTCAAAAATACAGCGGTAGAATTCTACAATTGTGTCCCTTATCTTACCCGTTTATATCTGCATGGATGATTGTGCAGAGCTTTGACCTGAGCAGCAATGTGGATCCCTTAAATACAATTATGAGCCACAACAGTTCGTGTTTCATTAGATTCTTAAATAAGGCAGTGTAGAAGGAAGTGAATTAAGTCATTTTAATTTAATTTCTTACAATACATACAATTTTATTTCTTGTCAATATCAAATTTTCTCTTAATGCATATTAAAAGTGATTTTCTGGCTCAGTAATTATAAATACAAAGGACAAGACAGGACAGGAAAAGAAAGGAAAGGAAAGGAAAGGAAAGGAAAGGAAAGGAAAGGAAAGGAAATGAAAGGAAAGGAAAGGAAATGCACATTTGACTGCAAGCCCTTGTTTGACTCTTAACTTCATATCTTCTCAGAAAATGGGTGATGAAATGTACCCCATGAAGGATGGAATTATTCAGACGACTGATATAGACTACATAGACGTATGGAGGGTAAGTGCCCATATGTATATATTCTGTAAATGTGTACTGGCACCACCAAACCTCACTGGCACTGTAAAGAGAACTCATGTGTCTGCTGAAATACTATTATAAATGAATGATAAATGAAGAAAGATCAGGAAATTATAAAAGTACACATAATATTTATGTGAATCAAAACGATCCACAATACTTTATACATGCAGTTGTAGAGAAACTCAGGAGTTATCTTCCTCTATGTCTGTCAGGTTTTTTTGTTTCTTTGTTTTCAGGGAATGGAACAACTGCAAGCCTCAGGGAAGGTGAAGAGTATCGGTGTGTCCAACTTCAGCATCCTGCAGCTGGAGCGACTCCTTGCTCTGTGCAAGGTGCCTCCAGCTGTTAACCAGGTATGCAGGTTAGCAGCTGGGTATAGTAGCTCTTCCTGTGTGGAGCTGCAGCGTAACACCAGGACATGCTCATGTAATGATGGACTCACAGAACATAGCGATACACATTGTTTGTGTATCGCTCAGCAGCTGACTTGAATTCAGAACCCTACACCTTTTTTTTTTAATGTTATATCATTCGTAGGTGGAGATACATCCCTACCTGGCACAAACAGAGATGATAGAGTTCTGTAAAGCTAAAAACATCGTCCTCACTGCCTACAGCCCCTTTGGCTCACCTGGGAGACCTCCGGTGATGTAAGATGCCCAGCGTCATTCACACACTCAAAGAGATGAAAAATGAGTACTTTTGTTGATGCGATTTACTTAGTTGTGTTATATTGTGACCCACAGAGGACATATTTATGAAATACATGTTGTGTCTGATCATCAGTTTCCCATCTGTGTGTGTGTGTGTGTATGTCTGTGGCTCCATCCCCACACTGTGATTGGGTACCTGACTGTTTTTGAAGCTCTTCTTCAAACACAAATTCCAGACTTTCTCATGAAATTTTGACGCATTTATTCTCTGCAGCTACATTGATGAATTATGAACAAAGTGCATTATATTTTTAATGTGGTATGGAAAAAAGATTCACAATAACAACTGATAAATTCAGTTATACAGGTCAAAAATCAACTGCACTGTTCATTTAACATATATTATATTTCAAAATTTGGAATTATTAACTTCAGTAATGGCTATTACATCGTGAATAAAAACATAAATCAGACAAAATGCATTAAAGTGAAAGTTACCTGTGAAAGTTAGCCCTATGTAGGTGTTACCATAAAAAACAAAAAAATATAAATGATACAAGAAGTTCATGTTGTTTTATATTTAAAATAGGAAAATGTTTTAACTGTGAAAAGCATCAGCTTTTTGCCTTCGTAGTCCACTCGGACGTAAGAGCAATTTTAAACAATTATTTGTCGTTAGTGTTATATTATGCTGGCTGATATTCTGTTCCCCACTCTTAAATTTTGAATGCTGACATTCCTAAAAATCGGTAAAGTGATTTATGCTTACATGAAACAAGTGCAATACCTGCAATCGCAGAGATTAAATGAGGTAAGAAGTAGTGTGATGACATTTACAGTTCACACGGTTAAATGGAGCTCAACCTTCTGCAGAGCGGTGACACTTGGCGAAATTTTTGTATGTTTCTGATCCAGGTAGAAATGAGATCAAGTTACAGGTTAAAGAAATGTGGAGTTTTTAATTCCATGCTTCCTTTCCTAGGATCAGAGAAGACACAGATCCAAATGGGCTCCTTCAGGACCCCGTCGTCACTGATATAGCCAAAAAGCACAAATGCAGCCCTGCACAGGTTAGCCCGAGTGTAATGTGAATGTGTGTTCTTGGTGTGGCGTGTGTGTTCCTCTACGTACATGTAACAGCAGTGTTCTCACAGGTATTGCTGCGGTACCATGTGCAGCAGGGTGTTTCAGTAATCCCTAAGAGTGACAAGTCCCATCACATCCTTGAAAATACAAAGGTACAACCTCCCTTCTTGTCTTTAAAGCCTTTAAATGTCCATAAAGTGTTTTAAACAACAAGCATTCACCTGCTATGGACTCCACTGCCTTTCAAAATGAATGTGTTCCAGGTAGTCTTTAACACACTCATTGGCCAATTCTTCAGTCCTCTGATCGGAAGCTTTGCTGCTCCCACAGCTCGGTCCATTGACCAGAAAGTTTTAATTTGCCACCTTTGATCACCTGTGAGTTTAGAAATGACCGTGAGTAGGCAGTGTGCTTTAGGAATAGCAAGAAGCTTAAATAGGCCAAAATTCATTCATCCAAAGTTAATCCAAAGTTCTTCTTTCATAATGTTAATAAAGTTTTCCTGATATAAGAATTTTAATAGTGATGTAGAAGCTTGTCCTTTTGCAGACATGAGATATTGGCATTAGCTACTCGTCTTTCGACAGTGGTGACTCTGTGAGAGGACAATGGCCATTTTACTTTTGTAGTGTATTTCTGGTTTGACAAATAAGCAAGCCTAAAAATGGTTGAAATTCCTCTTTACAGCCCCAGTTTATAAATTGTAATGTGGGAATAACAAAACTCGACCATCTAATGATAAGTATCTTTATAGCCGCATGTAAAACCCTGCTGTCCAACTCAATAGATGTGCTTTCATGCAGATCTTTGACCTCAGTTTGACTGAAGAGGACATGAGAGACCTGAGAGGATTGGACCGGGGTTGGAAATCCGGCTTGTTTGCCGAGTATGTGAACACACAGTCCTGCTACAAATCACTGGTTAGATGCAGGGTTGATGTATTTTGACAGTCTTGATTGTTTTTCTATCATAGAACCAAATCCCATCCATACTACCCCTTTCTATGAAGCTGCCAGCAGAGTGGAGAAGACAGCAAGTTGGTTGTACCGATACTGGAAACCTACCAGCCTACCAAACAGTTTCACATACGTTACTCCATCAGTGATGTAGTAACAATGTAATATGAAAGTGTACACAATCTAAAGGAAATGATTTTTTTTTTTAATCCAGAACAACAAACTCTTTAATTCTTGGCTCAAAATTGAGATGCTTAACTTTTCAATGTTGTCAGGTTATGAAAACAAACTACTCATATGCATTCACATATTTACGTCATATTTCAAATTAAATACATTAAAGGTGGAATGAGTAGGACTTTTTAATGGTGCATTAGAAGTACAGTACATGTCTGCCCGCCTGTATTTTCTCCTTTTGATGTTTCAACCCTAGGGAAATTGCCATGCAGCACCTAATCAATAAAATGTAGCACCCATCTGCCATATCATATCATATCATATATCATATCACATATCATACCATTAGTAGTTAGCTAATTAAGCTAATGTTAGCATTGTGGATTGCTTTCAAATGTCGTCAGATCGTTAGTTTTAAAACAAGACTGTAAAATGATTCTTCAACATGTGCTTTAAGGTTTCACACAGGATAATGTGGCAAATGACCTTGTTTGTAACTGAACATCCCAGGCAAAATGTCAGCATCCTCAAGTATATCAAGCATAAAGTCATACATTATTGTTTGTGTATGGAAGTGTCCGTCCTGATTACTGATCAGTGCCTAGACAGTTCTGATTGGACAAACGTTCAAGGGAAGAGTTCAGTGGCAAACAGCAGCTGGTAAGAGGACACAGGGAATGTCTCTCCAAACTTAAAACATCAGTCTTTAAAAATGGATTTATCTCAAATGTCTGTTTCGGGTTCCGGTCCAGACTTTGTAGTTCTTTTACAAAGAGAAAAACCTTCATCCATGTCATCATGTGGAGTGTGTCCTTCATTTCACGTAGTGTTCCATCTTCTTCTTCTCCAGACAGGGCGATGATGGTGAGGGTCTCACAGTGCACACACATGCTGAGGCCCCGGCAATGCGTTTTGGCAGGTCTGGCCCTCTGGACCATGCGTCCTTGTCAGGGTTGTACACCTGAGTGGCTCTGGAGAATGACATTTTCTCCCAGCTGTAGCCCCCCAACACATATATCCTCCCTGTCCACACTGCAAGTCCTGCCTCGCTGTTGGGCAGCAACAGCGGCGCCATCTTGGTCCACTGTCCGCTGCGTGGGTCATAGGACTCCACCTGCAGGATGTCAAAGCGTTCTGTGGTGTCGGCGTGGTCATCGCTGCCCCCAATAGCATAGATGAGGTGGTCGAGGGAGGCCATGCAATGCCAGCCGCGGGGTTGGGACATGGCCTGGCGCTCCACCCACACATCACTGTCCCGTGACGGGTCATAACTCAGGACATCCCGGCGGTATGGGCCTATCTGGTAATCATGACCGCCAGAAATGTAGACAATGCCGCAATGGACTGTCCCAGCATGGCCATACGTAAACCTACAATAAATGAAATTCAAAAAGATAATTGAAGGATTGCAAATTAAAAAATAAATAAAAAAATTGCTTCCACAATACATTCTGATAAAGATATAGCAACAAGCACTTGAGGGGCTACTTGACGCAACACTAAAGTGTCATGCCTGACAACTGGTCCCTCGGTTTTACCAGTGTAGCCTTCATGTGATACTAGAGAAAAGGATGTATGATCTCCTCGATTAAAACTGTTTCATCACACATGACCCAACTTCTCCTCTGGAACTGAGTTTTAATTCATTGAATCTAATTCAGTTTTAAGGTACGACTGTTTTTCACTATGCTCCAGGTGCTTACAGAGATCACTAATCCCACCCTCCATCCTCTCACCACCAGCCAGTAACCAGAAACTCACTATTTTCCATCACTTTATTTGTCTCAGCAGAGTCATCAGCCACCACCACCACCAATCCCAGTAGTTTCATGAGGGGAATTATTATCTTGCTACTCTGGGCAGATACCCTTCGATTATAAAATCTCTGCAGAGTCAGAGCAATAAAGACTTTCTGTCGAGATTTAATTATCACACATTCACACATGTTGCAACAAAAGAAAAGCGTTATTTAATTGGATTGAATTCTCAGACGTGTAGAAAAATATTTGTTGCTTACCTGGGCAGTCCCGCTACAAAAGACCAGCAGTCCTCTGCGGGACGATAAACCTCCACAGAGGACAGAGCTCCAGTTTCATTCCTGCCACCTACAGCAATGAGACACTCTTCAACTGCCCCCAAATAAAAATCCACTCGCTGCTGGTTCATCGGAGCACCCTGAAAAACACCAGACATGGGGTTTTTTTTTAAATTTAAACCTCTTTTGTAAACTGAAAACTATATATGAAGGAAGACCAAAGTGTCTGTTTGGTTCAATACCTTGGTCCATTGATTGTGGCGGGGGTCGTATCTGTACAGCAGGTTACAAGCAGCATCTCCGCCGTTGTCCCTGGACGAGCTGCCCCCCGCAGCAAATATAAAGCCCCCGAGAACCGCCAGGCAGTGGTGGCTACGCTGGGCCGGCAGCTCCGTTTCAACCTCCCACCCCCCTGTTTCACCATCCAGCCTGCAAACATTGGCGCTCAGCTCCTCTCCATGTTCTGACACCTTGAAAAAGTAAGGAAGACAGGAGTCTAATGGTGTTTTACTCTGCAATGTTTAAGAGATTATTATTACTAATGTCAGATATAGGTAATAAAAACATTCAGTTAAATCTGTTTGTTCTAAATCACATCTGTACCTCTCCTCCTATCAAAAGCAGCCGCTCCACTCCTTCTCTCAGGCTGGTGCGTCCCGTTTGCAGGAGCGGCTGGGCGCTGGGCCTGGCATGGTACCCCAGAGCTTCCTCCACCAAGGTCTCACACCCAGCCTCCTCGGGCAGCAGCGCCCGCAACGCCGGCAGCACCCGGCCCACCAGGTCTCCCATGGGCATCAGGGGGAAGCGGACGTAAGACAGGAGCTGTCTGGCATGGGGGGTCCGCTCGGGACTCTGGCTGAGCCACTGCAGTGTGGCTTGAAGAAGTGCCTGCTCACTGTCATGTTCAACCTACAATTAAGAGAAGATTTTTTAGGAACCTACCCACCACTAAGTACTTTCCCCCCCCAAACAAAATGTGAGTGTTTACCTGACTGCTGGAAAGGTAGGAGGTGAGTTTGCGTAAAGGAATGTCCCGAAGGAAGCTGGGGGTGAAAGACAGCGTAGCGAAGCGTGAAAGGATGAAGTGGTCGATAAAAGCGTCGAGTCGCTCCAGATTGTAGAGCAGCGCCAGCTCCTGCAGGTACAGGTAGTTGTCCTCACTCACCTCCCTCTCCAGGTACTGGCAGCAGAAGTCCACAACTCGCCACACCTGAGCAACACAGTTTAAAACATGCTATATAGGAATGACAGCAAGGTGTCCAAATGATGAAATGGAATTTTCTTCTGACATTATAAACAAGACAGAGCCCAGTTTCAGACCTGCAGGAGGTGGGCAGCTTCCAGCACATAGTCAATATTACCCCCATCCAGAGGCAGCTCCCCGCTGTACAGGAAGTCCACCACAGTGATGAGACCGATGTACGACAACCCAACCAGCTCCACCTAAAAGAAGGAAGAGAATGATAAATGGATTAATCATGAGTCAGATGAGCAATAACGTCTGTGTCTAACTCCAGTCGTAATGACATTATTACTATCTATAAATAAACTCAGATAGGGAAAAATACAAACAAATATGTGTGATGGATTCCCCCCTGATCTTCCCTATGTGGAGACCTATCTTGTACCTCCTGCTGGCGCTCCTCCTTCATGCCTAACGTGAACATGGAATGGAAGTACGGGCTGCAGATGGCCAGCAAAGCTCGGTGAGCAGGGACCCGCTGGTCGTCAGCCACCAGGATGACGTCACAGAACTGTCTGTGCTGCCGCTGCTCATTGAGGCCCTGCAAAACCTCCATAGATTGATCTACCCAGTGGAACACCTTTAAGAAAAATTCACAACACAAAATGACATCAAGTTATGGAACATCATGGAAGAGCAATTTATTATCCTCATTGTCCAAATCCAGTTAGAAAAAAAAAGATCTGAGCTGGTGAAAAGGATGCTGCAAACAGAGAAAGATGGAAGTTTCATGAAGTAATATGTAACTATAGTAACGTGTGTTATGTGATGGAAATGAAACACTGCCCTACTTTCATGTGTGCTGTGAGAATCTGACTGCATGGGTTCATTGACACACAAACACACACTGACCTTGGCTGATTCACTGATCCGATAGGGCCGACACACACGACTGGGTTTGCCATTGTCCATCCTGTCCCCTCAGACAGACATCATCTACAGCCAGACACACACACACACACACACACACACACACACACAGATGTGATCGATCATGACAACAAGGTATTTCAAGTTCAATCACTTCCTGATTTAAACCATAGCGAAATCCATTATTTGTGAAGTGATTTTTGGTTACATTTAGTGAAGCAGGATGTATCCGGTTTCAAAGTGAACGCTCTTTGGCATTGCTGTACATGCAGAACTAGTCTGATCGATCAACACGTGACACTATTGGCCGACGACACAAATCGATCCTTTTAATGAAACGAACTCTATTGATGTAATCTGCTCTACAGAAACGTATCGGTACATACATGGATTAATGGACCAGAAACAGTGCCGCACAACGTAGCATACCCACGGCTAACCGGAATAAACACGTCTATTTCCGGTTTACAATTTCAAAATAAAAGCATTTGTAAAAAAAAAATTTTTTTTTTTAATTAATTACATCCCGCTTCAAATCGGTGATGTATTGTAATTGTCAGTGTTCGTCTGTTCGTCTGTTCTTCGTCCGTCCGTTCGTTATGGTGATGGGAATTCCGGCTCTTTTTAGAGAACCGGCTCTTTCGCTCTGTCGGCTCACAAACGGCTCTTTTTTTTTGTTGCTTCAATCAATATATTACCAATAATATAAAATGAAATTGTCAATTTATGCACAAAACGAATTCATAATGTAAAAAAACGGCATCATACTTTTTATTTATGTATGTTTATCGTATAAATATGCCTTTATTTTTTCACTCTACAGTGCACTTTTAACGAATATAAACTTAACCTCTTTATACAAAACAAATTTAAAGTCAAGCAACGCAGAATCCCTGAAAAACACGCAACACAACAAAATATAAATAAAAAATATTTACTCTTCAGGGCTACAATAAATAAACTAAAACTAAAATACAAGAACAAACGTTTCACTATTTACAGTTCAACTTTTAATCAATACAGAATCTCTGAAAAACACACAACACAGCAAAATATAAATGAAAATATGTAAAACAAAATGACAAAAATCAACATCCAAATAACCTGTGAAGTTTGCATTCAGAAACACCAAGTGCCTCAGCTTTGAGGGACTGCTTTGGCTTCTTCTGTCAGTCATGATCTGCCCAGTTTTGGAGACGAAGTGTACTGCATGATGCCACTGGAGGAGCAGGAGGAGCAGCAGCGATAGTTGGAGAAGACACACTGGCACCTTCATTAATATCAGGTTGAACTGGTCTTTTCCCCAATGGAACTCATGGGTGGACAGTTCTCAGGTGCCTGTGAAGGTTGCTTGTGGGCTCAATAGGAAATTTTATTCTTGCAGACTTTACATTCTGCTTTTGAGCTATCAGTATAATTAAAGTGTGTCCAGATTTTACTCCTTTTCCTGTCACTGCTCTCTTGACATCTCAGAGCCGTTATATTGGCGAATGACACTCTTCTCTCACACCAACTACTGTACCTTCATGTCCTCTTTGACTACATCCATAAACCTCCTCTTTGGTCTTCCTCTAGTCCTCCTTCCTGGCAATTCAAAAATCAGCATCCTTAAAAAATATATTCAGGTCAGGGTTAAAATTTTGAATTCAGGAGTGTCGCGGGATGTTGCAGTCTGTGATTGCATTGGTTCTCGTTAAAATCTTGTAAATGTACTGCTTGTAAAAGTACTGTACATTAATGCATTAACCCCAATGCTAAAAACGACAGCAGTAGTTTCCAGGCAAAATGGAAATCCCAGAAATAAGTTTTTTAACAAGGAGTATCAAGGCTAGTAAGAAAATGTTAAAGCATTCATTCATATTATATATATATATGTATATGTATATATATGTTTATACACACACACACACACACACACACACACACACACGAGACAAATGGGTCTATTCACATAATAACGCTGAAGAATCTGTCCAACACTTTCATTATGACATTACTTTTTACATTATACCCACGACGACCAGCAGGTGGCGGTGCAATGCAGTAACAGATAACCTTGACGCCCGGGCTTGGTCAGATGGTGGTCGGAGTCCGTTTGAGCCATCGAGCCGGTGGAAGCTGCGGACTCCCAAGCTGGAGGGGGGAGGCCTTTGACCTCTGTGAAGTGTGCCTGCTGTACTGACCAGCCAGGTACTTAAAAACTTAACTCGATGAAGGACCCATACACACGCAACCACCGCCCCCCGCTGCGCCCACGTTTATTCCACGGAGGCCCAAGCTTGTATCAAATTCTAAGTGTGCAGCAGCCACACTTGTTTTTTTGTAGATTCATTGTGACGAGTGTGGAGAAACAACAGCATATTGACTTTTTTTTTCCCAATAAAAATAAACCACTTTCTATCATACAGTATCCTCTAATGTACGTGGGTGCTTCTATTAAAATGGCATTAAATGGAACGGCCATCGTGGACGAATTTCGTGAAACACAAAAAATAAGGATTTTATTCACCGCATTGATCTCTGTCAAGTTACAGAATTTCGCACAACAAAAACCGGAAGTATATATTTTTTCATTCCGAATAAAAAACGCATTAACTAAAAATAAAACTGTAAAGCGGTATCGCAAATGGACATATCGATTGTTTTGGGGGTTTTTTTTACACTTGTCCAAACTGGACACTGGTCGTATCGAATAGTGATCGACATTACGCGACCATTTCATTGTCATTTATTACGTTTCACTTTATTTTGAAAGTCCTTTCTGGAACAGGGAGTTTAGCGTTCGTGGCAACTTGACATCGATCCTCATTCCACTGACTGGGAGAAGGTAAATCCGGCGTCAGGGGTGCTTCTGTCTTCTCGACTCCATCACCAACGCCCATTGAGGACTAAAATACAGGAAATGAACGGAGCTGCTTATTGAGCTGTCTTTTCCACGTTAAGTGTCACTGGCTCAGCTGTTCCAGTGCGGTGGTGGTGATTTTGAGAGTGCAGCCTGTTTCCTAGCGTTATCTGCTGTAGTTCTCTGATGCCCAGGCCTAGCATCAACTGTTTAAGTTAGCTGCTTTAATACTGCGTAGCTAGCTCTCCTTGCTTTGGACTCATTTCAACGCGGACTTTTTTTTAACAGTTTGATTTCCTGCCCATCGAAATAGAAAATGCCACAGATCGATAAAGACGCTTGCAGGGCAGCTTACGACCAGGTCAGAAACGATGACACGGATACCAATTGGTGAGTGGACGTGGGTCCTAATCCACATTCTACAGCGGGACCATTGTGGGTGTTGGTTTTCACCTGGTGTGTTTGCACTAGTGTGTGAAGACATCAGCGTGTTATTAACCCATTTACATATACATTTATATATACAAATAATCTGTTGTTGTTTTTTTTCCTCCCCAATTGATCCCAAAACATTATAAAATCACGCAGCCTCTTAACGATTCCACCCACTCACTATGTGGTCGTTTCTGATCGACAAGGGTGTGAAAATTCTATTTTGGGGAGAAAAAAAAAGTTTAGTTTAGTTTTTTCTAAATCTGCCGATCCCAACAATAATACCCCCAAAAACCAGATCTATTAAACGACATTTTATTTACCCTATGTAATTTAAAATAACTCGGATGGTTAAATAGGAACTCCTCCTGCTTTAGAATGTGTCTTTGTGGGTTGGGTTGCATTCTGTTAGCCATCAGATTCTGGGATTCTGCTGCAGGACCACATTGATCCAAAATAATAGCAGTAAATATCCTCAACTATTCCCATCATCTGATGAGGGAATGGAAATATTTAGGGGAGAATCCCAGTTTCCAGCACCTGGTTAAAAGGGACACACCCTGTGATGTCCTGTCTAATCATTATGCTGTTTTTCGTTTTGTTTTGTATTATTTTTTAAGCAATCACCCTACTACAGTATCAAGCCCAGCAGGGCAGAAATAATTTCCTTTGTCCTGTATGCAGCCGTAGTGGCGACACTTGCACATGGCTCGCTGCCACCTTGCATGGGTGTCTGAGGAATTCTGTGCATGGCTTCATTTTAAAAGTGAGCCCGACGTGGATATTGTTGTGAAACACGAGACTGAACGATTGGATAATGTGTGTAATTCTGCATCTTCCAGGGCTGCTTTTAAATACGAGGACGACAATATCGTGCCTGCAGGAGTAGGCTGTGACTTTGAGGACTTCAAGAACTTGTGCACAGGTAAAAAAAAAAAACATTTTCTGAATTCGCATCTGTAGTTTTTGAACCAGATGTTACCGTGGTAACGTGGATGAAGCTCATCTCCCTGCTGCCGGCTACTTTACATTTTGTGCAGTATATGAGTTCAACAGAAGTGACACCACAGAGCTTGACTCTGCAGGACGCTAATCTTTTAAGACCCTCCTCTGTCACCCTGTGGCCTTGAGCCCTGTGTGGACACTGCTAAAGCAGTAAAACTGTGTACACCACATTGTATAATGTGGTTTACAATCCTGTTCTTCATGCTTACTAGGCGAAGCATTTCACATCAGCACATTGGTCTCCATCTCCTCAGTTCCAATGTGAAGTTGAATTTTTCCACCTGCCACACCTCTGAATGAAAAAAACCTTCCATGTTTTAAAAGTGTCACGACACACACGGTGTATGTGTGTGTGTGTGTGTGTGTGTGTGTGTGTGTGTGTCTTTAACGACGGGTGAGACCTGCTGTGTATTCTGCACACAGTATTGTTGCAGCTAAGAGTCAGAACTTATTGTGCTCATCATAAAAGGAAATAAACAGCTAGAAAGATAAAGGAGGTGACTCCAATCAAGTGAACATAACTAATGGGTGCAGATCAGACAGAGAAAACCTGTCTTAGAATGTTATGTTCCTCTCTTTCTGTCCCCTCTGGGGAAAAGTATCTGATCAGATGTTGGGTGTGGTTTTTTTTTTGTGTTCCTGTTCCGTCTTTCTTCGAACCTGGCTGCCTTGGGGCTGTACTGTCTTTGTTTCTTCCTTACAATAATGAGCTCACTTTTGCAAGTTGAAATATTTCAAGAATCAATAATCACTAAAGATTTAGCCAGCACGTTTTTCTTTGGAGGATATTTTTTTACATCCTAGCTGTGAGCTTAGTTTTTAGTTTCCAGTGTGAAACAGAAAACAGGAAGAAGAAAAAACAGGAAAGGAGGAGATGATGCAGACTGATAGTGACTGTTCTGAGCTTTGAAGGGAGTGATCTTTATCTCATCCACCTTTTGCAAGGAAAATACATGAATTCTGTTTATGCGATCAGCTTGGTTCAGTTCAATGATATTCTGCCACAGCTCATGTAGACCGTGTCATAAATAATTGGACACCTCTCAGTAAAACGTTGTTCTAAGCCCACAATGAAATCAGTTTTCTAGTGTTTTAAACCACATCACAGGCATTGATGCAGGGAAAGCAGTGTCAGCTGATCACATGATAAATGCTAATTATGGGCTCAAAGTCACACTTGTCCTGTTTAAATATGTTTGAACTTAACAGGTGGGATTTCCAACATTTATATAAAGATAGTGTATCTGTTGACAGAAATATACAATAAGATGGAAGAAATTCCTTGTCACAAAAATGTACTTAAAGTAATATTTTATGAGATTAGTCAGTGTTGTTTCACCTTTGCACCAGTAGTTGAGGTAGTGACAGCACCAATGTTATATCTTTTATTAGAATTATTAGTTTTAGAAATAACAAGTTCTGAACTAAAAGCGGTGCATCACCAGAATCATTAGGATTCATTCTCTGGGGACACCAGACAGATCAACACACCGGCATCATTATCGTGTCATGCCGCTTTCAGCAATAAAAAAACACACACAAAAAAGCTAAAAACAAGGCCAGATTTGGCCTCCGGTAACATGTTGGTAACAACAGTCGGTGATACTGTTCACAGGAGACGACTATGGTGTCAGGCTGCATCGCAGAGGGACCTCCTATGGGCTGAGGGAGACACAGCGTTACCCGTCAACACTTACTGCGCTCACAACAACTTTGTTTACACAGAACAAAGTCTTTTCCAACAAGTTGGTTTTTTTGGCTGTATCATCATTGTATTTTCAGTGCGGTTTTCTCTGCAGTGTGGGTGGAGGCTTGCTGAGTCAGCGTGCCTTTAAAGGGGAAGACAAACCAGGAAGGATATGGTAGAGAGAAGAAGTGCGTGGCATAAAGGTCTGGGTTCCTGGAGAGGGTGAAAATATTTGTTTCAGTCAGAGAACGATGATGATGATGATGATGATGATGATGATGATGAAGAAGAAGACGACAAGGATTCACTTTGAGCTTCATGTTAATGTTTTTGCGCTTTATTGCTGGAGAGCCTTCATATGCTAATGTTGGTCATTAGCATGAGCCACGTCACATGAGTTCTTTTGCGGAATTTCAGAAGGACCTGATTGTAAATGGCGTCATCAATGAACTTTCTTAAATTCTAGTGTATTTATTTAAACAACTTTGGATGTCCTTTGTGGTTTAGTCTGATTAGACTCATTACAGTGGCTGTTTGTGTTAGTGCTTTGTAAGGAACATTTCTAATAGCAGCTTCAACAGGTTCATAAAAATGACATAAAAACTCCTAAACTGGGTGCAGGTGATCGCCATACTTTCAACTGTTATTACCATATAATTTATTATTTTTAAAACATTCCCAGAATTTATAACGCTGCTCTGCTGAGTTTTATGGTGATACCTCTCGGTGGAGCTTTAATGGTGTGTTCACACTTGTCAAGATTGATTCCATTAAAACAAACTGTAGTATGATTGTTCTGTCATTCAACAAAGTGTGAATCCTGCCACCCAAACTTTGGCAATGCAGCAGTCAAGCTTTTTGGGAGTTCTCAACCGGTTAAAAATACCATCATAAACACAAATTCAAAGGCAGAAAAACATGTTGTTTAGAAATCATCAGCAGTGTCCAACTGCATTGTGTTCTTATCCATATCTTTTGGTTCGAAATGCTTGTCTGAAGTATTTTTTCAGGAAAATATCTTATAAATTGGAAGATAATAAATAATAAGCTGGGACAAGACCAGCCACTTTCAGAATTGAAGAAGCCTGTTGGATGAGAGGCAAAACATCTTTTAGAAACTTTCTTAAAGTCCAGTGGATTTATTTAAACAGCTTTGGTTGAGGACTACCTGTATTTAATTTCCTGATTGACTTGCATGCTTCTGCAAATCACCAATCTTGAGAACCAGGTTTGTGTGTTGTTAACCCAGTGAGGATATTTTTCCTGATGCTTGAGATTAATGATCATGAGGGATACAATCTTTTGAACAAAGAAATGTTTAATTGTAGTCCCAGAATGTTTGTGTGTGAGGAGGTAACATGCCTCTCTGCCCAGAGTCTAAACACAGCTTCTCTGGACGTGTAACCATACTCTGTCTGAGTGTTATTACATCATTACATGTCTGTTAGCACGTTGTCCTCCAGATGAATGTGTCTCAACTGCACTGTTTCATTGGAACTGGTGTTAAAGACATATGTATTACAGTTATTTCTGAGGTGGACTTCCATGACAGTAGAAGATGTGGTCACTGGGAGATCTGTGTTTTAGCTGAAAGTCTCACAAAAGATTTGAGTCATTTCATCGTTGACCTGAATATGTACTTTGTTCAACACACACACACACACACCATGTGTGTCGTGACACTTTTGAAACATGTAGGTTTTTTTCATTCAGAGGTGTAGCAGGTGGAAAAATTCAACTTCACATTCTTCACGTAACTTTGTAACATGGGTGTTACAAAGTGATTGAATAAAACCAGAAAGCCTCATCAATCTGTATTCTGTCTAATATTCTCTCGCTCTCCTCCTGCAGATGACTGTCGTATATTCGGCTTTCTACGGGTCACAACTGGAGATGCCATGAGCAAACGGGCCAAGTTCACTTTCATCACCTGGATGGGCAAGAACATCTCTGGGCTGAAGCTTGGCAAGATCAGCACCGACAAAGCCTTGGTTAAAGAGATTGTGCAGGTCAGACCTGTGGGCTTGCATGTGGAGAGAGTAGCAATTAAAATAATGGTTGCCATCATGAGAGTAAATTAGTGCAAAGCTGTAATAGTCCCTCTAGGGAAACTGAGTGATTACAGAATGTTGGACAAAGGGATTGAAAAAACAAAATGTCAAAAATAAAGCAGCAATCATCAGCAAATCAAATGGAGAAAGATTAAATGTGAAGGAGACTCTGATGCATCATGGGAGAATGTTGTTCAAGATGATACCAAACTTTTCTGTTCATCTATTTTGGAGGCATAACCTGATGGAAATGTAGCCAATAATAGATGAAGTGAGGCTTCCTTTTAGCGAAACCAATTGCCAAAAGCGCCTCATGTTGTAAATTGTGAGATATTTAATACTATTTAAAGGTGAGCTCAAGGTTTGTGAAAGACTATTGAGGAAAAACTCTCAAGGAACCAACATTTGTCTCTGAATAATCCAACACGAAGAGGTATTTGGTTTCTACAATCGTAATTTTATGAGGAATAAATCCACTGATTCTATTCAAACAAGATTCCAACTGAAACAAGTATTGATGATTTTTTGGTCTCTTATTTTTGCTTTTCTTAATGACCTCAATTCTTAATTCTTCTTCTTTTTGTTATTTTTGTTCTGCAGAACTTTGCCAAGGAGTTCTCCTTCAATGACCAGAAGGACCTGGATGAGGAATACATCCGTGAGGAGCTAAAGAAAACCGGTGGAGCCAATTACGATGCTCAGGCTGAATAAAGATGTGCCACAGTCAACTGCAAGGGTTTGGGGTCAGGTCTTATCGAGATGGGGTGGATTATCTGGGGGCAGGGAGTGTTGGGGAGGGGCTGCTACCTCTTGGGGAGAGGGAGAGACAGGACAGAGACGTCTCAATAGCAAAGCAAAATGCATGCACCAAGCACAAATCTACCATCTAAGTGAAGTCCTACTACAAAGCAGAGATGCACCAGGAGCCGTAGAACCAGGGTGAGAGAGTGAAACTAACCAAACACCATTTATATGTCCTAACAATGGTGTTTTGTCAGAGAGGACTCTCTATTGTCATTGGTTGAACAGCTTATTGCTGCACTTTAAACATCAGTTTCAAAGTAGGTTCATTGATACAAACACTTAGGGTGCAACAACTCTTTTGCACAAGCTGCTTGGTTTACATACTTGCTTGCATCAGTTTCTGGACCTAGAACATTACAAATCACATCCACAAGACAACGTGGCTGAATTGTCTCTGACCAACTCTGGAATATTGTCATTGAGGCATTCAGATTTTGCACACTTAAAGTTGTTTTATTCAAGTATATATCTGGACTGTTAAAGAAATAATTTAATATTTTTGAGAGTATGCCTTATTGCTTTTACGAGATCGAAAACCTCAGTTTCCCTAATTAACATTGCTGGTCGTTTTTTGTTTTTTTCGTCCATACAAAAACTCCAGTGTAAAACAAGTGGAGTAGGGAAAAAGTCCTTGATTTCAACCTAGGAATAATATTTCAGATAAACCACCCAGTCTTTTTTGCCAAGTAAGATATTACATGTTTGTTAATTAACTTCAGGCATTTTTGCCTTTTTATATTATTTTCTTTTGACAAGGACAGGCTGTTATTTTTATTTTGACCTATGTTGAGTGGCTTCCGGCCTTCTTCTTGAATGACTATCACTAAGAGTGGCATTGACCCACTCATCTCCATACCAGCACTCAAAAGCAAAAAAGCATATCTCCTAAAATGTTGAACTGGTCCAGATTTAGTCCCAAAATGAACCGAAATAGTGCAATTCTGTTAATACTCTAGGTGTCTGCGAACAATGACATGTCCAGAGTTGGAGTTCTGAAATGACTGATGTAAAAGCAAGTGTATAAACACTAATGAACCAGAGTGCTGTCTGTTTTCTGTTGTGCTCTGCCCTCTCCCCAATCAGCTCATGGTTGGTTATCGACTGTGCTGTGCGTCATCATCTCACACCAATCTTCATCTCAGCTTGGCAGCAGTTGAGCATTATTAAGTTACATCCAGGCTTTAGCACTGTTTACCGGGAATAATTCCATGTAATGAGGATGTGGAGAAAAAAAAAGGAAGGGTTTCACCTCAAAAACGTATATTCTTATCATGAATCAAGTTTTCAACACTTAGGATAAGGATAAATGTCTTATTTTGAAATGAAGCCCTTCACCTGTGTTTGACACCAGAGCATGTTGTAAGTCATGTTACACTGTACCTCCTGGAGGAAAAGATCTCCATTTTTATTAACCTGTGTCCTCAGTGATGATTGGCGTCTTGTTTGGATAAAGCTTGAGTCGTAATGCTAAGTATACATTTAGCTCTTGCCAAACAGCTGTTTGGATTTGTCTCAAAGACGAACCACTGGGTTTAATCTCCAAATGTACTATGTTTGTCCTGTCTTTATTATTTGATTGCTTTATGCCATGATTCCCTTTTACCATCATTCCAAATGTGTCTCTTTGAGAATTTGAATGAACCAACAGTTTGTAGAACTGGAATAAAGCACATGACAGAGAATGACACAAAATACATTGATCCTTTACTTATACTTGTCATCAAGTATTGAATGTTCCCCAAAGGATTTTGAGAATGGAGATCTTTTCTTTTGGTGTTTCATTTATGCCTGAAAGGTATGGATACATACTGTAACCTACTGTGTTTGACTGCCTTAGTCTCCCAGGGAGAAATGGGCATAATGGGAGCTTGTGGACACTACACTGTGATAGGCTATCCCCCTTACATAGGGGTGGGACTTTTACCTGTACCTGGCCAATCACAAAGTGGGCCTGGGCTTGTCATCCCAGTCCAGAAAGAGCCAGCTTTGGTTGTAGCATCCCTTCATGTGTGGTTTCAACAGTTCCCCCCCTGCAAAAAAGTAGGATTTTACTTGTACCCTTTTAAAGATGAATTTCTTTTAGTCTGAAACTTTGCCTTTTGATTTTATTTTTAAGAGCATTTGTTAACTTGAACATTTGGCAGATGAGATTTTAGAAAAAAAATCATGCAAAAAAAGGGAAAATGTCAAGAACCTCAGTGGGCACAAGTTGATTCATTTCAAAATAAAAATTCATGTTTTTTTCCAAAATCTGTTACTCAAGTTGTCTTTTGTGTCTCTCTGCGTCACATGATCATTAATAGTCATCTGGATGATATCATGCTGTAGACTTTTTGAGGGACATGAAACAAAAATCACCGAGGTTCTTCATAGGGTTTGGCCTTTTTTTTTTTTTTAGGTTACTTAGACACTGAAGTGGATGAATGTTGAACATTTCACCCAATAAAGTTATCCAAAAAAACCCCAGAGAAATTACAATCTGTTCTTAATTGTATGAAATCACCCAGTCATAGAAGAAGATGAAGAATTATACTTTAATGATCCCCGTAGGGAAATAACTTATCCACTCTATTTTTTTATATTTCACACAAGTACTGTAGGCATAGAGGCCGTAGCACACACACACATACACACACACCCACAATGGGCTAGGCCGGCAAATGAGAGGATGATAGTAGAGCATCATACAGCTCCTCTCTAACTTGTTTTGGGGGGGCAGTGCCTTGCTCAAGAGCACCTCAGCAGTGGTCAGAAGGTAAACTGGCACCTCTCCAACTACCGGTTCACGCTCCAAATTTTTGGTCCACAGGTGGGTGTTGAACTGACCACCCTACGGTCCCGAGCCTAAGACTGAGCTACTGCCGACTCATAGGTGTTAAGTTTAACCTAACAGCCAGACAACAGCTGATGATGCCCCACAAAATGACACACAAACTTGAACAAAAACAATCTTTACAGTCATCATTTGAAGCGGATGTTCAAGTAGAGCTCCACTGATTCACACCTCAATCAGGTCTTTAGAAGTTTTTCATGCATTCCATGGATTTGTGTTTTGTTGCAGTCTGTCTGCAGGTGCTCAGAGGTGCCTTCAGACACCCCTTTAGCCTAAAAGATAAAAGATGAGGTCAGCGATCCAGCCAGAACCAGTAGAACATTTTCACATTTAATTTCCATGCTGCAAACCTTTTTTAACATTTGAAGACTTTTACCGTTCTTGTACAGCTGCTGTCTGACCCATCACCATCCGTGTCCAACTCTGCCGCAGCTGCCAGATGACTGGATTAATGATGTCAGCATGACTCAGTCACTGATAAAACATGACTCCATTGGTGTGTGTGTGTGTGTGTGTGTGCGTGCGTGCGTGCGCGCGTGTGTGTGTGTGTGTTAAACAGGCTAGCAGACAGGTTGCGTCATGATCGAGGTCTGGGATCAGTCAATGTAAGCTGTGAAAAAGTGAGTCGTCAAGGTTGAAATTTAAGATCACTTCAAATAAATGTGTGATAAGTCAGGCTGGTTGAGTCAGGAGTGACTGTGGTTGTCCACTGAGGTATCAGCTGTTCTTCATCAACTCTATTCAATATCATGGCAACACTGAAAAAAATACATTAAAAAATAAGTATGAATTACTTCATTGCTCTTGTAATAAAGGTAGATTCGTCTTCTTTATTACATCCTGTGAAGCAGTGATGTTTTGTAATTGTCAGTGTTTGTGTGTTTGTTCGTCCGTCCGTCCGTCAATTAGATCTCTAAGCTACAAGAGATGAGTCACAGTAACCACAAGTATTTGAACATATGATGAACCAGAAACTGTACATTGTCACTCAGACCTTAACAATCATTTCCACACAAAATTCTGTTGCCATTATTAATCACAGTTACAAACAATGTTTAACTGGTAGAAAAATCTGCTTTTCAGAGTACCATCTGTGTCTCTCAAGTTTACACAGCAATTAGATAATATAAAAGAGATTAGATAAGACTGGAAAACTACAAAAATCTATAAGGCATAGCACATTGATCTACATTATATATGTCATAAATATGTGTCTGTAGAAATGGAGAAATGTTGAGGAAGAAATGAGAAAAAACAAAATTGAAGCTTCCAAACGTGCACATTTTACTCAGACGTTGCTTGAATTGAATCTACATCATGATATATTTATTTTTATTGATCTTTTATTTATGATATTTGCAAAATATCATAAACAGTAAAAAAAAAAAGGTTTTAAAAAATACAACAAAAAAACAGTATAAAAACAACATTTTGTGTGTTCCTGAAGTCTGTAACTTTAGGAACACACATTCCAACAATCTGAAACTGACTTGACAACATCTGTCCTGAGGAGACCTGTGTACACACAAATGGGAAAAACCCTATCAGTATTTTTTTCCAGGACAAATTACATTTTGAATCCGAAGTTTACATTTTGACGAAGGATGTTGAACATTTTCAATATACATTCCATCAATGTTAAAAACATTTGTCTTAACACTGAATTTATATACCCTTCCAAAAAGTTCTTCAGTGTTTTTAAGTGTAGCATTCATGTCCTGACAGCTCCATACAACATCAGTCTTAGCATGCCCTTTACCCAATCTGCACAGGAGAGAGAGAGAGAGAGAGAGAGAGAGAGAGAGAGAGAGAGAGAGAGAGAGAGAGAGAGAGAGAGAGAGAGAGAGAGAGAGAGAGAGAGAGAGAGAGAGAGAGAGAGAGAGAGAGAGAGAGAGAGAGAGAGAGAGAGAGAGAGAGAGAGAGAGAGAGAGAGAGAGAGAGAGAGAGAGAGAGAGAGAGAGAGAGAGAGAGAGAGAGAGAGAGAGAGAGAGAGAGAGAGAGAGAAATGGGGGGATAGCTTACAAAACATGTTGGAGCATCTAAGGAAGGGTTAGCAGATCCTTCCTGCATTCCTCTGAACTCCTCTACACATCATCATGTTTTACAGCCTACAGCAAGTCATGTGCTCTGTCCAAGCATGCATGCATGCATATGTGAGTGTGTGTGTGTGTGTGTGTTTGTGTGTGTGTGTGTGTGTGTGTGTGTGTGTGTGTGTGTGTGTGTGTGTGTGTGTGTGTGTGTGTGTGTGTGTGTGTGTGTGTGTGTGTGTGTGTGTGTGTGTGTGTAATGGAGGAAGAGAAAGACAAGAATTTTGTTGAGACACCCAATGTTATCAAACTTTTATACGCAATGGGTAGATTTCCTCTGAATGTACAAAAAAAAGAGCAAAAAAAAAAGAATTATACCATAACAATGTAGGTGGAATACTCAAATATGGATAAAAAGTTGAGCGTGAAATGACACGTCTCACCCTCACTGAAGTCATCTTTGCTATAGAGTGGGAAGGTGAAGAGCTTGTGAAACTACTTGTTTCACAAGCTTCGGTACTACACACAATTGGTACTACACACAATTGGTACTACACACAATCGGTACTGCACACAATCGGTACTACACACAATCCGCAGTACCGAACACAAGACATGGTTTGCGTTTCAATGATTGATTAAAAGGAGCATTTACAGATTTCTGAGTTTTTACCCAAGACACGGCACTGGAAAATTATATCACACAGCAGACATAGCGACAATTCCCACTGTCTCATATTTAATCAATCACAATGAACCACCAATCTTACCTCTAAAATCTTTCTTTATAATTGCTTGCAGCTTCCTGAGTTGTTTCTCTCCGTCTATAATTTGTAAATTGGATAGGTGTCGGAAAAAAGACTGAAAGTTGTGAATACTGTTGTTGTTATTATTATTATCGCAATTGGAGAAAAAATGAGAGAGCTAGAGAGGGAGACAGCAATAGAAATGGGTTAGCAGGAGGGTGAATGGGGACGTGTACATTAAAAAATTTCCACATTTGAGCAAAGCAAATTGGGGGTTGGAGGTGGGGGGTCTCTATTCAAATTCTTCCAGGCAAAAGACGGAACAACAAAGAGGGAATGTGAGTGTGAACGGATCAGTTCTCAGCTCCTGTCTGCCAGGGCTTCACAGTGTTGGCACAGACAGGCCATTGTCACCAACGGGCCGAGGGCGACTTCATTCTTCCGCCCTAAATGAGCATCTGTTTACTGAGCGTACTGACACTGCTGACGCTGTAAATGCAAGCTGACAGTGGGTTGCCTGTTTGCTGTGATGCCAGTCTGTTATTGGTTTAGATCACCACTCATGTCAGGCTCTCAGAAGTCTTCCCCTCCCATATGTTAGACAACAAAGATATTGCTAAGCTAGGAGTGTGTTTTCTTCATGTGGACATCAAAAGTCTCTATTAATACTTTCCTTCTCGTAATACTTTTTTTTTTTTTATTCACTGCAATTACTTAATCACAGTGCTCTGTAGAGTCCGCCATCATTTTAATTAGACTGTAACTCTCTGTTTTGGATGGATCAGTGACCACCAGTAAAATAGTTATTCATTTACTGAACCTGCTCCATTGTCACATTGCACCGTCTCTGTAGCCATAAGGTGACAGGAAAAGGTCAACTGCCTCTTTGCACAGACATTTACAATGAAAAATGAGCTTGTATTTGCATTTTAATGACTCTCTGAATTACTGAAGGAATAGAATTAGTTCTATCCCTGTAAATTAACGCATGGGTCAACTACAGTGGGATCCAACGCTGATAGGTATGCTAAGGCTGGAAATGTTATCCGGTCTGTTGAATCTTGATGGGATATGTCACGCAAGTACAGTAGCATTTATCTAAGCCTGTAAAAATGTAATTCAATCTAGTTATTTTATTTGACTGCCATTAACTAAGTTGCACAATTCTATATAAATGTTTGATTGAAGTCCCCAAGATGCAGTTTAGCTGCAATCTCAGATGACACATTATGGTGTATGCAAAAACAATCAAAAAAACCAAAAAAAAACCCCAACAACAACAAAAGAAAAGCACCTCAGTCTCAGAGGAGTGGCTGCCTTATTGAAATCCTTACACACACACATGTAAAAGAAGATGTAACGTGTAAACAAACTCTCAAGTGTTGTTCTTTTTCCTGTGACACGTAAGAAAAACACAGCACACCTTGTGATAGACCTCACGTGCTATTTATGTTAAAACCTCAACGGAAAGGTGCTTTGGGTTAAGGTTTTTCTAATGTGTCGTGTCATTGTGTCTTTGGATACAGAAACTCTTCTGAAATTCAGTTTGGGATCATTTTAATTTTCTTTGTACCTGAATTAAGAATATAGACAATTATATAGACAAAATTACACAAGGCAACATGTAGAGTAGCGCCGTGGGCTGGAATTACAAGAATACTTGTATCTTCAGAAGCCAGATGACAATGCACGACTGTTTAATTCTGTCAATCCTACTGTGGTGTTTCGCTTTTTCTTTCTTCTTCATTTTTAAAACTTGCTATTCAGATGGTGGATTTCCTGTGGAATCAGTATGAAGTGACACTTTGACCATATAGGGACAGAACCCAGAAGAGTGATAGTGGGTAAAGGGAAGAGAAAAAGAAGAACTAACAAGACTCACATCTCAAGCCTCAACTTGTTGACAGCTGAACAAACTACTGAACATAGTTCACTCCACAGTTCTTTATACCAATGAAAATTTATGTTTTTATTGGAACACCTTCCACAGTTATATAACTGTAAACCTTGTGTAATACCTGCTTCTCTTTGTGCAAGCTTGAAACAGAAGCAAAAAAACAAAAACACAAAGCATGAAATAAGTTGAAAGAAGTGAGTAATAGAGACGGGTCGAGATTGCAAACTTATTTGATGACACCTGAAGGTTTTACAGCTGTTGAACTCAAATTCCAAGGATACAACATTATAAAGTGAACACCATGCTGCGCATTCAAAAGTATAGCTTTTTAATCTCCCATGTTCTGCAACCCTAACTGTTTAAAACATTCTGATTAAAACATAGCATTGCTTGCTACTGTTACCATGTTATCATTTATAACTCAATAAAAAATAAAATGACAACAAGGGTAATACCCTTTCAAAGCTGTAAAATCTTGTGTCACATTACTATATAAAGTGTTATTCAGCATTTGGTATCAGACAAGCCATTAGATTTATGGTTTCAATTGATCTGTGTTCAAAATAGCTATAACAACATGTTATAGCAAGTCAAAACATAAAGTGTAAAAACTGGTTACAGTATTGTCCTCACTATAAGGCGCACTGGACTATAAGGCACACCTTCAACAAATGGCCTATTTTAAAACGGTTTTCACATATAAGGCACACTGTATTATAAGGTGCACTGTTGGTTTTTGAGAAAATTAAAGGCTTTTAGGTGTGCCTTATAGTGCGGAAAATACTGTAATTAATTTTAGGGGAAGAAAACTGACTCAGAGACTGCAGAACTATCTCAACTATGAATCCAATGTCAGCTCTTTCACTTTCAGAATGACTTGCATATACTGTATATTTGTATTGACTTTTATGCACTCCAGGAGGCTTTATTCACAAAAGATGGTCAAGCTTTGTCATTTACCTCACGCTGCCTACAGTGACTTGTCTTTGCTATCCTGTTTGTAGGAGTTGCTTTACTTGATGTGGGCTGATTGCTTCACCGTCACCTGCATTCAGTAGTCGACGTGGGTGCAACCAGTTTATTACCATGCAGCACACCCAGCCCAGTGCATTCTCATGGAGAGGTTCATGCCCTTAAAAGGCATTCTTCAGTGTCTTACTGTTTCAACCCAGGTTCTGTCTCTACAGTTGCTCATGTGCAGACTCTACTGTTGAAATATGGCATAGGATTGGAGACGTAATCCCAGGTGGAGCAATGGGGTTGCCAGTTTTTCATCTTTACTATTAGGCAAATTATATAAAACTATTCAATGCATTCAATGTCGGGTGGATGGTCTTCGTAATTCACATTTTTATGTGTGAAATTGGTGTGTTGACAGTTTTGACATTTTGTTCAGACGTTTGTCGGGAACTCTGTGCTCATTATAAATATTGGAAAAAATAAATTTGTGTAATTTGCCCTGTTTAGAGAAATGACGAAATTAAAAATACTGTCCTACAGTATATGTGCGAGAAATATTCTGTACTGTGCTTCAACTGATCAATGGATATAACGGTCCAAATCAATGACTAATTATTCCCGCCCTTTTTTCAAAGAACCAATAATATGGAAGCATTTTGAGTTTGGACTTATGTGATTGGTTACTCTGAGGGTCGCTCCGATTGACACCCGGAAGTTTACGTTTTGTTGTCAGCAGATTCAGCCAGGATTCAAAGCATAAGAGCTCTTCATTGAAAGGTTATTGACAGATTGCGTTTTCATTTTGAAGCCTAGCGTTGAGGATAAGTCATATATTCACACAGAACGTTTCCCAGACCGTTATAGTGATGCGCAAAGGCGTACAAGCGTTGTTTTGATGTGCTTCGTTAGCTAGCACTCAGCTAATCACTAAAGGTTAAAACGCCATTTAACAACGGGATGGTATGACATAAACATACTTACAAAAGACGTATGGAGCAGTAATAAAACGTAGCGTTGTCATTTACCATGTGACATTAATTTGTGTGTTCCATAATATTCCAATGCTCGGCGCTATTGCTTTAAGTTGAGGCTACCGTTGTATTTTGGACGTGCTGTATACACGTGGATACATCAAACACGTGACCAGAGAAAGTGTTATCACTTATATCACTTACTGTATTTTATTTTTTAAATATATACGTAATTTCCTATCTAGGAAGCTTTGTGTTATTGGGATGTAAGCAATAAAGACAATATATGAACAACTTTATTTAATAATCTAAAAATCACACTGGTGTGTTGTGTGTGTGTGTGTTCTCCCAGACTATGTGTCGGACAGTGAAGCATTATGGGTAACACAGAGAGTGTGGTGGTGCAAAAGCGGCTGGCCCGCTTTCGGCCTGAGGACCGGCCTTCGGTGGAGGGGATCTTCGACAGGCTCCACGCCGCGGCTGATGGTCATTCAGGATCTCAATCTAAAACACCAGCAGGGAAGTCTCTAACCCTGCAGCATCTACAGGTGTGACTTTATAAGCATTAACTGGATCCTATTACTGACAACCTTTTTTGAGCATCGTTACAGCAGTGTTGAGTATTATGTCTGCTGCATATATGTTCATCTTGTCTCTTTCTCCCTTCCAGTCTTCAATGGGCAACTTGGCATCAGACTCCTTGGTTAGGAGGATTTTTCGGTGCATGTGTAGTATTGACCCAGGACCGGCAGCACCTGCAGCCTGTGGGAAGTCTGGTGCCCCTGCTGCCTCAGGAGTAGCTCGAGAGCAGTTGGTCATCTTCCTAGCAGACACTCTGCGAGGCACAGCAGAAGAGCGGGCTCCTCTCATCCTGGCCATGTCTCAGACTGGAACTGAAACTGCAAACGTTGTTAAATGTGAACAAGTAGCAGAGGTGAGTAGAAAGAAAAACACATTTGGACTAATGTGTCTCATCTAATAATTTGTCTTTTGTTACAGTTGTTTCACTCACATTGCCTATTTCCCACTTTACCCATTGACACTCTGGCCCCTCTCCTCTTACCATAGTTCCTACAGGATCTGATTTCTGCTGTAATTCAGATTCTGGTCCGTAAAGGGCATGTGCAGGGCTGGAAGCCAGAAAGAATGGGTGATGGCTCCCAAGGTGAAAAACTCCTGGCAGAGCAGATGTGTTCTGAACTCAAACCCTCAGGTAAACAGTTTTTCAGTTTTTAAACTTGATAATTGTGAAGAAATTTATGATACTTTTCTCCTATCCTCAGATGAAGGGGATTGTGATGTTTCCTGTCTGGAGGACTGGATCTTTAGGGTCGCCCAGGTGTCGCTATACCTAGAGATGCTGGTGACAGAAGTCCTAAATTTTTCCCTGAGTAGCCGACCTGCTCCCATCCTGCTGCCCCCCTGCAAGGAGATGCCCTGGAAAGAGCTGACGTGTTTGGTGGACCTTCCAACACTTATGTTTCTGGCACCGCAGGTCACAAAGCAAATCTTCAGTAAATGACATGTTCTGACCACACATGACTAAACAGATTCTTACAAATGTCAGTTGTGTGAAATAACGGAAATGAACTAATTATCAGGATAATTAGACATGCCTTTCAGAATATCGATGGACCAGTCACTCCAGAAAATGTTATGTTTTTTATTGAAGGCAGGTTCCATAGAATGATAGAAAGGTAAGAAAGAAAGAGAAAATACAAGCAATACCAAAAGTTTTACATCCCACATTGCTCATCTACCCAGTTACCCAGTTATCCATTATAATCCCTGTTTGACTGATGAAATTTACAAAATTGAGATGTTTTTTATCTGTCGTTACACATGGAATGCTTTCCTTAATGGCTAGTTACGTCCTGCTTCAGAGCGGTGATGTTTTGTAATTGTCTGTGTTCGTTCGTTCGTCCGTGAGTCCACCAAATATCTTCGCAACCATTGCATAGAGAAAAACGAAACCAAAAGCACATTACTCAGGCGGCATATGGGATGAAAATGAGATGATGACCTTGAACAACTTAAGAAATTTCAACTTTTGTACACTCAGGAACCAGATAAGATGAGGGAGAAGGCCAGTGTAAGACCATAGATAAAAGCTACTACTTTGATCAATGACAGTACATCAGAGCACTAGCTTTGATCGTTGACCTATTTAAGTGCTGTAGGTCAGGGTAAAATTTTGAATTCAGGGGTTTCGCGGGATGTTGCAGTCTGTGACTGCATTGGTTCTGAAGCAAAGTCTTTTCACAGCTTCTTTATTGTTCTTGACAAATGTGGACAGAATAATTATAACAATCTTTATATTTACACAAAAGTGTTATTTTACAGGTCTCTGTTATTCTCTCCAGTTACCAGACAGCTACAGCGCCCCCTGGAGGCTTTTGTTTTCCACACGGCTGCACGGGGAGAGCTTCACCAGGATGGTGGCTGGCCTGATGAAGGGTGGGCCCACTCTGCTGCTCATCAAAGACACAAGGGGACATGTATTTGGGGGCTTCGCCTCCCACGCCTGGGAAGTCAAACCTCAGTTCCAAGGTGAGAGATTGGACTAGTTCTAATTCAAAACCACCTCTATTCGAAAATATGAATTAACTTCTAACATTAGCTTAATTCAATCAATCTGTCAAGTTAGCAAATTAACCAGTATTGTGTTTGAGCCATTTAAACATTGCTTAAACATTGCAAATATAATAAGTTTTTGAGTACGTATTCGCTATGGACCCCAAGAAAGTGACGGAGAAAAGAGGAAAAGAAAAGACGAAGAAAAGAGTTTTTTGTCCATACAAACAAAGCAAGAGATAATAGAAAAGTGTGAAAAAGGGATGCGTTTGGTTGATCTGGCCAAAGAATATGGCCGTAATGCATCTACAGTTTGCCACGTTTTAAAACAAAAGGAAGTTTAAGGAGTTTAAGGCATTGCGTGGGTGGTTGGAGAAGTTCAAAAGGAGGACTGGAATTCACTCTGTTGTTCGGCATTGTGAGATAGGAGCGCATGAACAAAAGAGGACAAAAAACAATGAGGACAGCTGTTAAAAGGTAAATGACGTCATTATTATTCTTTATTCTGTGTTTTTTACGTTATACACAACTCTCATTTATTGTGTAATAATCTAATCGTAACATGTATTTGTTAAATGTTTTGATGCATTTTTATGCTTTATAAAACATTTATGTCTGAATTTTGGGGGGCTTGGAACGGATCAGGGCATTTGCATGGAAAATGCGTCTCTACTTACGTAATTTTCTACTTACGTAATTTCTCCCGGAACCAATTAATTTTGTAAGTAGATGTACCACTGTACAGTATATTAAACTTGTGCCACATGACAGCGAAGATTCAAGCAAGGCTTAGACACTTGGCGTTAAATGTGTTGTTACTGGTAGTTAACGGGGAATTAAGAGTTTTATATATATTTTCATATTATGTAACATGAGTTTTTAATTCTGATTTTTATCGTGTTTGTGTGTGTGTGTGTGTGTGTGTGTGTGTGTGTGTGTGTGTGTGTGTGTGTGTGTGTGCGTGTGCGTGTGTGCAGGTGACTCCAGATGCTTCCTGTTCACTGTATTCCCCAGACTGAGAGTTTACACAGCAACAGGATACAACGAACACTTTATGTACCTCAATCAGAATCAGCAGACCATGCCAAATGGACTGGTAGAACCACATTACTTTTTATTTTACAAATTATGCTGCTTGTAGCTTGTAGTTAAAAATGAATTCACTTATTTTAAGCAGTACACTAATCTATTAAAAAAAGTATTTTGACAGTGTCTTATCATTATACAAGTAATTTAAGGGAGAGAAGCCTTAATTTTTACAAAAGACGAAGAAAGAAAGAAGGAAAGGTCAGATGCAAAAGTTCCAGGCTACAGCCAGATCAGGGACATTGACATTTTATGGTATGCTAACCGTTTGGTAATTGTGATGATACCTCTTCTTCTTCTTCTTCTTCTTCTTCTTCTTCTTCTTGTTTTCCTTTCGGCTTTTCCCTTCAGGGGCCACAGCGAACCAATTGCCTCCATCTAACCCTGTCTTCTGCATCCTCTTATCTCACACCAACTACCTTCAAGTCCTCTCTCACTACATCCATAAACCTCCTCTTTGGTCTTCTTCTAGGCCTCTTGCCTGGCAGTTCAAAACTCAGCATCCTTCTACCAATATATTCACTATCTCCCCTCTGGACATGTCCAAACCATCTCAGTCTGGCCTCTCTGACTTTATCTCCAAAACCTCTAACATGTGCTGTCCCTCTGATGTACTCATTCCTGATCCTATCCTTCCTGGTCACTCCCAGAGAGAACCTCAGCATCTTCATCTCTGCTACCTCCAGCTCTGTCTCCTGTCTTTTTCTCAGTGACACTGTCTCTGGACCAAACAACATCGCTGGTCTCACCACAGTTTTGTACACCTTTCCTTTGATTTCAGCTGAAACTCTTCTATCACACATCACTCTTGACACTTTCCTCCACCCGTTCCATCCTGCCTGTACACGCTTCTTCACCTCTTTTCCACACTCTCCATTGCTCTGGACTGTTGAGCCTAAGTACTTAAAATCCTCCACCTTCTTGATCTCTTCTCCCTGTAACCTCACTCTTCCACTTGGGTCCCTCTCATTCACACACATGTACTCTGTCTTACTGCTGCTAACCTTCATTCCTCTGCTTTCCAGGACAAACCTCCACCTCTCTAGCTTCTCCTCCATCTGTTCCCTGCTCCCACTGCAGATCACAATGTCATCTGCAAACATCATAGTCCATGGAGATTCCTGTCTGACCTCGTCTGTCCGCCTGTCCATCACCATAGCAAGCAAGAAGGGGCTCAGAGCTGATCCCTGATGCAGTCCCACCTCCACCTTGAACTCCTCTGTCACACCTACAGCACACCTCACCACTGTCTTACAGTCCTCATACATGTCCTGCACTGCTCTAACATACTGTACTTCTCTGCTACTCCAGACTTCTTCATACAATACCACAGTTCCTCTCTGGGCACCCTGTCATAAGCTTTCTCCAGATCTACAAAAACACAATGCAGCTCCCTCTGGCCTTCTCTGTACTTCTCTATCAACATCCTCAAAGCAAATACTGCATCTGTAGTACTCTTTTTTGGCATGAAAACATTTATGTGCGGCTGCATATAATGTTTGTAAATAATTAGTAGATGTGAATATTCGAAGCATGACAAAAATTTAAAAAAATAATGTAAATATACTTAAATATTAATGGTTAAGTACTCTTTTCCAACCTGTATAGATTAGTCTCTCCCTTCTTACTGCCCAACCTAGCATACAAGTCATCATAAGCTTCTTGTTTGGCCTTTGCTACCTCTACTGTGACCTTACACTGCATCTCCCTGTACTCCTGTCTACTCTCCTCAGTCCTCTCAGTGTCCCACTTCTTCTTAGCTAACCTCTTTCTCTGTATACACTCCTATACCTCTTCATTCCACCACCAAGTCTCCTCATCTACTTTACTTCCAGATTACACACCAAGTACTCTCCTACCTGTCTCCCTGATCACATTAGCTGTAGTTGTCCAGTCATCTGGAGGCACCTCCTGACCACCCAGAGCCTGTCTTAACTCCTTCCTAAAAGTCATGCAACACTGTTCCTGTTTCAGCTTCCACCATTTCCTCTTCTGCTCTGTCTTTGTCCTCTTCATCTTCCTCACCACCAGAGTCATCCTTCACACCACCATCCTATGCTGTTTGGCTACACTCTCACCTACCACTACTTTGCAGTCACTGATCTTCAGGTTACACCGTCTACACAAGATGTAGTCTACCTGTGTGCTCCTACCTCCACTCTTATAGGTCACCCTGTGTTCCTGCCTCTTCTGGAAGAAAGTATTCACTATAGCCATTTCCATCCTTTTTGCAAAGTCAACCACCATCTGTCCTTCTGCGTTCCTCTCCTGGATACCAAACCTGCCCATCACCTCCTCATCACCTCTGTTACCTGCACCAACATGTCCATTTAAGTCTGCTCCAATGACAACTCTCTCACTTCTAGGTATGCTCTGCATCACTTCATCAAAGTCCAACCAGAATTTCTGCTTCTCCTCCAGCTCACATCCTACCTGTGAAGCATACCCACTAACAGCATGGAACATCACACCTTCGATTTCTAGCTTCAGACTCATCACTCTATCTGACACTCTTTTTACTTCCAGGACATTCCTAACAAACTCCTCCTTCAAGATAACTCCTATTCCGTTTCTCCTCCTATTTACACCATGATAGAACAACTTGAACCCTTCTCCTAAACTTCTAGCCTTGCTACCTTTCCACCTGTTCTCCTGGACACACAGTATGTCTACCTTCCTCCTCTGCATCATGTCAACCAACTCTCTACCTTTTCCTGTCATAGTCCCAACATTCAGAGTCCCTACTCTCAGTCCTATACTCTTGGCGTTCCTCTTCTCTCTCTTCCTTCCTCTCTCTTCCTCCTCTCGTTCTTCGGCGATACCTCAATAGGTATCATCGAAGAAAGATACCTCTCCTTCTTCTGATGATACCTCAATAGCCTTTATTAAAATCTACCTAAAATGGTCGACCAGTGTCTCAAAACAAAAACAAATTATTCAATGATTGTAGAAGAAGGATGGGCAGGAGCAGGGTGTGTGTTGTGTTGGTGCACAATCAGAATAACTGCTTCAGACAACTTATTATTGGTGATGTCCTTCAGACAGTTTTCTGTGGAGATGGACATATGAACAAAAATAGAAGTACATTCTGCATGATTGGTATCTTTGAACCTTTGTATTTAAGGATAAAGGGAAAAAAATATTTAAATAAAAGATGCCTTTACGTTTAAAACATTTTGGACTTTCTTATTCCTTTTGTATTTCTTTTCCGATCTTTATAAGGGTATGGGCGGTCAGCATGGCTATTTTGGTCTGTGGCTGGACAGTGATTTTGGCTGTGGCCACAGCCGTGCACGACCCAAATGCACAACCTATGGCAGCCCTCAACTCTCTGGAGACGAAAACTTCACCATGGACTCAATGGAAGTCTGGGCAGTCGGAAAACCTCCAGAGCCTGAGGAGGTAAGCAGGCTAATGACCCAAGAAAGTCCCTAGTAAGCATCAAACTGAGTCCTATGAGGTTCAATGGTTTGTTCACCATTCAGGAATCAGTTCTTTACACATTCAGCTGATCTCAAGGATGAGCCACCACACATTTACCCTACGGAACGTTGAATCAAATTTTTTGTTCACAGATGTTAGTGGTTCATGTAAGGGGTTTGTCCTGCTGCAGTGGGAGATTACATAAAAGAGCTAGAGCCAGAAAACGTGGGGATAAAAGAAGGGAGACTGAGAGATCCAGACAAGCTGCAGACATAGTAGCATCATTGCTTTTTTGTGTATTCTGTTTTGAATAACGGTTTTTAATTTTTGTTTGTCTTCTTTCAACTGTGAAAAAAGGGAGATTTATAAGTTTTTAGAAGTTAGGCATGTTAAGTAGTTAAGGCCCCAAGTGGAGGAGTTTAAGGACCTTGGGGTCTTGTTAACGAGTGAAGGAAGGATGGTACGTGTGATTGACGGATAGGTGCAGCTTCCATAGTGATGCGATTGCTTTATAGGTGAAGAAGGAACTGAGTTAGGTTCTGATTGGTGAATCTAGTGTAGCCGTGTTCTGATTGGTCGATTTAATTTTGCCCCGTTCTGATTGGTCGAATTAATTTTGGTGCGTTCTGATTGGTCAAATTAATATTGCAGTGTTCTGATTGGTCGAATTAATTTCGTGGCAATCTGATTGGTCGATTTGATTTTGCGGCATTCTGATTGGTCGATTTGATTTTGCCAAGTTCTAATTGGTCGATTCGATTTTGCCGCGTTCTGATTGGTCGATTCGAATTTGCCACGTTGATTGGTCGATTCGAATTTGCCGCGTCCTGATTGGTCGAATTGAATTTGCTGCGTTCTGATTGGTCGATGCGATTTTGCCGCGTTCTGATTGGTCGATTCGAATTTGCCGCGTTCTGATTGGTCGATTTGAATTTGCCGCGTTCTGATTGGTCGAATCGAATTTGCTGCGTTCTGATTGGTCGAATCGAATTTGCCGCGTTCTGATTGGTCGAATCGAATTTGCCGCGTTCTGATTGGTCGAATCGAATTTGCCGCGTTCTGATTGGTTGAAATGAATTTGCCGCGTTCTGATTGGTCGATTCGAATTTGCCGCGTTCTGATTGGTCGATTCGAATTTGCCGCGTTCTGATTGGTCGAATCGAATTTGCCGCGTTCTGATTGGTCGAATCGAATTTGCCGCGTTCTGATTGGTCGATTCGAATTTGCCGCGTTCTGATTGGTCAAATCGAATTTGCCGCGTTCTGATTGGTCGAATCGAATTTGCCGCGTTCTGATTGGTCGAAATGAATTTGCCGCGTTCTGATTGGTCGTTTCGAATTTGCCGCGTTCTGATTGGTCGATTCGAATTTGCCGCGTTCTGATTGGTCGATTCGAATTTGCCGCGTTCTGATTGGTCGAATCGAATTTGCCGCGTTCTGATTGGTCGAATCGAATTTGCCGCGTTCTGATTGGTCGAATCGAATTTGCCGCGTTCTGATTGGTCGATGCGATTTTGCCGCGTTCTGATTGGTCGAAAGGAATTTGCCGCGTTCTGATTGGTCGAATCGAATTTGCCGCGTTCTGATTGGTCAAATCGAATTTGCCGCGTTCTGATTGGTCGATTCGAATTTGCCGCGTTCTGATTGGTCGATTCGAATTTGCCACGTTCTGATTGGTCGAATCGAATTTGCCGCGTTCTGATTGGTCGAAATGAATTTGCCGCGTTCTGATTGGTCGAATCGAATTTGCCGCGTTCTGATTGGTCGAATCGAATTTGCCGCGTTCTGATTGGTCGATTCGAATTTGCCGCGTTCTGATTGGTCGAATCGAATTTGCCGCGTTCTGATTGGTCGAATCGAATTTGCCGCGTTCTGATTGGTCGAATCGAATTTGCCGCGTTCTGATTGGTCGATTCGAATTTGCCGCGTTCTGATTGGTCGAATCGAATTTGCCGCGTTCTGATTGGTCGAATCGAATTTGCCGCGTTCTGATTGGTCGATTCGAATTTGCCGCGTTCTGATTGGTCGAAACGAATTTGCCGCGTTCTGATTGGTCGAATCGAATTTGCCGCGTTCTGATTGGTCGATTCGAATTGGCCGCGTTCTGATTGGTCGAATCGAATTTGCCGCGTTCTGATTGGTCGAAAGGAATTTGCCGCTTTCTGATTGGTCGAATCGAATTTGCCGCGTTCTGATTGGTCGATTCGAATTTGCCGCGTTCTGATTGGTCGAAACGAATTTGCCGCGTTCTGATTGGTCGAATCGAATTTGCCGCGTTCTGATTGGTCGATTCGAATTGGCCGCGTTCTGATTGGTCGAATCGAATTTGCCGCGTTCTGATTGGTCGAAAGGAATTTGCCGCTTTCTGATTGGTCGAATCGAATTTGCCGCGTTCTGATTGGTCGATGCGATTTTGCCGCGTTCTGATTGGTCGAATCGAATTTGCCGCGTTCTGATTGGTCGAATCGAATTTGCCGCGTTCTGATTGGTCGATTCGAATTTGCCGCGTTCTGATTGGTCGAATCGAATTTGCCGCGTTCTGATTGGTCGAATCGAATTTGCCGCGTTCTGATTGGTCGATTCGAATTTGCCGCGTTCTGATTGGTCGAAACGAATTTGCCGCGTTCTGATTGGTCGAATCGAATTTGCCGCGTTCTGATTGGTCGATTCGAATTGGCCGCGTTCTGATTGGTCGAATCGAATTTGCCGCGTTCTGATTGGTCGAAAGGAATTTGCCGCGTTCTGATTGGTCGAATCGAATTTGCTGCGTTCTGATTGGTCGAAATGAATTTGCCGCGTTCTGATTGGTTGAAAAATTAAATCGACCAATCAGAATGCGGCAAATTTAATTCGACCAATCAGAACGCGGCAAATTCCTTTCGACCAATCAGAACGCGGCAAATTCGATTCGACCAATCAGAACGCGGCAAATTCGATTCGACCAATCAGAACGCGGCAAATTCGTTTCGGCCAATCAGAACGCGGCAAATTCGAATCGACCAATCAGAACGCGGCAAATTCGAATCGACCAATCAGAACGCGGCAAATTCGAATCGACCAATCAGAACGCGGCAAAATCGAATCGACCAATCAGAACGCGGCAAATTCGATTCGACCAATCAGAACGCGGCAAATTCGAATCGACCAATCAGAACGCGGCAAATTCGATTCGACCAATCAGAACGCGGCAAATTCGAATCGACCAATCAGAACGCGGCAAATTCGATTCGACCAATCAGAACGCGGCAAATTCGAATCGACCAATCAGAACGTGGCAAATTCGATTCGACCAATCAGAACGCGGCAAATTCGATTCGACCAATCAGAACGCGGCAAATTCGATTCGACCAATCAGAACGCGGCAAATTCGAATCGACCAATCAGAACGCGGCAAATTCGAATCGACCAATCAGAACGCGGCAAAATCGAATCGACCAATCAGAACGCGGCAAATTCGATTCGACCAATCAGAACGCGGCAAATTCGATTCGACCAATCAGAACGCGGCAAATTCGAATCGACCAATCAGAACGCGGCAAATTCGAATCGACCAATCAGAACGCGGCAAATTCGAATCGACCAATCAGAACGCGGCAAAATCGAATCGACCAATCAGAACGCGGCAAATTCGAATCGACCAATTAGAACGCGGCAAAATCGAATCGACCAATCAGAACGCGGCAAATTCGATTCGACCAATCAGAACGCGGCAAATTCGATTCGGCCAATCAGAACGCGGCAAATTCGAATCGACCAATCAGAACGCGGCAAAATCGAATCGACCAATCAGAACGCGGCAAAATCGAATCGACCAATCAGAACGCGGCAAATTCGATTCGACCAATCAGAACGCGGCAAATTCGATTCGACCAATCAGAACGCGGCAAATTCGAATCGACCAATCAGAACGCGGCAAATTCGATTCGACCAATCAGAACGCTGCAAATTCGAATCGACCAATCAGAACGCGGCAAATTCGATTCGACCAATCAGAACGCGGCAAATTCGATTCGACCAATCAGAACGCGGCAAATTCGATTCGACCAATCAGAACGCGGCAAATTCGAATCGACCAATCAGAACGCGGCAAATTCGATTCGACCAATCAGAACGCGGCAAATTCGATTCGACCAATCAGAATGCGGCAAATTTGATTTCGACCAATCAGAACGCGGCAAACTCAATTCGACCAATCAGAACGCGGCAAATTCGAATCGACCAATCACAATGCGGCAAATATAATTCGACTAATCAGAATGCGGCAAAATCAGAATGCGGCAAAATTAATCCAAATTATTACCTCATTTACCCAGCAGCATTTTTTAACCATGTTATCTTAGTTAAAATAATTTCAAATCATATTTCTCTTGTTTTTGTGGTTTTCAGGGTGACGAGAGTGATGGCAAAAGGAGTGTGTTGGATGTCGATCCAGAGGTTCAGGCAATAATGGAGATGACAGGGAAGACTTTGCACAGTCAGGGCCTCCGGGAACCTGAGGAAAACCAGGACCAGTGAAGGTCAACAGGGAGGAAGACAAAATACTTAGTCTCATGACCCACCTGGTACAGACACCAGAATGGACTTCACCATTTGACATCGCTGGAAAACATTTAGATCTCACTGAGAGGAATGCCTCCAGTGTACACAGAGTCAGATTTTTCTTTCCTTGCCTTTCATTCAGCTTGGACCATTTAACTCAGTCTTTATGTCAGCCTCATTCAGACATTCAAGATAGTCTGAAATAGAGTACTGTATATCTTTTCAACAGATACCTGCCTAAGAATATGAAACCAAATTTGAAGGTATCTTGTAATGGGCTTTTCCCATTATGCACATTTATGGCTGTGCTGATTTGAATCACACCACACTGATTTGTTTTTCCATTGCTTTTTTAAATGCACAGTTGCGCCGCACCACACATGAGACACAATGGCTGCAGAATGAGGTTATGGTGTTACTACTGTTGAAAACCAAACATTTCTGATTGCGCCGCTCTGGAGTGAAATTCTATTAAGAAAAATATATATATAATTATCTTTGTAGTGGAGATTTTTTTCAGGAAATTTAGGTTTTTTTACATTTAATCTGAGTAAGTCTTTTCACCAGCAGTTGTCAAATTAGATCTGAATGCAATGTACCTGCCTCATCTCTGTAGAAATCAATGACAGAAGTATTGATTGAATTATTGATTTCAGGAAAGAGCACAATGAAGTTATGGTCTTAGTGTAACTGAATTAATGTGTGACATAGTTTTTAATTGCTACTGTATTTTAAAAAAACATTCAGGTTTAGCAGAGTTAAGGTGCTTTTGCATCTGAAAATCCAGACTGAGATTCTGGTTTTGAGTTTGACCGGGTAGTTTTGAAGATTTGGGATTTTCAATCACAATACAGAGCATTTCATGACATACTCTTTTCATCATCTACATGGGCTGCATCTCCCTGACACAGAATGTTGTCAAAGTAATAACAGAAAAAAAAAATCGTATTGTATGAATAGATTAAAATTTGTGATCTTACTGCTCACCTTTGCATACTTCTGCTAGGGCTTTCTCATCCTCTCAAATCTGGCTTTGGCTCTTTGCTTGTAGAACTGAAACCTGGGAAGGAAGTGAGAAATTGGTCCTGAAGTCTAAACCATCTAAAAAAAAGAGAGCTTTCATATTGTTAATGAAGCGCAACACAGTTCAGTATGATCCGGACTGAGACCGCCTGTTTTTGTCCAACCGAAGACTTATCTTTGATCTGGAATTTTTGGTTCGAATCAAAGGGGATGGGTGTGAAAATTGCTTTTGTGTCCTTTGCTGGTTCATTGCTGAACTATTCCATATGTGTGAACATGTAATTAATAAGATCTTCAAAGTGTTTTAATTGTCTGAGAATTTTAGGAGTTATTCAGAGAATTTATTTAATACAAGCATACATACATACACACACACACACACACACACAGTAATATGGACATGACAGTCTGAAAGATACTTGTTGCCTCTTACAGTAATTTCAGTTGTCATTTGAAATCAGTGGACAATTTTAGATTTACTGTTTAAAGAAATGGCACCAGGATGGTTTACACACTTTCAGTTGTGTTTCTCAGTGGAGTGATGTGTGCTGATTAGCTTAGTTTGTGTCCTTATTTGATCATGACTGATGCTCTGGTACAAGTTATTAAAGGTTTCCATAAACATAAATGACAAGCTCTCCTCTCTGTCTTCATACAAAGAAGCTGAAAGGCAACTCTGTGTTCATCACCCTTTTTCTCTGTTCATGCAAATTACTCATGCAAATTCTGTTATATGATCCTACAGTACTTCACACAGCAGCATAAGGAACATACAGAATGTTGATACATGGAAATGATTGTATTCACTCAACATTTTAACTCAACAAATTTCTTATATTCTCTTCCAGCTGCTAGAACAAACATATTTATAGCCCCTGTGTGCATATTTCATACAGTATTATTTTATATACTGCTTTTACATCGAACTTTTCGCGCACAACACAGCACCCTTCATACAGGTGATTCATGGTTGTTTCTTTCAGGTAAAGATACAACTATGTCTGCAGAGACGGGCAAAATAATAGAAGACAAATCCAAGATTTCCTAATGATTTCTTAATCTTTTTCATATACATTCTACAACAGCTGCCGCCGAACATTTTGGCTTTTGATTCTATAAAAATTTCTATTTTGTTGCGAGTTTTTGTTTATTATTATTATTATTATTAATATTATTAATATTATTATTATTATTAGAAGTAGTAGTAGTAGTAGTAGTATAAAAAACAAACATGCCCTGGAAATTTACAGGTCGAAATTAGGGAGTAATCTTGCTACTTTCACCCACAGCTCTTTCAATAAAAGATTTCACAATAGTGTATTTTTATTGAACAAAACACAAAACAAACAAACAAAAAAAGAACACTTGTTGGCTGAATAAGAGAATTCCTTTTTTGCTGTTTTATAATTGCTTGTACCTGTTATAAAGGGTGAGCTTTGTAGCAGTTGTAAACATGCAAGGTTACATTACATTGTACATTTATCTGATCTTTGATTTTTACATCTTTTGCCTGAATTTTTAATTTCATGAACTGTTGAACTCAACAAGGGATGGTCAATATGTGAACAGTTTTTCTCAGATTGAGGACACACTGACTGCATTAAATGTTTTAGTCCAGGCATTTGTGTTTTGTATTGTATTTTCGCATGAAACAAACTGCACAAGTAAATGTACAAATAAACACACTGTGGTGTATTTTGAAAGCTTGGAGTGTATATTTTATACTTTACCTCTTCTTCTCACTCTCTAGATTTCTAGTTGGGGGTTTAAGGTGTGATTGCATGAATTTGTAGTTATCTAAACTAAACCTAATCCTTTATTGACCATCTAAAGCGAACCAGAAAGAGTCCCGAGTGAACCACCTGTCAAACAGGTCATAGTGTAAAGCATGGTGATGCCTTCAGGGTCCGTGAGACCATAGAGACAGTACATAAACGTGTCCTGTACATATTCTCATCCCTCATCTCATACACTGACGCCACTTCCACGGGGTAGTTTGCATAGATAACGTCCACGCTTCCGGACTTCTTTCTTTTATGACTTGCTGCCTGTAATGCAAAAGTTAACTTTTACTTCCTTGTGTACCGACAGATAGAGGAACTGACCGTTCTGCGACTGGACCCAATAACGTGACATCCCTCCGGCTTCACCCTCACAACCCTAAAATCATGATCAGATAGGAAAACACACGCCGAACCGGACCGATCTCAATTATAAAAGAAAAAGTAAGTGTTTTACATTAACTTTTTTTTTTGTTTGTTTCGTGTTGAACCCCGTGTGTGTGTGTGTGTGTGTGTGTGTGTGTGTGTGTGTGTGTGTGTGTGTGTGTGTGTGTGTGTGTGTGTGTGTGTGTGTGTGTGTGTGTGTGTGTGTGTGTGTGTGTGTGTGTGTGTGTGTGTGTGTGTGTGAACCGACAAGAGAGGAAGTCCGCCTTTTACTGGTAACGTATCTGCAGGGCTGCAGATGATGGTCCGACCCGGGGCGGCTCGCAGCAGGGTGCCGGTCCGACCCGGGGCGGCTCGCAGCAGGGTGCCGGTCCGACCCGGGGCGGCTCGCAGCAGGGTGCCGGTCCGACCCGGGGCGGCTCGCAGCAGGGTGCCGGTCCGACCCGGGGCGGCTCGCAGCAGGGTGCCGGTCCATGCTGAATTTAAGGTTCTGTGATACCCGGAACCGTTCTCACACCCGAATGAACCGAATGGGTTGTCTGTTCTAGTCGTGCAACATGGCTCTAGCAGTGTGATGATGAAGATGTGGACTGGGTTCATCTGTCTTTGTCTCAGTATTGAGAATTTATTTTCATCCATTTATTAAAATTAAATTCAACACAAAAAATTGTCAGTGACAGAGTTTGAAAGGTTTTTTTGTTTGTTTGTTTGTTTTAGTTTTCCTGCAATGACCTGGCATCTTATCTGGGGTGTACCCTGCCTTTTGCCCATAGCTGGCTGGGACAGGCTCCAGCAGACCCCTAACCTGCAAGGCGGATAGGTGGCTGTAAGCAACAGGATTGATTCAACTACAGTACTAGAAAATAGATGGATGGATAGATGGATGAATGGATGCATGGATGGATGGACGGATGGATTAGTTTTTATATCCCTGGCAAGAAATGCAGATGCTGCTTCACTTTTTTTTTTCTTTTTTTTTTTACAATCTTTAGTATTATGAAAAATATCAAAAGGTCAGATCTAAACTTATTGGTATAAGAACTCAAGAGTCTCCATCATAATGGACCCTTGGATGGATGCAGCCTCTGAAATTAGATCTTATCACCTTGGATTCTTTGAGTTCATTGTTGTATTGTTGTATTTGAAAGAAATGCAACAGTGTCCTCAGTCTAGCTAGTTTGTTTCTATTTTGACATTTAATGTCATATAGGTACGCTTTTATTAGGTGTTGCTCCCGTTGTTGGTTAGATCTGAGACAACTCTTGTAGAAACAAAACAATTAGCTAAAAGAGGCTAATGGGTTACATGCATCTGTTTTGAAATTATTAATGTAGTTTGTCATGTTTATGGTGAAGTTAACTGCTTTGATTTGTGAGAAATGATAAAGCATGACTCCCTGAACCTCTTGTTTCTTGTTGTGGTGAGAACCCACATTTGTTATCATCTATCAATACAATTATTAATGTGGTATTGTCAAGAAAACTGTACTGGTCCCAGCAGAAGACTTTTCAAAGAAATGTGATTTAGGGTTCTTATTCATCTTTCGAGTTTACGTTTGGTACATGTATAAATATTCTTTGGCGTGTATGGGTGACTCTTATTAAAAGAGCTGTAACACTGATCCTTCTGTCAAAACCTTGTTTTCTTGAAGCAGGTGGGCGATGCATGTTCGGTATGAATATGAATGAGATTATATCATACAGTAGATTAAATATCTTTATATTAAGAAGTTTGTTTGTCTAATAGTTAGACTTTATGTAAGACTCTAGTCTAACTGATGCTACCAACTCCCTCCAGAGGGGCAATGCACAGTAATTGTATACTGATGTCGGTCATTTCTTTTACTTGAAAACACTGAACAATGTCTTTGTGTTTGATGTTAACACATACTGTACTTCAGTTTAGATAAAGACACACAGTGGATATTTTCACAAACTAATCATATGGAGTATTCCTTTAATAATATTAAGCATATATTCATCTTTAAATTAAGAACTGCAGTATTTTTTTTTTTAATTTCTTGCTAATATAAAAAATCTGAATATTTTTGTTTGACATTGAACAATTCACCTAAAATACGTTTTTAGTGGTGGGAGGAAGCTGGAGAACAGCACTACCCACTGCTGTCTACCTAACTTGTATATTCTTTTATTTTCAAACATATAAACAGAAATAATAACTTTATTGGGTTTCTACTGCCATTTGTATCGTGTTACACATTATTTCTCTATCACATAAAGACAACAGGACCTTTGTAGTGATATTTCTTATCAATGTATTGTTAAAAACCTTTTAAACAGAACTGTTCTTGTGGTTTTGTTTTGCTTTGTCACCTCTAATCATTCCTTCATGAACACCTTTTATCATTTGCAGTTTACCTTCAACTCCACAAGTATGTGGATTATTTATAATTAACTTTTCTATCTCGTGATATCACTGTGTAGTCCCAGCCGCTTTGAACCCCATAAAATACTCCATGTTAGGAGAAGCCAGCTCATTATTAGTTGTTGACTCACCTTTGCAGTTAATATAGTGGACAGCTTTTGTCAGTGTTTTTATTTTGTGAATCAGTCTTCGTGTTCAACTTAAATAGTTTGAAAGTTCATCATTGTTGCCCGACTACAGTGAAATCAGAAACCCATTACTGCTGGAGCAGTCATAGAGCAGCATTCTAACAGAGTGTGTGTGTGATATATAAAGTAGATTATTGACAGAAAGAGTCTGCAGTGGCCTAAATCGAAAAGACTGGGCATGGTTACAGTAACACACTGCATGAATCTTACCTTTAATATTTTATACAGCTGTTATGTGTATGGAAAAGTAAGTGACAATTCTACCAGCAGACAACAGCAAAGAGCAGGGACTCCGATTTCATACATCATCTTTTCATAGTCTGTAATTTGTATATTTTTAGGAATGCTCCGCTTTCTTACCCATTTATGCTTCATTACATTCTGTATCCATGAATTTAGGTTTCCATAACAAAAAACAACGACAAAGCAATCTTTGAAATTTAATTAAACAGGTGTTACCTTCTACATAGGAACAAAAGATGAAGTGGGGAGTTTCCAGGGAATAGATTACATTTATTGCACCATGGGAAATGTAGTATTTTTTGTACATATTTTGGAGACTGATGATAATTACTAGATTTGAAGTATGAGGAATCAATTCAGTGTTGTCTTATATCACTGGCAACATTTGATATAATTGAATATATAACACAGAAATATTCAGGTGCATAAATCAGCATTCATATACGGATGACAGATTTAAGCACTATTCTGAATTGTGCTTAAATCCACCCCAAGACAAAATTTAAGATAAGCATTTGAGATAAGACTTTTCTGATAAATCTTGAACGTAAAGATGATGTGACTGAGCTATAAAAGGCTGTAGCAAAGCAAAAATAGAGACATGTTGGTTGGTGCTATTCCACCCACTCCAGAGCCTTTGTGGTATTGTTAGCTTCCTGTTGTTGCCTGCAGACAAACATACAGCCACAACGAAGAGAGGTTGGTGGGTCGTCACAAAGCTTCTTTCTGTAAGCCACTCTATGCTATCTCTAATGGTGGAGCAGGAGTTGGATTTGAAGTATTGTCTGGAAGCAGTAAATATGATCCTTCATTCTGATTGTTCATCCACTTTCACTTATTGATCTACAGAGAATCGGCTGAGTATCTTCATAATCTTCAAATTGTTTCATACACCCAGTGATCCCAGCTCCTCCATCCATCCATCTTCAACCGCTTATCCAGAGCCGGGTCGCGGGGGCGACATTGTGAGGAGGGATGCCCATACTTCCCTCTCACCAGACACCTCCTCCAGCTCCTCCGGGGGGGATCCTGAGGCGTTCCCAGGCCAGCTGACAGACATAGTCCCTCCAGCGTGTCCTTGGTCTTCCCCGAGGTCTCCTCCCGGTGGGACATGCCCAGAAGTCCTTCCCAGGGAGGCATCCAGAACAAATGCCCAAGCCACCTCAGCTGGCTCCACTCGATGCGGAGGAGCAGCAGCTCTACTCAGAGCTCTTCTGTGGTGACTGAGCTCCTCACCCTATCTCTAAGGGTGCCCCCAGCCACTCTACGGAGGAAACTCATTTCAGCAGCTTGTTTTCGGGATATTTTCCTTTCAGTCGTGACCCAAACCTCATGACCATAGGTGAGAGTAGGAACGTAGACTGACCAGTAAATCGAGAGCTTCGTCTTCAGACTCAGCTCCTTCTTCACCATGACAGACCTATACAGTGACTGCATCACTGCAGAAGCTGCACCGATCCGTCTGTTAATCTCACGTTCCATCATTCCCTGACTCGTGAACAAGACCCTGAGATACTTAAACTCCTCCACTTGGGGCAAGTACTCTCCACTGACCTGAAGAGGGCACATCACCCTTTTCCAGTCGAGAACCATGGCCTTGGATTTAGAGGTGCTGATCCTTATCCCAGTTGCGTCACATTCAGCTGCAAACCGTCCCAGTGCACACTGAAGGTCCAGGTTTGATGAGGCCAACAGGACAGCTTTGTCTGCAAAAAGCAGAAATGAAATCCTTTGGTCACCAAACCGGACTCCCTCCGGATTCTGGCTGCACCTAGAAATTCTGTCCATAAAGATTATGAACAGAACCGGTGACAGAGGGCAGCTCTGCCAGAGTCCAACATGCACTTCCTCCCACCTCTAAAAACATGCTTCAGGTTAATTCGCCAGTATCGAATTGCCCATAGGTGTGAGAATGTGCGTGTGTGTTTGTCTGTGTATATATGTGGCTATGCGGTGCACTGGCGTCGTGTCCAGAGTGTCCCCTGCCTCACTCCCCCTGTTAGCTTGCATTGGCTCCAGCACCCTGCGACCCAGCACAGAAGATGAAGCTGGTTTGGAAAATGAATGAATGAATGAATGAATGAATGAAAAAGCGGCAGTCTGTTATTTTAAAAATGCACTTCCCTTAAGTTGGTTTCCATTTGACCCTAATTCAATATTAAATTGTTGTGACTGTATGAAGTCTTTGTGTCTGCTCTCGTGTCTCAGCTGCAGAGATGGCTCATTGGGGGCAGCAGGGGGAGATGACAGAGTACAAGAAGATTCTGATCAAACGGGACATGGAGATGGGAGTCGTCATGACCGTGTTCCGACAGAAGCAGGAGCGGCTTACTGTGCAGATCATCATGGAGACCCGGCAGGTGGCGTGGACTCGAACTGCAGACAAGACTGATGGTGTCTGTGAGTGTGGATTTTTTTAAAACACACTGACAACTTTTCTTTTCTTTTTAATAAAAATATAAATTGAAATATATGCATTTCAGTGGACCTGTTTGAGATCAGAGAGGTTCGTCCAGGAAGGAACTCAAAGGACTTTGAGAGATATAAAGATGGCAAAGACAAGCATGATGAAAAATCCTGTTTCACAATTTTCTATGGTTCACAATTTGTTCTCAGCACTCTCAGTCTGGGAGGTAAGATCTTCTTTTTTTTGTTTTTTTTGGTTTTTAATATAATGTGGATCAAAAGTGGAAATAAAACGCTGTTTTCTCTTTAACAATTGAGTAAATCATTTGTAAATCTTGGACTTTACTTGATACTGTATATCACCAACAATGAGAAAAATACCAATTGTTATGCAATTCCCATGTAGTACTGTTTGTGGTACAACAGTACTATCCATGTAATACTGTTTGTAGTTCAGTAAAACTGTCTGTGGAATGTTCCAGCTGATTCTGTGGATGAAGCTCAAAAATGGCTGAGAGGACTAGAATTGCTGAGGGAAGAGACACTGACAGCTCCCTCTCCAGTTATCATAGAGAGGTAGACACACACACACACACACACACACACACACACACACACACACACACACACACACACACACACACACACACACACACACACACACACACACACATACACGCACACACACACACACAGTCACTGTTCTCTTTGTGTTATGTTCCTTCCAGTTGGCTGAGGAAACAGATGTATTCTGTCAACCAGACCAAAACCAACAGGTACTGTATGAACGATCTGCTGACCCAATCACAGACGAGCTCTATAAAGAATGAGATCTTACTACTGGTGCTATGTCATGACTTTATTATCCATTATAACAGTTACAAGTCTGCTATGTGAGGAAACCTGTAGGAACTTTATTTCAAGACAAGTACAATCATAATAATTCGATTCCATCCAGAAGATCCAATGAATTCTTTTGACTCTTGTCTTTTCCCAGCATCTCCATGAAGGAGCTGAAAGCTCTGCTTCCTTTGCTGAACTATAAGGCCCCGAGCGCTCGTGCTCTCAAAGAAAGATTCCTGGTACTCTCCTGCTATTTACTCCACATCTTCATTTTTGTTGAATAGATTTTCAGAGGTTATTTTAGCCCTTTGAAATACGGCTGTGTCTTAGAAAACCAGTTGCGTTTTAGCCTTTAATACTCGATTACATTCTGTTCTCAGGAAGTGGGAACAAAGAAAGATCGCCTGGATTTTGAACAGTTCCACAAATTTTACAATCACATAATGTTTGAACAGATTGAGGTGAGTCAGATTTGATCACATTCTTACAAAACCTTGCTCTTTTTTTAAAGTGGGGATTTATGACGAACCAATTGTAGATGGTTGTTGGTCCGAAACAACGTATTGTTTGACTTTTGTTCAATTTCTTATTGGAAATATATTTTGAAAGTAATGAAGAAAAAAGCATTAAAAATACAACTTACTTTTAAAGTGATAAAGATTTTTTTAAGGTGGACTATTATATGGTGGCTTCATCAGTCCACAGTAGTATGTTAGTTCTGTGTGTACCCATGCTGCTGACATACACTATAGGTACAGCATAATGCAGTGCCTCACATAAGCTCACTTAAAAAAACTGAGCTATTCATTTCAAGTACACAGAATATTCTGTAGATTGATCCGTATATGTTTTTTCCCCCATTATTTCCATGATTAAATGCAGATCCTTGATGAGTTCAAAAAGGAATCGTGCACTTTTATTCTTGGGTGAGCTCATGTTTTATTCTAATTTTTGCAAACCGTGATGTGCATGGTTTGTGAAGCCATCATGATATGACCATGTACTTTTACATCAAACAGAAACACTGATAAACCAGATGCCACAGCGGTTCTACTCCATGACTTCCAGCGGTTCCTCATCTATGAACAAAAGGTAAAATAAGTGATACTGAATGATTACTGCCCAGACAAGAGCGGATTAACTTTGCGTGCCTCGTTCTTTTTGTCATGTTTTTTTTAAACCTGATCTGACAACAAGTTTTCAAAATCTGGGAGATAGTCCTGTAGGAAACATGTACAAAGTACAGCAGGAAATAGTTGCCATAGTTAGGAAACGACTGTGAAAAAAACAAATAATAATTCTTTCTTTTTCTCGTGATTTTTTTCCTGTCACAACTTTATTTAATCTTTATTTATTAATTATATTCTACTTTAGGTTTCCAACTTGATATTCTTTCCAAGAAAGACATCAATCATTCAGTTACTTCCTCTCCTCTTCCGTGTTCCTTCATCCCTCAGGAATCCTGGGCCACTGATCTGAACCAGGTCAGAGAACTGATGACCACCTTCATTGATGACACCATGAGGAAAACCAATGATCCAGCTTTTACTGTCAGCGAGGTATTCTCTACCGTGACTGCATGTTTGGTGTGTGAGGAGGTAGAATACACTCAGATACAGTGATGATGGACTGGAACCTTTCTTCTTGTCTAGTTCCTCAGTTTCCTGTTTTCCAAGGAGAACTCTGTGTGGGATGAGAAGTTCTCAGAAATCAAAAACCTGGACTTGAACTACCCTCTATCTCATTACTGGATCAGCTCTTCACATAACACGTCAGTATGACACAAGCACACACGTATCCTTATGTTCAGTAGATAAAAAGAAGGGCTGTGGCTGTAAATAGTAATAAATATTGTGTTTTGATTTTTTTCTTTTTTGTAAAATCAAAGTCATATTTAAACATTATTGAACAATTTTTTTGATAAACAACATCAACAGATCTTAAAAACTGAATATCTTTAATTTGTTTTTCGTCTTTGCATTGCACGGCCCCACCTTCCTTTCATCAGGAGGAGGAATTACATCTTTTAATCTGTGAAATACACGTAATTTTGTTTCCTGTTTTTCATGTTCTGCATCAGGTACCTGACAGGTGATCAGCTTCGAAGTGAGTCGTCTACAGAGGCTTATGTTCGATGTCTGCGCCTCGGATGTCGCTGTGTTGAACGTTAGTATACACCAGCCTCGTCTAACGCACTTTACCCTGAAGGTCTTCTGTTGAATAACTGGTAGCTAGATTAAGAGCCTTGGCATCATTTTGGCCATTTTACCCAGCACCAAAAAAACCCAAAACATCTACCTGTAACACAAACTGTTTTGTGTGTCCAGTGGACTGCTGGGAAGGTCCTGGGGAACCAATCATCTACCACGGCTGGACCAGGACAACCAAGATCAAGTTTGAGGATGTAGTGAAAGTCATCAATGAGCACGCGTTTGTCACGTCAGAGTAAGAATCACATGAAACGTTGTCATTATTCACACACACACAGACACACACACACATACACACACACACACACGCACACGCACACACACACTCATCCTTTTTTAATCTTAATTTCAATTCATTGCTTGATTATGTAAAGCTGTATAATTTATTAAGGGGCATTTACTATAAATTCCATTCATGCTAATTCTACTTTTAATCATGGTATCATTATATGCCTTCAAATGAATGTCAAATTCTCCTTGTTGCGATAACACTTGTCATCAGAGACACATCTCCGTGGCTTGTCTGTCAGGTTCCCAGTGATCCTGTCCATAGAGGAGCACTGTCCCGTGGAGCAGCAGCGTCAGATGGCTCGTATATTCAGAGACGTGTTCGGAGACAAACTGCTGACCGAACCTGTAGAACAGCTGGCTGAACAGCTGCCTTCACCAACGCAACTGAAAGGCAAGATCATACTCAAGGTACTGAATGGTTGTGTGTCTAGACACTGATAATTCAATGGAATCTTTATATTGGTGTGAAAAGATTTTATTGATTGATTGTTGTTTTTGTGCAGCACAAGAAGCTCAGTGTGGAGGGAGCAGGAATCAGCAAAGACTTCAGGAAGGGGCAGAAACAGGGAGATCTAGAGATCTGGGATCCTGTGGACCAGGTACTGGTATCAGGGTAAAGACGTCTCACATAACAGACATCTTTACCTCCAGGCACACATGTTAACATTTATGTCTGTACTTAATTCTCACTGGTATAAAAAGCTCTACATCACAAATGGGCCCGCATCTCTAAACTTTTTTGTGATCAAGTTAGTTCTCAACTAATTTTCTCTGGCTTTGGCTATTTACACATGATATGGATCTAAATTACACTCAAATACAACAAAACCCTTCTAAGACTATTACTGGAGTATTTTATAGGACATGAGATGTTCAATGAGATAGAATTTCAATACATTGCTTGTGATGAACAGCTATTTACTCAACTACAACAGCACAATACACTGAAGGGACAACAAAAAGGCCACCAAAGCCACACCATCAGCAAAAACTGTATAAAACATAGTAATAATTTTCAGAAGTTGCATGTCAGTTTGAAAAGCATCATTTAATCTGCTGGTTTAAATATGACGTTAACATGTAAATTAACACGTCCTTTTCTCTTTCTCAGCGGTGGAACAAGCACTACTGTGTGATCTCTGATGAGAAGCTGTACTACGCAGAGGAGTACGAGCAGGAGGAGGAAGAGCTCAAGAAGGTAAAGATGTTGTCAGAGGTAGTCTGCAGCAGCTCTGTGGAGCTCTTTATCTGCACTTTCATAATTTTTTGTGTCATATGCACAAATATAAAGACACACATGTGGCAGATAGAACCACTAATTCACCAGAAAACATAACTAAGCATGAAGAATATTAATAGAGTAAGAATACATAGACACTGTAGCTCGATAGGTCAATAGTTCGATAGACAGATAGATAGATAGATAGATAGATAGATAGATAGATAGATAGATAGATAGATAGATAGATAGATAGATAGATAGATAGATAGATAGATAGATAGATAGATAGATAGATAGATAGATAGATAGATTCATTCATTCATTCATTCATTCATTCATTCATTCATTCACTGCATTACAGTCATACCGAACCTGAACATCTCAAAGTCTCGACAGTTCAAATGTAAATATATATAAATCTATCTTTGTAAATGTGTAGAACACCTTTGACAAAATTTCACTTAAGAAATTTCACATTTTATTAATCTTCTTTACAAAAACCGGCCTTGTCTCTCTCAGTACCAGGACCTGCACTGTTCAGAGCCTTGGTTTCATGGTAACATGAAGGATGGCAGGCGGACGGCTGAGCGCCTGATCCATGATTACTGTGCAGAGACCACAGGAAGTGCTGGCAACTTCTTAGTCCGCAAGAGTGCTGCCAAAGAGGCAGACTTTACCCTCTCCTTCTGGTACAAAATCCAAGTTCTTAATCTAACGGCAAACTCTATCATGTAGTTTTTTGTGCGTGTGTGTGTGACAGGGTTGCTTTCACCAAAGGCCGTGGCCTATTAAGGTGTGCATCTTCCTGACAGAGATTCACTACAGTGTTATATATAGCAGTGGTCCCCAACCCCTGGGTCGCGGACCAGTACCAGTCCAAGTGGGCAGGGTAGACAGAAGACAAACCTATAACTTCAAAGTAAAAGAAAAATGCAATATACTTGTTTTTATGATGATCGTATCCTTTTATTTGTTATTTAAAATGTTGGGGCCCACTGGTATATAGAATACATATAGTTTTAGTCAAATAATGTACAAAACCCCTTAAAGCTATTAATATAATAACAGCCCATAACGTAATAAACTTGTTCTTTTTAAAATTGGCCACTAATGTAATAAAAGTCCTGAAAAGATAACATAATAAATTTTCTGCTACTAATGTAATAATTCATTTCTTTATTTGCCCAGTTATTACATTTGCAAAGCTTTTTTCTTCTACCAGGCCAATAACATAATAAAAAACCAAAAATGTAATAAATTGTTCTGTTAGAAGCCAAAGTTATTATGTTATCAGTTCAGGACTTATATTACGTTATTGGGCAGTTATTATTGACTTATTACATTTCAAAAATGGCAAATTTATTTAATTATCAGATGCTATTACATTATCAGCTTCAACACCCCCGCCTGGTCCAATATGAAATCACATCATCATGATAGTTCTGTAAGCAACATGTAACGTAAGCAACTCTGTGTTTGAAAAGATAATGTCCTACTGCATTTCAGGCGCTGTGGAAGGGTCCAGCACTGTCGTATTCGATCGGATTCAGATGGGACACATACGTTCTTCTACCTAACGTCAAACCTGCACTTTCCCAGCGTGTATGCTCTGATTCAGCACTACAAAGAAAACCCACTGTGCTGTCAAGACTTTGAGCTGCGCCTCAACGATCCCGTCCCGCAGCCTGACCCACATCAGTATGAAGGGTTTGTCATGCAACCAACATGAGTCTGACACATCACAGGGTACAGGGTACACATGCTTAAAAGCACTACACAATGTCAAAAAATGATTGTGTTGTTTAGGTGGTTCTACAGTAACCTGAGCAGAGGTCAGGCAGAAGATTATCTGATGAGGATTCCCAGGGATGGAGCGTTCCTCATCCGACAGAGAGAAGGAGTACCGGTCTCCTTTGCCATCACATTCAGGTGTGCTGACACATTTTGCATTATTTTCCCAATTTTTGGTGAGGTTTTGTTTTTTTTACATACCAAGTTCTCTGTCTTTCAGAGGTGATGGTAAGGTCAAGCACTGCCGGATCCAGAAGGAAGGCAACATGTACCTGCTCGGCACCACCACAGAGTTTGAGAGCCTGGTTGAGTTGGTCAACTACTACAGGAAGAGGCCGCTGTATCGCAAAATCAAGCTACGTTACCCAGTCACCCCTGAGCTGGTGGATCACTTTAGTAGTGTGAGTTACTGTGTGAGACATGCAAAGGAAATCAATGTCACTGCGCCACAATACATACATGTTAGCTCTCATTGAAGGTCCTACAGATTGTCTTCATTTCAAAATCCTTGTGAGTATTGAATAAGCTGAATGTTACCTGCTGTATCATAAAAATCAGTAACTTTTTTTTTAGTCAGGTGACTGTGTCAGGCATGATGGAAGCTCCAGAGGGGAAAAAAAATCATGGATCACAAAAATTTGCTGAAGTCATTTAGACTCATGAATAGAAAACATACAAGAACAATGTTTCATTGAAATGAAGTTACAGTTGTTGAAATATTTCATTGACAGGGGGAAGACTGTGCCTCTCTGTATGCAGTGAAGACATACGTGGAACCCAATGAGATTGAACCCTTATTGGTTTGTATGCGACACTACTCTATCAGCTTGAACTGAATGTGAGTTTGTGCCCATTAATAATTTGTGAATGTGTGTGTGTGTGTGTGTGTGTGTGTGTGTGTGTGTGTGTGTGTGTGTGTGTGTGTGTGTGTGTGTGTGTGTGTGTGTGTGTGTGTGTGTGTGTGTGTGTGTGTGTCTCCCTCAGCCTCAACATACAGTTAGAGCTTCATACAGCTACAAAGCTACAAGGCCTGATGAGCTCAGTTTCAGTAAAGGAGCTTTAATACACAATGTCTCCAAGGAGAACAATGGATGGTGAGGCCACACACACACACACACACACACACACACAAAACAAAGACAGCCAACTACATTCTACTCACTACAGGTGGAAAGGTGACCATGGAGGAAAACTGCAGCTGTTTTTTCCATCTAACTATGTTGAGGAAGTTTGTGACATCACCAAACCTGCTGCCAAAGACGAGGTGAAAATTAAAGGTTTGGTCACAATTTAATTAGAAGTTCGTAAGTGTGGAGAAAATAATGTGTGTGTGTGTGTGTGTGTGTGTGTGTGTGTGCGTGCGTGCGTGCGTGTGTGTGTGTGCGTGTGTGATGTGTATTAAAACAGGCCTCAGAAGAAAATCCCCTTGGTGAACTATGTCAGGGTGTTGTGGACATCTCCAAGTGCAACATTCAAAACTGTGAGTCACTTTTATATCTGCTGGATGGTTGACACTCAAAAACCACTGAGGTCGAGAGCAGATGGTAATTTTCACTGCAGTAATACTGCTTTTTGGATGAGAGAAAATGTTATTGGCACTGCTAGTGAAGTAAATAAATAAATAAACATTACTGAGAGAGAGAGAGAGAGAGAGAGAGAGAGACAGAGAGAGAGAGAGAGAGAGAGAGAGAGAGATTTGGGGAGCTATATGGGTTGAGATAGGGCAATAGAGAAGATATGTGGTGAGATAGAGGGAGTGTGACAGGAACACATGCAACCCTGGTAACGATAATGGCTATGATAACATAAAAATAACAGCTTTTAGTTGTTTTCATCACTATTTTAATGACAACACTCATACCTCTTAGCAGAATTTCCCTCAGAATTAATAGAATTCTATCTTACTACCTCTTTGTTTCTAGTGAAGAATGGTAAAAACGGAAAGCCCCACGTGTTGACGCTGCAGGACAAGGAGCAGTGCATGCTGCAGTTTGACCTGGCAGCAGGCTCTCTGGAGGAGCTGTTTGAATGGTACCAGGTGGCCTGGGACATTACCCAAAGAGAGATTAGCAATAAGTACAACAGGGAACACAAGGTGACTATGTCATCAGATTTGAAGTTAATCAAAACACATCAAATAACTACAATAAGGGGGGGTTGGGGGTGTCACTGGAGATCTGTCAGCATGATTTTCTACACGTAAAGTGGTTTCTTTCTGTCCCATTTCAGATCAGAAAGCAGATGGAAGTGGAGAAAAAGGCAGAGGTTGCCATGGAAATGTCAGACCTGGTGGTCTACTGTCAACCACGCAGCAAGGACAAGGACCGCTTTGGTAAACAGATGTTGTTCACATACTGACCACAAGACTTATGAGCAGCACGATTCCCTGACAAGAGACAAGATTTATCATTGAGAATGAAATTCAGCACAACAGTTCTTCATTTCAGCTGATCATACACCGATGGAAACATAGTAACAAATATTATGCGCCTTTTCTGTCCCTAAATCCTGCACACTAGGTATTTAAATGATTATTATGAAAGAATACATACATTCATGCCTCACCTGAAGAAAATATAAATGCAGGCCAATGTACTTTTTGCCTCTAACATGTATTGCACAGCACCAAGTCCTACCTTTAGAGGAAAAGCTGAATGATTCAACCTGAAACACCATCTTCCTACTCTCTGTCTCCACTCTTCTTACGCTACAATGCAGAGCAATTCAGCAAAGGAGCTGTGACAAAAGGGAAATATCTAAAGACCAGACAGCTTCCTGTGTTACAACAATCTGAGTGTGGAAATGCCCTGAATTGTGCATCACTTCCATTCATACCACAATAGTTTTGTTGAAATGACTTTTTTATTCCTGTATGTTAAAGAGTCGCTCCATCCTATTTGCACCAGTTGTTTCTGTATACTGCATGATAGTAAATACTATATTAGGTACAACAATGCAAATGCTTATCAACACTTTTCATTCTTCCACAAGCCTTACAAATGTTCGCTAACTAGTGGCTCATCTGACATTACAAACTGTTCCTCCCCATAACCCATAACCAACTCTTGAAACAAGGCAGTCACAGACTGCAACATGTTTGTACCTCTGGCTTCCAGAAAATGTTACCTTTTGTTTTGTGATTATATCTCATCAGGTTTCAGAGATGTGTACCTAAAAAGATATAAAAGTGAAAATTTGACCTTGACCTAGTTTTACAAAGTCAAGGTTGTGATCTAATTTTCATCCTCTTACCTCCCTGAATATAACGCCTTTTCTTTCATCTTTCTATCTTATTCCGTTCCTGAGATAGGTGCAAAAACATTTACAAAAGTTGAAATTTGACCTTGACCTGGTTTATTCAAAGTTAGGTCATCATCTCATTTTCATCCCCTTTGCCACCCAAGTATTGTTCTTTTCTTTCATCTTTCTATCTGCAACGGTTGTGAAGATATTTGGTGGACGGACGGACGAACACACAAACACTGACAATTACAACACATCACCGCTCCGCAGGATGTAACCAGTATGAAACCAGCCTGACCAGACAAAAGAATAGAATCAGGTAGCAAATCATCGCTCTGCTTCATTTCCAGACAGCTACAGCCACAAAGAGATCCGATCCTTTGTGGAAAACAAGATGCCGGGAAAAAGTCGCACCAAAGACTTCCTGCAGTACAACCACCGAGCACTGAGTCGAATATATCCAAAAGGTCAGCGTGTGGAGTCCTCCAACTATGACCCTTACCCACTGTGGGCTCTTGGCTGTCACATGGTGGCTCTTAACTTTCAGACAGCAGGTATAGTATAAAAAAATGATATTGATTTCATTAATACAGTATTACTGCTGCATTCGTGTTTTTGGATAGGGTTAAAGTCATTTATGAAGACTTTATATACTACAGTGTATTCAAAGAAAAAATATTAAAAATATGGTTTCATCAGCAGCGTGATTCTTGGTTATTGTGGGTATTGAATAATTTCTTTAGCTTAAGAGTCCAATGTTCAGATGAATAAGAACATTTTTTCTTGAGCATTCAACACCAAGCCAAGGTGGAGAGTGAGGTCCCGGAGTGAATAATACAGAGCTAGCAGGACTTACAAGGATTGATTTTTTTTACTTGTAATAGAAGCTGTTGTGACTGTCTCCATAATCACTTAGATTTGTATTTTATTTGCATCCATCTAGATAAGTACACCCAGCTGAACAGCGCCCTCTTCAGTCTAAATGGACGTACGGGTTACGTGTTGCAGCCGGAGGTCATGCGTTCCGACAGCTACGACCCACAGCAGGAGAAGAAAACGATCAAGTTCTACATTGACCTGAGGGTATGTCTGTATGCAGGCACACATGTCTGTAATGCGTCTGACTAACATATTTATGCCAGTGCCAAGGGGACGATTGTGAGACGAAAACCCTCAAACAATTGTATTATACCGTTGGTTGGCTTCTTTGTTCGGATGAAAGTTTATCAAAGCAGTTTCATATATCCTCTGCAGGTTATTGCTGCCAGACACCTTCCAAAGCCCTCCCGCAGCATCACCAGTCCGTTTGTGGAGGTTGAGCTTTGTGGATATACAGAAGAGAAGTTCAAGACTGTCGTCTGTCGTAAGGAAAGGGGATGCAGGAGGGTGGGGGAGGGCAGAAGATTTAACCTATAAAGTGGAGGAATGGATGACAAGTGACTGTTTTGGAGATCAAACAACAATTGCTGTCGTTCTGGCTGCTGCAGGTGATAACGGTCTGAATCCAGTGTGGAAAGCCCCGACAGAGCCTATAACCTTAACCGTGTACGAGCCTGAACTCACCTTTCTGCGCTTTGTGGTCAACGAGGAGGACATGTTCTCAGACCCCAACTTCCTGGCTCAGGCCAGCTTTCCTGTCAAAGGCATCCGCTCAGGTGGGGGAAACACACCGGCGGTTCAACACAGAGGCCAGAGCAGATTATCGAACATTCTGATCACAATGTTTTATTTCTTATTTTAGTCTTGACTTACATTCTTCTTCTAGTGAAGTAATTCAGATGCAGTATAGACATTAAAAAAACAAAACACTGACCTCAAGCATTTCTTCCTTCATTTGATGCACAGTAAAAACTGTTACTACTTCATACTGTTAGAATTATTCAGTTCCTAGTGTATTCTGTAGTGGTGTTAAATTTGAACGACAGGTCTGCTTTTAATGCTGTCTCCTTTGTCAACAAAGAGGAGGCTTTAAACATTTTGAGATTTTGAGTTATAATCCTTTTTTCTGTAATTTTCTATCATTTCTATTATCATTATTATCTATACACTACTATCTTTTTGTTTCACCTTTTTGCCAATACCTTGGAAAAACAACAATAAATTCTGATGTTCTAACAACATGTACGACTGAATCCAGATCTGAATGTGGGACATTAAAATATTTGATCATTGGGCTAAAGTAGGGTCACTAAGAAGGAACTCATGAACAAATGTGGTAATTTTTCAAGATAAAACTGGTTCTTATTCTACCAACGTTAACAGAACTAACTGTGAGAGCTGATTGAATGTCTTTTGCATCAACAGGTTATCGATCTGTTCCGCTAAAAAACGGCTACAGTGAAAAGTTAGAGTTAGCCTCTCTGCTAGTTCACATCAATATCAGGGAAGCAGGGGTGAGCAAACACACACAGCACACATTGGTGTTCATTTGACCTGAGCACGGCGGTAATTCAGGATGGTGATCATCTGTCTCTTATCGTTCAGAGGACGGAGGAAGCGCTCTGCTCCTCTTCCAGCCAGCTGAGGAAAAAGCAATCTAAGATGAGCGGTGAACCTTTTGTGTACGACACAAACACCAACATCAGTCGGTCGATTGTCCCTCGCCAACCCAACCACCTCATGAGAGAGTTCAGCGCCAGCGAGAAACACAAGTCAGGCTCAAACACACAAACACATGGAGGGGGGTCAAGGTGGTTCAATGATGTGAAATATTTTACATCTCTAATTAATATTTTCTTTGTGCTCCAGGACAAAAGACAAAAAGTCAAACAGCAAGTTCTACTCCTGAGGCCGCGACAGAAGCTCATCCATCCACAGCCTTCTTGTCTCAGTGATGAAGAAATGACTATAAACTAGTGACACCTCTTTGTTCCTGCTCAAGGACTTGTGAACTGGACGTTTTAGAGTTTGATCATTGTGACATATTCTTCTTTCTTTCTTAATAAAAAAGAAAAAAAATCCAATAGTTCCCAAATATAGTTTCATATTTATTTGCTATAAGATGTGGTCTCATTTACATTCACTCCATAATCACACTATATAAAGTATTTATTGTGGGTTAAAGACTTGTGTCCACTAACTTAAGTCATGGTTTGACTGCAGAACAGATTTTTTCAATGTCTTTTATCTTCTTCCACAGAGCTTGTGATGAATTCATAGTTTTGGTTTGTCAAACATCTCATGAAGCTGATTTGGACAATGGCATGAAGTTTTTTTCTGTGTATTTCACCAGTGTGAAATCATTATTCGTGGGGGGATATGTTGTAAGAGAATTCTGATTAATCACGTCATGTAATGAATTTGAACGGTCTTGTTTATCTTTCCTTTAATTCCTTTTTGACCAAGAGAATTGAGTCAATAAAGTATGCTTGGTTAACTGTGATCTATGCCTATTTCTTGTTCATTTCATCATAATTTGCTTGTATTTGTGTTATCAATAAGATTCAGGAATTTAGCACAGCTGTCCAAATAGTTAGCAATAAATTATACCTTATACCTTCACCTACACATTTTTGTTCCTCTGGCTTCCTGAAAATGCCTCCTTTTGTTTTGTGATTATAACTCATCAGATTGTGAGGACTGGCGTAGCGTTTAGGTTAGGATTGTCTCTTTGCTCCATTTTGATGATTGTGATTCTTTTCTCCTGTGTAATTTAGTTAGGAAGGTTAGATCCTGTCATTTGTTTTTCTGTTAGGTTAACTATTGTTCTTTTGCAGATAGGATCGTTTTGTTCGTTATTTTGGTATTAGTCCAACCTGAAGAGAACTCAACATATTATTTGATATTTAGTCCTTGTAAATAAAAACTTTGATTTTCATGATATACTACAACCATTCGCCTGGTGGCTCCTTGGGACTTGGGGAAGATGGGGCCTGCTATGTTATCGCTCAGGACTGTGTTTAGGGCTTATGAGCTGGTACCCGAAGCATACCGATAAAAATTTCGAAACAGTGATAAACGTGCCAACCAGACGCATGTCGAGTCCTCATCTTGGGGATGATGGCGCCTGTTATGTTATGGCACAAGCACTCCTCGAAATTTGACCTTGACCTAGTTTTCTCAAGGTCATCATCTAATTTTCATTCCCTTTGCCGCCCAAGTAATTTTCTTTTTCTTTCATCTTTCTATCTGCAACGGTTGTGAAGATATTTGGCGGACTAACGGACGGACGGACGGACGAACACACACTGACAATTACAATATATCCCCCTGGATGGAGCAGGCTAGATCCCCAACGCTTCTGAAAATATTAAAGTTTACATTTAATAATTTCATTTCAGTTTGAAACACTGGCACACAAAACTCATAACTGTCATTATCAGGCCGTACATGTCATTAATTAAACCCATTAATGTTTTATTTATCAAGATCAGTGTCAAGAACAGATCTGCACATGAATCTTCCACATCAAGAGGGCGTCACTGAGTCTCTTCATATGGTGTCCCTCCTCCATGTTAATGAGTCACTCAGGTGAGAGGCCTAAGAACAACATATGGGATGTGCCAAGAAAATGGTAGAAGAGCGAGAGACATATGCAGATAGGGAGAGGGTGATAAAACATTTAATGTGTGTGTATGTGTGTGTGTGTGAGAGAGCGAGAGGGAGAGAGAAGGAGAGAGAGAAAGAGGGAGAGAGAGTAAGGCAAAGGTCTACAAACACACACATCCCCACCATTAGACATCTGTCAGTGCAGGTGGACGTTTCTATCCGGAGACTTTACCAGACGCTCCTCATCAACGCTGTGGACTGTTTTTCTTTCTTTTTGCACACGTGTTGTGTGTAATATTTGTGTTTTCAACAAAACTAAACAACAATTTGAAGATTAATTACTTCTGCCACCTTCGGATGTAGTCAATGGTTTTGAACTCAAATATTTTGGGGGATTTTTTTGTTTTCAGAAGGAAATATTCTCGGAAGAGAAAATTTTCCATCACGGACATTAATTCTGAGTGACTCTTCTTCCCTTAGGAGGCTGCTTCTGAGAGACCCATCTCCACACAGGTTGTCTGATCATGGCAGACTTCCCATCCAAGGTTAACACGGAGACTAGCTCACACTCCTATGGCTCTGAGCAGGGGGGCAACAGCCTGCGGGGGCTGGTCGGTAACATCACCACCATGGTGGACGTATACTTTGCCCAAAGCATCCCAGCCATCCTCATGATGATTGAAATAGTATGTAATAGTATCTATGTCCAGCTTTATTCAAGTACAAACGGTTCTCTGTTTACAGGCCAGAATTCTTTTCTGCTCATTTCTTTTCTGTTATGCTTCTGTTCATGATAAATGCAGTTATTAAGGGAGCAAACAGTTCAGTTTTAAGATGCCATTACATTTTCAGGTGGAGACAAAACTGGAAAAATATACATAGAATCTTCTTGATAAATCTCAGACCCTCGGCTGTTACTCTACATTAATCATTGTTTTTTAAAAACGTACGAATATCACGATACAACAATGCAGACTTAGATTTTAAGCTTCACCATTCAAATCAAATTATAAATGACGAAAAAAATCTGAAAGTCACATTTTTTACCTGTTGACATTTTTTTTAAATTAAAACAATTATATACTAACTTTTTCAGTGACTTTCTGATATCCTTTATTGTGACAGTTTCAAAAGATAATGCGTATTTTTCCAAGGCCTCATTTGTTCAAAAGTTAAACTCTTCTTTCTTCTCACTCTTAAGCTGAGGAAGCATTGTGATGTTATGACTGGGTAATCTAGAATCAGTAATAGACTAATCTGTAGAATATAAAAATCCTTTTATTGTTTTTTAAGTGCAAGAAAAAAAAAAGCACCAGCATTACCTCCACTGTCTCACGGGTGCCACAGGAATTTGTCACAAGGAGTGTGACAACAAGCTTCAGCCCCTGTGTCACTGACTATAAAACTGATAGGAATTCTTAATTCTGTAGACATGCCAGCTTAAGTTTATGACAGCCAGCAGCACGGCTTTCTAATGATTACTCTAGTTTGGTTGACTGGTTAAATCGGGTCAGTTCAAACTCATTTCCCACCTGAGTAGTTTATGTGCTTGTAGCTGTCATGTGACTGACGTTGCTCATCATTTCCTGAAGGCCCCGTTCCCTCCTCTGGTCATTGTCACACTGACACCAGCATCGGTCTTTTACTCCAGGACGGGGGTTATATTCACTCTTTATGTGGTTTGGCTGTTAAACATTTGCCTCCTATCGATGCTTTATGAGTTTTTACTTACCTCTAACATTTAATGGTATTGTAATGGCAGGGGCAGGTACGTTAGGGGTTAGGGTAGGGTTAGGGTTAGGGTTTAGGGTTAAGGGTTAGGGTTAGGGTTTGGGTTAGGGGTTAGGGTTAGGGTTGGTTTCCTTTTTCAAACTTCAAGCTCCTCATGTAATATTAATAAATAACATGTTCCACTCGTGCCGCACCATGAAATACAGCTGCATAATATATCAATCCTGAATGGTTGAGTTTAGTGTAACTCAGCAGATATTTGAACTCGGGCTATGAAATGATATATTTTTCTTTTCATACATTGACATTTATTTCAACGACTTATTTTAAACTGGAATTATCTCATCATATTTAATAGAAACAAGTATTCAAAGGTGAGATACATAAGTTTCATTCTTCTTAAAGGAATAACTGTGTTTTTGCTCAAAGGGCTGTGAAATGTAATGACATTACATACTGTATGTGATGGCAGTGGATCAATTTAAACTTGATTCCAGCTTTGGATCACAGAAATATTTGTCAGTTTCAGTCAAGAATTTAAAGGCGTCATCTGTTTTGGTTCAGAACGGAGGTCTTGGTTAAGATAAGTGTTTTGTAGAGGCGAACATCAGAGCGCCCATGTGTGAACAGAAACCTGATCTCTGCATATATAATAGACTGACCTTTCTGTCCTGGGACAGAAGCTGCCAGAGGAGAATCATGTAGGTTCTGTTTGGATAATATTTCTGTTTTAAAGTGCGTACTTAGAACGTGAACAGTTGGCTTCAATTTTATATTATAAATATACTCTAATCAAGCAAGATCTTCAGTGAGAAGGCTGACAGTTTCTGACATTTTTAGCAATATTTCATGGACCGTAAATCTGTTTACCGCTTCAAGATTTTACTTCCTCTGCTGTTTGTTTTCTGTCTCACTGTAGTTTCTGGGGATGCTCCACTGGGCGCTGATAGCCAGCACCGACTACACGGCGTTACCCGTCTATGGATGGGTGATGTTTGTGGCTGTCACCACGTGGATCCTCACTACCATCCTATACTTACTGATCCTGTGTGGTGTTCATCGACGGCTCACCTTTGTCCCCTGGCCCATTACGGTACAGATCAGACAAACAAACTAAAGTAATAAATAAGACTTTAATGTTACTCTAAATCACTATTTATTCCAGAATATGTAAATGAAAGATGTGCTTCTTCATTGAAAACACCTTAAAATATTTTTAAGTCTAAATATATCTTTATAACATCAAACATTGGTGATTAGGAAAGCAGGACAGACAGTTTTAATGGAGGGAGTCATGTGAAATGTGTTGTCATTCATACGATAAGTTAAAAACCACATTGTCGCCCTAATAAAGTGCAGAGTGACCACCAGAAAACAGAGAAATGATGACCAATGGCAGAGAAAGAGGGAACAGTTAACAAAATGAAACAAGCAGGAGAGGATCTGATGAAACATGGCTGTTGTTTGTCCTCTTTTTCACCAGGTGATGCTCTATTATGGCATAGCCGTAGTCCTCTACCTAACTGCCTTCCTGGCCAACGCAGCGACTGTGAATGCCTTCTCTGTCAGATTCTACAATTATGCGGCGGCTGCCTCTGTAAGACACCCAAACAACCCTCAAACAACCCCCAAACCAACACCTGATCAACCAGCAATGGGCTGTGAGATTCTTAGTAACTCAAAGGATCGCACAGTCCATTAGAAATTCTCAAATCTAGCTTCCATTCTCGTCACATCCACAAAATCAGTCAAAGTTGGAACACTGAGCAGATTTTGGATGGTTTCACTGTTTGAGTAAGGTTGAGCAGGCCTGGTGGCAAGGCTTCATTTAGGCTGATATGGCTTGGAAGTGCATCATGTGACTGGAAGAGATTTGTCTGTTACCTTTGTACCACTGCTTTCATTCGCTCCACACCTTTGCAGGTTGAAGTCAATGTTTGATCTTAAGGGCAGGGAGAGAGATTGAGTTGGATGTAGGGCAGGAGACTGAATGATAATTCACGTTTGTCTGTGTGACAGACTATGAAATACACACCAGGGTCAGGAAATGTAGGCTGTGTGCTGCTTCATAATGTTTTCCACAGGGTGAAGTCCGGACTGGGTTTACAGCTAAAGTAGCATTCATCAGCACATGATCCACACACACACACACACACACACACACACACACCCTGTGGCCCTGGCCTTTGCCCTACCACAGACTCTTATCAGCTTTATTTTACTGCTTCAGAGGCACACAGGTAGATACACAGCGTTCACATGGGCTAATGGTCAATTAGGGCATCGTTAAAATCTGTCACTCACAAGCTCTTGTAATTTCAAAAATTGTGAATACATAAAAGTCATTAAGTCTTTGATTTTCATTGGCTTTACAGAAGAAGACCGCCACAATCATTTATAAGGTATAAAAATCTCTCTTCTCTATTTTTTTTAACTTCTCGTCTGCCTCCCTGTCCCGTCTGACCTCCTCAGTTCTTCGGGGCGATGGTGACCCTGGCGTACGGCACCAGCGCTTTCCTCTCCTATTTGGAATGGAAAGGAGATGGAGGAAACGCCGCTACCAGCACAGTGCCGACATAGGGAACAAAGACAAGCTGCTGATTCTGGAAAAAGACTTCATGTATTGTATTCTCTTCAAAAATATGCAGCTATCTGAGTCGTCCAGGGGCAGCTATCAACAAGGTGTCACTTGACTATTACAGCTGAATGGTGTAACCAAAGTCCTGACCTCTGCACAACCCCAGAATTAACAATAAGATGAAACTTAATTCTGAAAAATGATATTAATTTCGGTCAACTTCATTCAGCTTATACCTCCATATTATGACAAATAATCAAATATCAACATAATTATCTACCCAGAGGGGACTCAAACCAACTGCATTAAGGCCATAAATGTAAGCCTTATATTTAAAAAAAATGCATTCATTAGTAGTTTTCTAAATGCAAAAAATAAGTCAGATAGTGCCTTAACTTGAAATGAGTTGAATGGACTGATATAGGGCCTCTCCCGACTGGCACTGAGTACATGGTATCAGATATGGATAATATAAATGGCTAAATAAGCCTTACATGATTGGCTTTGGTTCTTTAGTAGCTGTGCATGAGTGAATAAATTGTTTGAATGGAAAGAAAATGGGTCAAACACAAATTAGTCGTTGATTTTAAGCCTTTTCTTCCAGGATGATGTTCTGTGGAGTCTTCAACCAATGAGGAACATTATGATTGTGGTTTGTTTATATGTTGTTTACAATGTAATGGCTGCATCAGTTTTGCTGGTGAGTACTGTATTTAAAAAAAACGTGTTCCGCTTGCAGTCCATGTCATGATCCCCATCTTTGCTCCACAATGGCGCTCTTACAGGGTGGTGTGTCAGGAAGCCTGTCTGTGTTCTAAGTGTCCTGTAGAAGATCTATTTAATTTCCTCCCCTGAAAATCCAGGCATGTACAAACACAATGGTTCCTCAGGCGATGAAAAATAAAATCCCTTTTGATATACTTGTGAATGTACACAGAAATGTGACAACCAACAAGCCTGCACGCCACAAATTATTGCTTTGATTGATCAATAATTTTTAATATTGGCCCATTAGAGCTGTGAAATATTTGATTTATACGATACAGAGTCCTGTTTGTGCCTTCATAACACGTGTCGTTTTGTTTGGAGCGTGTTTGAATGAAGCACTCACTTTTCAATACAGGGGTTATTTTTCTTTTTCATTTCTTTGTAATTTTTTAGAAACAATGCAACGGTTGACATGGATTTAATTTTACATTTTCTGCTGTTATGTTTAAACAAGTAAAAAACACCGATCTTAAAACTATACTGTGGATTTCATTTTTAACTGCAGACACACAAACATATGCACACACAAAAATGCTCACTAAAGACATCAAAAATCATTCACAGGCACAGAACTCAATCTCAGAAATTTATAACTTCATTCTTCTGCTTTATATCAATCTTATGAAAATAATTAAAATATTCAGCTGTAATAAATGTCCTCTCCTTGCTTATAGAGGTAAGCAGGGTGATTACAAACCAGTGGAACGACCTTAAAAAACACAAAGTCGAATACCGGAACCACATGGCTTTGGGTTCTTACTCACAAACCACGCAGAACAAATAAATCATGATTAGTCATACAAAACTAAATTCATCACTCTTTCACTTCAAGGAGGTTATTAAAGTCACATAGCAGTCCAACCATGAATTAAAGCATACAGAAATGCATACATATCTTATTGTTTGGGGAAAAATCTATGCAGATATTAGATTTATAAATATTCAGCAGTTCAACATCAAAGTACAAAACTTACCACTGACAACAAACATCTGAAACTCAATGGACAAAATGTTACACAAAAACTGAACATGTAATTTGAATGGGTCACTGCAATCCATTGAAACCAGTCTGTTTGGAACCTGCAGCAATTAGAGGTTTGACAACCAGTCCTTGACTGAGGTCCAGACCACGGCCCTCCTTCTCCTAGAAACACAGATTTAAACCGGTATTAAAGATATGCATGACAAGAACAAGTCCAACCAACCTTATTTTTAATGTATCAACCCACTGAAATAAATCAAGATGTAAATGTCTTGAATACAGACTGAGGCTTTTACTAAATAAGTTTCCATTTTGAATAGCTGGCACCAACTTTCAAAATGGTTTTAGAAAACAGAAATGTAAAATCCTGACAAATTTCAAAATCTCTTATTGAGATTTCAGTAATAAGTAGGACTGCCTCGAATAATTTTTTTTTAGATTAGCCAACTAATTTGCTGCTGTGGAATGCAAGTTCTGTCTGGCAGATGTTGCACTGCACATTTTTCTCTTTTGTTTTCTTAAAATGCTTCCACACTTTTGTGCTCCATGGTCGCCGGGCAGCCATGACAGCACAGCCCATCCGGTATAACTTTGGGTGACATCATGGCGGACCCTGATTACCACTACTGCACAGAAGTGACAAAGGCAAAAAGTGTCATTGGAAAGTGCAGCAGCAGGTTCAAGAGAATGACAAAGACTTTTTTTTTTAAAGATGACTAATTGTGGCAGCCCTAGTAAGAAGTGATGAAAGATGTTCCTCAGATTGTAGAAAACTCACTGCTCTGTATTCTAGAAACATCTCCTTGAAGGCCATGAAGTCAGTGAATGTCAGCAGCATGTGAAAGATGTCATCTGGAACCTCCTCTTTGTGCTGCCTGCAAATGGAAGTGAGACATGACTTAATGGACCCTCTGGCCACATGTCCAATGTACTTATATGCCACCTAGAGGCCAGCTGCAAAATAACATTGGTAAGAGTGCATCCATCAAACTGCTCCATCCAGTGAGCTATTTTACAATCAGGAAGAACAGATCAAATCACCATGACTGTAATGGCATCCCATCTTACATGAGCTGCTCCAAGAATGTGTTCATGTTGAAGTGAAGGATCCTCTCCATCAGCTGCTGCTCCAGGTGTCTTTCTAGGATGTCAACCTGCACAACAACCATGTTTTTATTAATTTTGTCATTGGTTAACTGCCTTTTTTTTTACGGATGTCAGTCAGAAGTCAGAATACTCTGTATTAGAATAAGGGTCAAATAAATCAGATATGATGTGTCATATTCTATGAAGACAGGTTTGTGTGTGCATTTGTGTGTTACAGTTGCTAACAATAATACACTTAGAACCTCACATATTCATTGAAGATGGGTGTATAGCTCAGCTTGTTCTCTTCAGACTCCTCAAACTCATGGTAATGTTTCTCCATGAAGGTCTGTTGCAATTGCTGGAAGGATTCCTCTAAAAAAAGAAAAACCATGGGATGCATAGATCGCACATACCCATCATTACCTGGTGAACTTATGATGACTCTGGTGGTAGAGTTTGTGTTAAATGAAGAAATACTGCATTCATTGAGTTAACATGTGACATTCACACAAAGGATAATAGTGCTCATATCATCTGATAGGGCCGTGAATGGTAATCTTGTGAAGAATCCAGAACAAAGGAAGCGTTAGTCACAGGAGGGGAGCATCCTATCATGCATCAGTGTCTATGTGTATGTCTTTACTGTATATGGTAACAAGAATTATGTATTATGATTTGACTATTGTGCTGTGTGGGTGGATTTATGTCTGTGTGAGCTCTATACAGCAATGAAGCTCAACAGTTTCTAAATTCCTCGTGACTAAATACAGATTAATTATATTGATCCCACAAACTACATTCTTTTTATCATAGTATTATCTTATATGTTGAGTATATTCTCTGCACATCTGCAAGTGCCAGATTCAGTTACTTTGCAGACATTTCTCCTACAGACCAAAACACACAAGACTGACTAATATACTATCAATATTTGTGCACATCATACCCATGATGATGTCCTCTATGCTGCCAATAACAGTGTCAAAAGAGGAATCTGCAGTTGATGAACTACAGAGAGAAGAACGAGAGTTTAAAGTGGCATTTGAGTGATTCAAATTAGCATTAAGAGTAGTTAATGTAACTAATTTAGAGTCTCATCTGAAATATCGACACAACCACATAACAAACATCCACGTGCTGCAGACCTGGAATCAGCAAAGGTTTCTTCGTCTTCGTCAAACATCTCATCTTCATCAAACTCTACAATGTTTTCTCCACAGCCCACAAACTCTGGATGAGAGGACGAAATCAAATTTTGGTGTTTACAAAAAATAACAAGTGTGCAAAATAGCTAAGCAACCCAGCTTATGACAGTTTTATGGAGAATTGATGTTCAGTCAAACGGGGTTCGCTGACAGGCGAAGTACAATTTAGCTAATGTTAGCTAAACACGTTTAGCCGGGGATGAGACATTTCGTATTCTATTACGAAACAAATATTATATAATAACTTTACTGGGGTATGCGATTTTTGGTTAAATTAATTTACTTACTTAGTTCATGGATATCCATGTTATTTAGAAAGGTAGGATCGTGAATGGGAAGAACCGGATATACTGTTGTTGCCAAGGAAACGGCGAACATGTGCACCCTTATATTCCGTCCGGTAGGAAAATGATCCGCACTGTTGCGTCCCATGGAAATATTTTGTCACGTTATCATTTCCTTTATTCCTAAATATCATTATTCGACCGATCTGATATTTAAATAAAGAGCCATGAAAAGAATAACATGTACATACATTTATTACAAATATCACAACCCAGGAAACGACAAATTTTCAGTCAGTTACATCTTTGGGAATCCTGGAGCAAAATTTACTTTATAGCTGTTTTAAATACAATTTACTCTTTACAATCTTCAACATTATCTCCAAATGTAGAGGCAACCACATGATTTGTCTCACCTGCATGTATAAGGTGCATCAGGAAATGCAAGATAACAGTGACCAAAATGGTCTTTCGTCATACTGAGAGATAAATGTTTTCTTTTATAGATCATTCCAGTATAGTCTGAATGATTTAATGGATCCTGTTCATGCTATTTGGTCATGTAATGATTCTTTCATTAAGAATCTGACCCAAATAAATTAATATTAAATTAAAATTATACAGTGTTTAAATTTTAGTTGTTTAATTGTACAAATAGAATATTTCTTGAAACACAACCTGTCATATGTTCATCTTGACACCATCTTCCAAAATACAAGTCAGTTAACCCCAGAAATATTTCAAGTAAAGGTTGAATGAAAAAAGACTGAAAACACAAGGTTCTCATGAGGACAGAAGGTGGAGAAATGGCAAAATAAGAGCAGAGGGAAAGGCTATGGGAGCTGCATGAAAAGGAAAACAACATATAAGTCAGTCTGCACCAGGAGATTACAAAACCTGTTTTGACAAGATCAGTTCTGTAAGCAAGAAACCCCACTGAGTGCTATGAATGGTAGCAAGTACAACATAAATACAGCAGAATGAATGTAGTTAAGGCCAGACACTTCAGGTTATGTCACTGAGAAAAGTTTCTTTACTCAAGTATGTAAAATGTGTTACGGCCATGTAAGACCCTAAAAATGAAATTGGTAAAAAAATCCAAAAAAAAATCATTTGAGATATTTTTTTGTAAGTTGATTATGATTAACTGAATAATTTCAAGTTTTTACTGGCTAACACATCTTTAATTTATCAAAATTTCTCTTACGTCTCATACAAGTTTCTGCATTACAAATCACGGCTTGTGGATTAAAATAGTCCTATTAATAAAGATGTATGCGTTCATCACCAAAAACAAAAAATAAACACGCACTAATACTACATCTTAATTGAACCTAGATTCATCCTGGTAGTGCATTAAAAATAAACCACAATAAATCCAGATAGTGGTGGATTTTCACTTGTATACAACCCCCTTATCAGGGCCTCAAACATATGCAATCACATTAAAATCATATGATTTAATTTGCAGATTTATCTTCTGTACATTCTAATTCCTGTGTATTTATCTGCTGTGGTTGTTACATACACGACTGAAGAAATTACATCTGAGCAAATAGATGGACAAAGCACAAAAGCAGCAGGGTTAACTGTTAAAAACTAATTAGATATCAAACCATTTCAAGTATTTCATTTTGAGAATTGTGTCTTTAATTGCGTTATTAGAACTAATTTCATGATTAAAATTTCCTTTTGTGAGCCCAACTCTGGAATTTACTTTGCAACTTAAAGCAGTCAGACGCCAAGATGAACAAAGAATAGGTATTCGTACAACTTCAAGCACAGCGAACAAAAATGAAACCGTAAGACCACCAAATTACATTTATATACCACAAAGATGAACATGAGCCACACCTCAAATTTACCTGTACCTTAGGATTTACTCCACTATAGGATGTGCTCTTTTCTGTTACACATTCCTTTCAAATCTGCAGATATGTGCATCATGATCATGGGATTAAATAGTAGTAGTTTCTGGGGTGAAAGAGAAGTTAGATCTTTATATCATATAAAGGATGTCTGAAAACTCTGAGTTGCAAGTGAGTTTGGGGGAAAATGTCTATGATCCGTACTTCTCCTGTTACAGTGTGAAGAATACACTTGGTGGAAAGTTGATGATTCTTGACCCAGCTTCTGCAGTGAGACGCAAGATGCATTCAAACCAGGAGTAGTTGTTAGATGAGGGGAAAGACCCAGAGGATCCAAATATGATAAACTCGACCCTCCTCTCATCTCCTCTTTCTGGCCACTTCTTCCATCATCGCCCTCTCTTCACAGAAGTCCCTTTTCTGTTGTCATCACAAAAATGTGACAACGTGCTCCCCCCTGCCCTTTTCTGAGGGTGATAGAGGAGGCAGAGGAGGCTGCGGGGTGTGTGTGTCTCTCCTTATTAGATGAAGGGCAGGAAGTGTGTCAGGAGACATGTGCAATGAGTCTGACACGAGTTTGGATGTCCTGGCGGCACAAGGGGCATGTTTCTAACTGTAAGGCACACTCCATACACATACCACTGCAAAAACATAGAAGGGGGAGCCATTAAAAACACCTTGATTCACAGAAAACATTTGACAGATGAAAATTTAAACATAACTGAGAACACTCATTCTTTAATACGGGTTAACATTTTTCACAGACGGTAACTTTGTTTGAGGAACCTAAAAACACATTTTCACACATTCTTTGTCCCCAGTGGATGCATACGTACCCGTGTCCACAGGGCCGGAGTTCTGTATCAGCCATCACATCACAGCACAGCGTGCAGCAGTTGTCTCGGATGCTGACCTGTTTCAGCAAGGCTAGACGCCGGTGTCTGGATAACACACACAAATACTGATACATGCATCCATTTACTGATGTACATTTAAAGCCCTTCCCGTCTGTGTTCAAACATGACAACTATAGATCAATGTGATGTATTTACACTCTTGCATGTCCACATAAAAGGAATGAATGAATATTTGAACATAAGACGCTGGAAAAACCAATATAAGTGCAGTCCATTCTCATCTACATGATATATATTTGCTCCTGTTCAATTTGGTAGGATGAAGCACGAGGCTTAACTACTTAAACTGTATGCTGGAGTGATTTACATCATTTTAAATACAAAGAAACAAAGTTGGAAATACACCCTTCAAATTTAGGTTTAAGAAATATCCTTACTGGGCAATTCAACATTAGTTTCAACATTTAGTTTTCCATTTCCAGAGTATAATAGATGCTGGGGGAGTTTCCAGAGATAGGTAAACTCTTTATATCACTATAATCTGTGCCAGTGAAGCTATCCCAAAAGATGAGTCAGGCTTCTACCATGCCAAAATTACATTTGTCGGGTACTGCATACAGTTCATTAGCCAGAGCAGATGACGTCCAAACTTCTCAAAGGACAGAGCAGCTTCATTTCTCACCTGGGTAGTATGATCTTTTCACTGGGCAGCAGGGAAGCGAAGTCATTAAAGGTGCTGAACTTGACAGAAGGCGGGTGACGAAAAGGTTTGGCCCCAAAGTTAAACTCACACTGCTGGTATGACATAAAGCTGGCTGCCGCAAAGAAACCAGACCTGACAAGACAGGGAGATGAAAGAATAGATGGAAAGAAAGAAGAAAGAGGAAGAAAATTTATTGGAAAGAAGAGGAAGCATGGAAAGAAAAACGAGGGAGCATAAAATGAATGTGTTTGTGGTGGTGGTGGGGGGGGGCTTACGTGGCTGATGAAAAGACTTGTTTCTCTGGCGGCAGCTGATGTCCGTTTAGATAGAAGATCATTTGCTTCTTGCTGAGGTCCAACAAGAAACCGATGGCATCTCCTAAACAGGACACACATAGGAACACACAGGAAGTCAGCACAATGAAGTCTTGGTATGCTATAAACAGTTTCCTCTCTTCTACAGCGTCGATCATCTCAGATCTTCTATGAACTGCTAGCTCTAACCACATGTGTGTGTACTTCATACCCTCCTTCCAGCAAGGGTGAGAGTGAGGTTTACTGCGAGCGTTGTACCAGATGAGCTGCCTGCAGCCATCATACGCACATGAGTACTCGTCATCTCCTATTCCATAACCTTCCTGTAACATAAAAATACAAAATACGGTATTGTGGGAGCACAGAAAACAGAATTTTGAAAACACCGAACAACAAAGATGCTGAGGTTGAGTACATGATTGAGAAACTTGCTGTCCTTGGTGGCCCATCCAATTTGCATCACGCCCGACGTGATGACCGTAACCTCGTAGTACCAAACACCTGAATCCACACAGAATGTACAACGCACACTCTCAAAGGATGAGGCGTCACATCGTGCCTGAGAAGCGGGGAAAAAACACACAGGAACCATTCGTGAGGCTTTTAGACTTTAGATACCTACAGGAAAAACATTTCCAATAGGCAAACACAGTGCGCCCTCGCCCATTCGTGCATCAGCGCTCTTCAGTCCACCTCATCGTGGATTTTTGGTAGGCAGTCAGGTGATACCGTACGCGCATTCTATTGGCTGATGGCATCCGGATGTGTGCTCGGTTCCATGAGTCTCAGATTTTCGTGACATGCAAAAGTGCTTTAAACAGTCTATAAGAGACTGGGAAAAGGTCATACAGACAGAAGGCGGTTTAATATCAGCATGGGGAGGGTTCACAAATGTTTAAATTACCGTATATAAAAATATAAATAGTTTGTCGCTCTATTGTGGAATTCGTTAATCCCGTGTGGTTCCTGGAATGCATTTACCGCGAGGAACGAGGGCGCACTGTGAGTATAATTTCCTGAAGCAACTTTGAGCTTCTGCTGTAAATGTGGCAGTACTAATGGGCCACACACTCAGACTGACCTCCAGTCCAGTGGGAGAGATCTTGAGGTACTCGCTGACATCGTTGCTGTTAAGCATGGCGTTGATGTTGGCGAGATTCACCTTCTCATAGGTGAAGTGTCGACCCTCCTTTAAGACTAGACACAAGTCAACAGAGGCCACATGATTGCAATTCATTTTTCAATGACTCATTTCTTAGGGAGATTAAGGACTTTGTAGCATTGTATCATACATAAATATACAGTTTTGAAAAAATGGCTACTCACACAGATTGTCAAGGCTCCACTGTGAGCAGAATCCAACCTGCCTCTTTAGGTAGTCAGGCTGCTCTGCCCACAACTCCAGAACAGCAAGTCGATTGCTGATACACGACTCAGACACAGTCAGCTTGTTCTCACCTGAGGGCAAAAAGAGACAACAGAAGTCCTCACAAACGATTCATGCTATGACTAAACTTTGCTTATTCTTCATCTCATTAACTTTAAATCTCATTTTAACGTTATTTTAGGAAAGAATGGACAATTTTCCCCTCATCTCTTTATACAGTAAGTGAACCTACTGGTCTGGGAGAACTTCTCCAATGCGATGAGAGCGAACAGCATGACGGTGGGGTGGGCCTCGGAGCTCTAGGAGGAAAATAACAGAAAATGAATGGTCTCAGCTTGCAATCTTTAGATTATTACTTAGTTACTTGATTATTACTTGTCTTTCTCTTATAATCATATAATTATGAGTGGATAGTGAACACACTACCATGCAAGAGAAATGTCATTGCAAAGGTTGTGACTAGTTGATAACTTCATTCAGAAGGTGCAAATTGATTTTCTATAAAATGTGCAAACATTCCGCGGTGCACTGGCGTCGTGTCCGGAGTGTCCCCTGCCTCACGCCCTATGCCGCAGAGATAGACTCCGGCTCCCCGTGACCCGCTGCGGCGGATACAGCGGTGGTAATCTGAAGATGACTGCGCAAACATTTGTTGGACTGGTTAGAGACACTTGATTGAACGTGTTGTTTCCTTCTTTCTGACAGATCCTATCAAATTAGTGAATTACAATACTGTGAAATTCACATCCACTTAATGACAAAAATTTTAAAATAAGAAGTACATCTTCTGAAGTGTTCAAAGCACGTTAATGTTCCGTTTTTATTTCCAGTCAGCGACTGAAGTTAATTACTAACATCAATAGTCACAAATTCAGTAGACTGTAGTAGATTGAATTAGATCGTAAATTGTCACGTCTCCTTTTGTTAGATATGGTGTTGAATAATGACCAAAGAAAATGTTTGTCTCATCACATCTTTTCTTTCTTTTAACAGAAATTTGCTGGAAATGTTGTCACAATTTTTGAGTAATGACAATAAAAAATGTGATTTTTCTTTGACTGCAAAGTTTGAACAAGCTCAAGTGAATAGTGTCAGATCTTAGAGATGTCATTGGAGTCCTTCCGGACATTCCTGAGATATTGCTTCATAAAACTAGGATGGATATAGAAACAACTCAAAACCATTCTGCCAATAGCTAGAGGCATACAGGGAAGGAATTCAATGTTGTGTACGCCTTAAAATTAATCTTTGACATGCAGACCGCTGGCAAAATACTGTGTGAGAGAGATGTGTGTGTGTTTGCTTACAAGACTTTCTAGAAGGTATTCAAGGGTTCCTGGGCTCAATAACCCAATACTGGCTGGACCTAAAAGAGAATGACAAATGGAGAGGGAAAGATCGAGAGAGAGGAAGAAAGAAAGCATAATTAGATAGCTGAAAATGTACTGTTTAAGAAATGCAAAAGGCTGAATCTCTGCTGTTTGTCTATGTTTCTTGTCTGTCTAAAATTTACTACAAGTTGACTATCAGACTTTCAACCAGTAGTTTAGAGTGAACAAATAACATACCAGTGAGTCCAGTGATGAGCAGGACTATTAACACAAGAATTAAGTATATCAAATATGTTATTGTGGAGTGTACCAGCCAGTTTCTCTGCCAGGCATCCCAGGACAGCTGTGGTGTTTCTGTGTTTAGCAGGGCTTAGAGCGTCTTGTCGTGCTACAGCTGAACTCAGACTCAACATGTCAGAGAGTTTCTGAAGAGCATCCTAGAAAGAAGAAATGAAGCATGTACTCTAAAGAAGGCAAAGCACACACAGAACTTCCACCAAACAGTTCAATAGTCAAAGAGAATGGAGACAATCACTCCCACCTGAATTACAATGTTTCCAAATCTGTAAAATAGTGAGTCAAGCAGGGGCAAAATCCAACCGGGAGCAGACAAACAAACGCCTGCTCAAACACCCACACACACTACTGCTATTTCTTTTGGTGAAAAGGTAGAGGTAACTGTCTAGGTAACAGCTTGAGAACGCACACTTCATCAGGTGCATTTCTACTTCATTAGCAGGAAGACAGTGTCTGCGATCAAGCAGCAAACAGGATCAGTCAATAGCGTGTCCTCTGTCCTCAAGTTACTTTGGATGAGGAGGGAGGGGGTCAAAACTGGATTTTGCTTGTTCAAAGGAAAAAAAAAACAGTGGGGTGGAAGAGAGAAGAGGAAAGCTGAGGACAAAAGCAAATAAAGTGGTGAAAGCTGAAGGTCTGGATATAAAGCGAATCGGCCACCTGTTAAATGTGAATGTGGGTGATTGAGTGCATCCACGGAATAAAAACACACAATCAGTAACATACAGAATAAAGTAAAAGACATCAACGATTGGTTTTCTGTATGATACTGTCGCCGCGAACAACTGGTCATTTATTCCCTTCTGGCTCTATTTAGGTCTGGAGCGAGAATTGAATTGGACAAGGTTGGGATTATTTTTAAATCATTACACCTAATAAGGTCCTATTTGTGTCACATACACATACACACAATCAACTAACCTTGGTGGGCAGAGGACACTCATCCAATAGAAGGGTGATTACTGCAGGGCCAAGTGGATCATCCAATGGAATCACTCGAATCAGAGACTGGACGACCTCTAGCCAACCATCATCTGAGGAGGAGAGAATAAAAACATTCAACCAATTTGTTACACGGCCACTTGTGTAATAAGACAACTCTGATTAAATCTATGATATCATATGTAGCCTGCTGGAATTTAAATATCTCAAAACAACACCAGAAATATTATTTCTATCACTGATCACTTAGTGATTCGTTAAAGGAGGGAGCAAGCTTCAGATTGCAATGTTTAATTTGTGTCAATTTCATTTTTCAGTTTTCATGTATTTTAGATCTGATGAGCGTAAAAACTCCATTCTATCAATATGATCATTTATGACGGCCTCGCCCAACCGGTTGATAAATTATGGAACATTAGTATCTTATCAAAAAAAAGAAAATGACTCGCTAGCTGACTGGATGGCTTTCTGCTTGGCTGCTTTCAGGGCTCAGCATCTGCAAACTAATGTGCAACTTGTCAAAACACACAAAGCAATGCCAAGCAGACATCAAAAAATATGAGCATGATGACACCTGGACCAAACACAAGATGCAAACAAACACCAGTCTAAGAGCACCTTTCATCATGTACACAAGCGCACACACACACATACACACACAACAAGCCAAAAACACATTAACACATGAACGCTGTAACAAGCTGGAAAGCTAAACAAACACAAATCAGAGCCAGATCACTTGAATACTGACAAACTACAACTCAATTTCATTTTATCCTCATGGTTCAAAAACTAGTGGAAAACATACATATGTACTTTAAATAGACACTGTTCTCGTGATTTAGGTCATATTGAAAGTAGCAGCTGACACATGACATGTACAATCCATCTTGTGACATGTCCCTTCTTCAGGTGATGTAGCAACCCCCCCTACCCCACCCAAGGCTGGGTGAGTGGGTGTCTTTGAGAACTGCTGAGGCAACATAATTACTGCAGGACTGACAGATGGGATTGCAGCCTTCTCTCAGAGAAGGTTTACCAAACAAAACACTTGTTAACAGAACAAACCACCCCCACCCCCCAAAACCAAATTTGCTTATTGCAGATCTCGCATTTAAAAGCAAAAGCATCCCTGGCAGACGTGTTTGTTTGACGTGCTGGGAGAGAATTTATTAGCCAAACTGGGAAACCCAAAGGGAAAAAAGAGAACTGTGACTGTGCTGCTTACAAAGCTACTGTAATATCACTGCCTCAGCAGTTTTCAGAAACAAGCCAGCAGCTCAGCCCGAGGGGGATGGGACAGCAGCATTCAGAAGAGACTGGCTTAAAATCCCTGGACTTCTCACCAGCCAGTTAAAACTACAAAATGCCCGGCAAATTCTGAAAACACTTTAACTGCACAGTGCTGCAGATGGCTTCATTTTAAAGCTAAAATAAATCACATGTTGTCAAATAAAACCTTGTCAAATCATTGTTTCTAGATGGAATTAATTATCCCACCTTTTCATCGGATCCCATCAAGTCAAACACATATCAGATCACATGAAGAATTTTCACTACACTGGGTTTTTTTAAATGGCACTGAATTCATCACACAGTAGTGTCTGATTTCCTTACCTGTCTCTGCCATCTCATGTAAAGTGATCATGGAGTAAGGGGGCTCTTGGTCACTGAAAAACAGAGAAGATTTTTACAATCAATCAATTCACATGAATACAACGCACAATAAATTCAGCAAACAAATTTCAACAGCAAATATCTCAGGTTATTTGTGACTTGAACGGTGGTAACATAACAAATTACTAAGGCTGCTGTATAAATCTCACATAAACTTTTACACTACCGTCACATCATGATAATTGTGAAAGTGGGTGTTGCTTTAAATGATGGTGCAATTACTGTTGGGTAATGAGGTTTATTCCTATCTGAGGAGGGTTTTCCAGATGCATGTGTCATTCAGCTCAGTCCACAGATTTACTAACAAGGTAACACTGTATAACTGATGGGACTTTACTGTACAAGTAACCTTTTGGTATTTCCTGCAATCACTGCTCAAATCTATTATTTGACACACAGACGATGTAAAAAGAAAAAGCAGCTTCCATATAAAGGAATCCGATCAATTAAGAATTAATTGATAAGTTGTAAAGAGGTGGTCTGAGTTTCTTCTTGGTTATCACAAAGGATTGTAGCCTAGAGACTTCAGGTGTTAGCATTTAGCATGATTTTTCCTGTATCAACATAAAGAAAAAAGACCACTGAGCATATGTGTAACCAATTCAATGTTGCAGCTAGGGTTGGTTCTCTGTCGGAAATGTTGGAGGGTTCTGTCTGGATTGGACGTAAGTTGCTGTCTCGAGGGAAGGATTTTGGTTTGCAAGTAATAGGAAAATAGAACCTAATAGAGCCCAGAGAGCTAGACAGTCTATTGGATGCAGCATCACCAGTTCATTTATCAGCCAGTACTCATATCTTCCTGTTCCATGGCGATTACATATCTTTTGAGTCACGCTATACTCATTATCACAACAATCATACAAATTAATGCTGAACAATTTCTTGTTTAAAATGACAGCTCAGTGGAGGAAGAGGACACAGAGCAAAAAACTTTAACATCTATACACAGGACACAGATCTTGCTACATCACTGCAGTAAGCCATCATTATGTCGATGGAGAAAACCCACAGATTATGAAGGAAACTGAATAAGTTCTCTCCTAATCATTTTAAGCCACAGACAGGATCACTTAACATTATTCAAGTCTGCAGTGACTGAGCAAAGACTCAGAACAATGACAGAAAATCACAAATATACAAAGCTGGCAAACAAGAGAGTACATTTTTCAGAAATTAGTAAATAACTAGGACAGAGAGGACAAATCTACCAAGCCTGCAGAGAATTTCCTGGGTGAACTTCAAAATCGAACCTCTTCCCAATTTCAACATCTACCTCTCTACAAAATATAACTGGAATCTGTTAAGACATTGTTGAACTTTTCTGCTAAATGCCAAACAAATAAACAGTGATGGCAAAATAACCCCTTGATATACAGTGTTCTTTGTCATATCATGTGTAAAGGTGTCTATTAGTGTAGCTAACACTGACAGTTTGATTTGGTATCATTTTTTTGTTGTGAAAGGTTAGTCTAAACTTTGTGTTTTCCAGATTATTTTGGAGTTCATATGCAGTGCTGTGACATTTATGCGAATCTCATGCTAAGATGTAGGTCATTTAAAGCAAATCTGACAAGAAAACAAACAGTAATATATTTTAGGATCCCTTGATTACTACTAGCATTGTTATAAAGTCATTTTTATATGAAAAAATATGTCTACAAGTCTGTTTACATATACTGGTGAGTCTACTTCAAGTTCAAGAATGTTTTAGCTGGCTGAAATGTTGTCAGAACACATAACATACAACATTTTAATTCCTGAAATTGTGTGATATTAATTTAGAACTTGTATATTCTTTATGAGTCTTCCTGTAATTAACCCTAACCCATCTTTATGTCATTCATATCTTTACTCATAAGACATACTTGTCCACCAGTGTCCTGATGACAGCCAGTGTGTCCAGCACCAGGCCATCCACATTCTGCTTCTTCCGTCTTGGTTCATGGGGTCCTCGACCTCGTCGTGGCGGCCTCACCGGGTCCCTGGGTCGACTGCTGCGAGCCTCTCCAGCATCAACACCTGTGCCTGTACTGTGATCCACCCTCCGAGCTTGTCCCCGGTTCACCCTCGATGACCCATGGTGATGTTCCTCCAAGTCACTATCCTCCCGGCACACACAGCTGTTACCCATAGTTCCAGCACAGGAGACCAAAGCAGCGAGGATCTCCAAGAATGGAGGAAGGTAGTTTGAGGAGGAGAGGAAGAGCAGAACCCGTTTAAGGCTCCTGCAGGCACAGAAAGTGATCCACGCGGCTACTATCATATCATTTGTAGAACTTGATTTGGGGGTATTCTTATCCCAGTGGCCTGGGTTGAATCACCGTCAATGATCATACTGTTGCAGGGCAGAGATATGGGTTTGACCAGAGGGTAGTAGTATGTAGATGATTAAGTAGACCAGGAAAGATCTGGTAATGCAATAAGAAAAGCTCTGAACATCCTGAGGAAGAGCCAAAGGCCCAGGTGCTGATCTCATGCAGGGCTGGCACAGCTGTGGAAACAACACAAACGGAATAGAAAAAGTGAAAAACTGATGTTACAACCAACCCGGTTTTAAATTTTTTTAATTATTATTATTATTATTTTTTATTTTATTTTATTTTTTTTACCAGCTAGTACCAGTTCTACAAACTGAAAAGTAAGACTCACACCTCATGAGAGGCGCATCAAGTCTGAGTCAAATAAAATAGTGGAAACAGAACAGAAAATCCACAACGACCATTTAGTTGTAAATCTGAAGGAAGTTAATTTCTATCCAAAGTGCTGTCTTGATAAGCGTCTCCACTGTATCATAAAATCACTTATCATCCACTCACTTGTCGCAGTAAACATTGATGTTTGCACACAGGAGCTGGCTAACAGGATAGCCTCCCACCGGGTAGGCAGTGTAACATTAGCTGTTACCAATGAAAACCAAGCCTCACATACCCGCAGTTCTTTCGATGGAGGGCTGTGAAGGTTTATTGTTGAATAAAAGCATACTTACATGCTACGACCAGAAATACAGCTGCATTCAGGTCGAAGTGTTGTTATTCATTGACATACACCAGCTAGCTTCCGACCTGTCAGTGTTGTGTTGTTGCTAACCAGCTAGCTTTTAGCTCGGTTAGCAGGACGCTGCTAATCCTACTGTCAAACTACAACTTTGAGAAGCAATGAACTGCGCGGAATGCTCCAATGTCAGCAAAGGATATATTTACACGACGCGCCCACATTCCACAAAAAAACCTTTGTTAAAGCCTTAAACAGACCATACATTTACAGTCGTTAGCTAATACATCGTACACATTTATATTATCATGCTAAGTCTCTAGCTGTGTGCTAAGTTCCCTAGCTGTAGCCGTCAGCTGTGGCGGCGGAGGCGCGGCTGACGGAAAAAGGATGCTGTAAAAAAGAACGTGTCCTTTTTTTTTTTTTTTAGTAGATAAAACCCGTCCCTTTCTTTTTACGTCTTTGTATGTTTTATTGTGTCATATTTCAGCACGGTTTGTATTACTATGGGTATTGTTTTGAGAGAAAAAAAAGCACAAAGAGGCAACAAGTTACTCTAAAATCAAATTACACGAAAATACACAATCTTAAATTGTACATGGTGGCTACAGTAGACTACATATTTCACGAGCACTTCAATCAAAAAGTTATGTTACAATTATTTATTTTCGTAAAATACAATGGAATACAAAAAAAATTAACTGATAATAAATTTCCCACAGTATTTAAACGCAATCGAGACGAGTCACTAAATGTACAGTAAAGAGGACTCCGCTGTGTGTTGGAGTCTCGACAATAATTAAATTCCATATGCAAGTAAAATGCAAGTAAATATATGGTGTGAGAACTTGAACTTTCCGACTTCATAGTTTTTATGTATTGACACTAAAATCAATGTAGTGTTATCTTGCAGTGAAAATATTAACATTTAAACTATGAAAGGGGATTTTGATGTGAGAACGACAGATCAGGAGATTTAGATACTGTACTAGATTTGTAACCTACACACGTTAAATTGCTTTCAGAATATGTTTGTAATCATTTGTTATCAAAAGAGTCAGATTAAGTTCCTTTTCTTGCAGCTCAGCGGAGAATATTTGAGAATAAAATTGGTGACAATGCAGGTCCAGATCCATGTGCTATACTTAAAACAAGCCCTATGATGGTTTGACTTTTCAGGGAGCAATTTGATGTTTCAGAGTTTTGGTATTGGAATCCCTAAAACACATAAAATGGTGAAGTTAATTAAAAGGCAACACTGTGTAAATAAAAGCAACCACAATAAAAACAATACATAAGTGACAGACCAGATCAACATAAAGCTGGCTTTCTTGTCTCTGCATTGCAGGAAAAAACTTGTAACAATTTTTAAAATATTTTTATGTAAAAGCTGGATGTTGTCAGCAATAAACAGAAACCTCAGCACACTCATTAATATAATAACATTGGTTTAGTCTATTATACAAGAGGAAGGTTATTTATTAAGCACTGATATTTGTTTGCAATTTATAATTCCACTTTATACTAAACCAGCACTTCATAAGAATGACAATGAATATGCTTCATAACGTGCTATTTTACAATAGGCAAGCATTTAGATGGTGTGCTGTAAACTGGGACAGTCAGAAACCCTGCTTCGATCGAGGGCTGTATTGAAAGAGTTGTCACGATACATCCCACTCTTGCCAAGATTTTCAGAGAATCTTTGTGATTTTGGGTGGAAGGTACAGGGTGAGGTCTCAAATGTTGGAGGGTAAAGACCATAGTCACTGGATGTAGTCTTGTACAGTGGATTCTGTCGCTTTGCCCACAGTCCTGGATGTGTGTCTTTTACTGCTGGATTCATCGTGCAGGAAAAAACTGGGTTTCCAGGGTTGAAGCATGATTTAGTTTTTTCTTCTTGTGGATCTGGAGAGGCTGACATCACCGCAGTGCCTACAAAAAAAAAAAAAAAAAAAGAATTCACAAAACGTCAGCATTTGTACAAGACAACTTATTAAAACAGACTTTTAATTTAGTTTACGTTATAAAGCAAAACGCGAACTCAGTTCCCAAATATGCTTCCATAAAAAGTTGCCTATACCTAACCTGTGGTCACTTTAACGTTGCTTCGATTAGATGTCCAATTTTACAGCGTCACTGCCTGAAATATATCCAGATGAAAGGTTGGTGTTATCAAATCAACTTGACTACATTAAAAAGCCAATTCAAATTTAAATGTACGATGACTTTACCTTGTTGAGTTTAACTGGGGCACAGACTAAAGTCTTGGCACTTGGTTACCATGGAAATCACCAAACATTAAACCATTCGGCGAGGTAAAAAACAAACATTGTTACCTAAACTTATCAATTTTCAAAACGATTAACCGTTGGAAACATTTTCTTCTTTTTCTTTTCTTTTTTTTATTCTTTTTTTTTACGATTTTTATATTATTAGACACTTTCTTACCTTATCTGGTAAATGGTAGTGTTCGTAGTAGCAAGTGACTAATTCGGCTGACAGAATTGGAGCCAAATCGAATAATTTCCTTTGCACTTGAAGGCATCACTTCTACGTCATCAACAAGCGTCAGACTGTGACGTATTATAACATCATCTTGGCTCCACAAAGGGTTGCGAACTTGCTCAAAAACATTTAATTTGTTTAATATTTGCTCGTTGATCTCTTATGGCTATAATTTCTTATTGCTGAGTTGGCTGTCTGGTATATTTATACGGGTAGCGGACTTTAGGGGACCTTCAATACGTTCTGTCAAGAGTTAATTTTGCAACTAGCTTGAGGCTAACTCTGAATTCGATAGACCTGAATTGACGGAGTCTTGCCCCAGGATGGACAGTGAAATCCAACGAGATGGGAGAGTACTGGACCTCACGGATGATGCCTGGAGGGAAGACAGACTTCCTTATGAAGATGTCACCATCCCCCTGGTAAATGTACAAACATCTGCTGTTCATTGAACAAGTTGAAAAACGAAGATGATGGGGAAAAGGAGACCCTTTCTTCTTGTTTAAACTTTTGAATGCACACGTCCAATTGTCCAGTGTTTCAGCACTTTGTGCACAACTTGTTGTTCTTTAACATCACATCAGACCATTTGAAATGAATGAATGAATGAATAAATTAGATCTTGCTGGTGCAAAAAACATTTACATCAGCAAGATCTGCTTGCTAGATGACCACCAAGGTACCTGACCACACCACCCGAAAAAGAAATATCAGAGACTTTGTCCAGATGCTGTAGTGTGTATTTGTATCTACTTAAAAATCGGAAAAAATTAAGCTGCTGAAATTACACTTGGGCCATTGTTTCTTTCTGTGGCATTTTTATCACGGTCCTGTAAGTTATCAATATTAAAACTGAAATGCTGCACTTTTTCATCTCTTGTAGAGTGAACTCCCAGAGGCCGAACAGGATAATGGAGGATCCACAGAGTCTGTTAAAGAACAAGAGATGAAGTGGACAGACCTTGCCCTGCAGAGCCTACATGAGAACACGCCGAGCACTGGAAGCTAAAAATAATTCTGAAATCAAATTTGGACAAAAACTAGTTTGTGTACTCTATTCAAATGCCCTTTTTGCCCTTTATTGCATCCTCAAGGATGTCTTACTTTCCAAAGATTTTATATTGCAGTCTGCATAAATCTGAAGTGTGTGTGGCATTTTGGAGACAGTTTTGTATGGATGACCTTGATTTCCCTTGTTGAAAATGCAAGGTGATGCGAACAATGGACTCTACATAAAAAAATATTTGCATTGGAAATCTGGCAGCTCATTTATGGTGAGATTTGAGAATCGCTTGACAGTTGATAAAACTTCCAGCAAAAATTTCATTTTCTTACCAGACATTTTAAACTTCATTTAAAGCTGCAGAAGTGAAAGATTGCATCTCGTTTCATACTGAAGCCAATATAATATAGATTCCACTCCTGTGCTCATTTAGTAAACATTTATTTCATTATTGAAGACAAGTACAAAGTAAATTTAATAGACATCTGAAGGCAATTCAAAATTCACGCTGGCATCACAAGGACAGTAAGGGATGGTGCAGACGCCTCACTGGCAGCAGCTGGTGTCACACGTGTTTCCTTTGCAGACGCAGCCAGAGGCGCACTTGCTGCATCCGGATGGGCAGCATGTGCAACAGCCTGAGAACAGCGATAGAACCGTCAGCAAATATAGATATATGACAATTGATGACATTAAGTAAAGGTTATCAAAATAGTTTAACACAAAAAACGGGGTTCACTTAAGTGGGTTAGTTTTTACACACGTCATACTGCTAATTAAAAACAAGAGTCACCTGGGCAGATACCCACGTGTGTACAAAAAAAATGGTTCCATACAATGTTTTTGTTCCCTAAAGAGTTATGAATAAAATATGAATCTACAACGTTATATTCTGACTTACTCTTCTTGCATGTGGTGCAAGAGCAGTTCGTGCATTTGCAGGATCCTCCGCAATTGCAGGTTCCACCTAAAAAAACATTCACAAAGATCAGTTTCATATATTGCTTGCTAATGACAAATCCGTCTAATGAAGACAGTAAAACCAAAAGATCCATCCCATCACCAGAAAATACTCACTCTTTGCGCAGTCACAAGGGTCCATGATTGAGTTGATGTCGATGTTTCTTCGTGCTGTCGAGCTCAAATGAATTCGTGTTTTGGTATTGACGCTGAAGGGGAGGTTCTTTTATAGCGTCCTGAGTGACAACAGCACCGAGTGCAAAACGCGTCTGTCACACTGCCCGCAGTGGACTACCAAAGGTTTGTGCACACGACGATCTGGAGTCTCATCCCCAAGAGCGGGAACAGAGATTTCTAAGCGATGAAAAGTCATTGTACTAACAATTACGTAATACCCACGAAACCGTTTTTCTCCACGTGGTGATATTAATCTTATTGTTGTTTTTTTGTTTTAAAATGTCATAGGTCAGCAGAAAGAACACCATTATTGTCTTTTATATTCAGGTCTATGGGGAGTATCACCTGTCGCATAAGAACAACGTCCTTTATACGCATTAGCCTTTTCATGTCATCAAATATGAATAAACTCTGCAAACAAATGGTGTAAGTGGTGAATTTATTTGTGAAAATCGTGAGTACAGCTATTTGAACGCGAAGGTCAATGTGTCAGACGCACGTAAAAAATAGTAAATTAGGGCATAAACCATGATTATATATAGACGTAACCTATTTTTTTGTATTTATTTAATACCTCCAAATGTATAACATTGTGTAAAGTTTATGGTTTAATACATGTATAATTGGTAAGTTCACGGGGTTTTTTTTGTTAATTTTGTAGGCAATTTCCAAGTCGTGGTGAATTGAAATTCAACAGATTGCATAGTCGTTTGATTATTATCATTCATGTGTAACATTTTATTTTCCCATCACATACAAACAGTTATTACTCAATAAAGTTTGTCTTTGTTTCTTTGCTCTGTGCACACGGTTCAAACAAACCTCCCTGCCCGTGACGGCTCTCCGCTCCCTCCCGTTGCTCTGCACCCGGCAACCGTGAGCAAACCAAGGTAAACAGACTGTTGTATTGTGGTGCCTTTAGGTGCCAAATACGGTGGGAAATATGCAATTTACGAGTAGAGCGCACTTGACGCTCTTGTGACTTTTTGTGAAAAAAATACCACAATATCATGATAAAACCTAACAGACTATTTTTGTGACGAGGCTGTCAGCTGAGTAACAGGATTCTCTGTTGTTTTGGACAAATTATTTAAGGTTAACTTTAGCAATGACCACTACTTCACTCTCATGTGAGTCAATATAGTTATTGCTATAGTTTGTTTGTCTGCTTGTTTGTTTGTGGGTGTCCATTAGGTGTAGTTAACACGTTATCTACATTTGAAGGTCATCCATCTTAACTGGGATTTAGGAATTTTCAGTGCGACCTGAAGGTAACACTGTGATGTTTTTGCGCTCGCCACTCTGGTGGTGTTTACCCAAACCATTACTGTGAGGATACAAGCGTGTGTAATGAGCTGAGTCATTATGAGAAGTGACTGCTTTGAATCAACGGGTTTATTGCCAGAAATCGAGGGCCGAGTGCAAATTTCGAAGAATCAACGAGAATATCAATGAATAGCTAATTATCACACTACTTTCTATGCTTTAACATTATATATATAAATTCAGGAAAATATGTAATCGCGGAGCCGTATCGAATGCATGTTTTTATTTTTTAACTTGCTGATGGGAACATAATCAGAGACCCTTTGAAAGAACCCACATATATTTTTATTCTGGTGATGAGCGGTGTTCAAAATCCCAAAGCTTTATTTAAAAACACGAAATAGTATTAAAAATCTTCCAAATATTACAATTACGTTTTCAGGTTGCTCTGTAGCTATAGTGATGAATTATTCCAGCATGTTATTGAAAGTGTGGGGGAGAAGTGGACGATGATGCCTCATTTGTTCAATTTTAGTCCTGTCTCAGAAAAGTTTGTACAAAGAATTTAATTTGACATAACGGGTTGGTCAACATTTTGAAATATTTTACTTCCATTTTGTAGTAAGTCAAGTAGATTTTTTTTTTTTCAGTGGTCAAGGACAGGCAACTCACTCTGTTATTCTGCGGCACCGAAGCTGAAAATCGTTATAAAAAAGCAAGAATGCATAAATTAAGCAGCATTGCACACTGCACACTTGTTTGTGTCAGGAAGTTCCTGGGGGAGGTATCTCTTTCAGACTTTTCTTATTGGATAAATCCTTTTGCTTTAGCACAAACATATATTAACACCATACACTATTTTTAAAACATTTGGTCATAATTGAAATTGTGTGTTTGTTTTTTTTAATCAGTGGTTGTAAGAATGATGGTGCAGTCTATATTCTGGGGCACTGACGCTGAAGATTGTGAAACACAAGCAAGGAACCATAAATTAAGACAATTTGCACACTGCACACTTGTTTGTGTAGCCGCAAGAGGACACAAGCCAGTGTCTTATTGTGCCGGTCCCAAGCCCAATGGGGAAATTACTTTTTTTACTGTACTGTATACTGTACATGTCTTTGTGTTATGTACAGGATATATTTGTGCAGGCCCCTGAAAAACACAACACACAAGGGGCCTGCGAGCATGCAGTTAGTGAACACAGCACAACAGTAAATGGGGAGGGAGAGTGAAGGGCAGCCACTTCTGGTAGCGCCCCAACTGAGCTACTTGTAAGGGGACGGCACCATGCTCAGGGGCGCCTCGGCAGTGACCGGGAGGTGAGCCGACACCTCCCACAGTCAGCTCACACTCCGATGTCAGATGTCTGGTAGGAGCGGGAATCGAGCCGCTGATGTCTGGGCGATGTCTGGATGGAAGACGTCTGCACTACCGCTGAGCCACTGCCACCCCACATTCTATATGTACAGTTTTGAAGGAACGAAGAACCATTCATTAATCTCAAGACCAAGTGGAACTGTTGTTGATGATGGTTCAGTGATATTTGATTTACTGTGGATAATTGTACTGCACTAAAAATGCTGGAGCAATATCATTACTAATTACACATAGGCTTCCCCTCATGAGAATTAAAATAGAAAAAAAAAATTTTTTTTCTCATTTTATTGTCACAGATTCATACAAATGCTGAAATAAGTGTTATCAGTGAAAAATCCCGTAAGGTTTCAGGTTAGAGATCATCATATATTCTAATAAAAAGTCTTAAAAATATGGCTTAAATACTTTCCCTGATGTATTTGTTCTGTTTCAGGGAAAACTGTTGTACATATTGTGTTATGGTAAAACACCTCTGGGAGGTTTTCCTCATGACAAGATGTTTAAAGCCAGAAAAACAAACCATCACTGTGTTTTCCCTGCCTCCTCCATGCGCATGCGAGTACAATCATGCGGCCCCTTCTTTAGTAAGACTGATGGGTGTCGATAAGAGCCTCCTAAATGATCCCAGAGTGTAAAATATTGTCCATAGTTGTAGTTGAAGAAGAGATGGTGGTCTACATGGTGAGCAGCACCGTTGATCAAAAATATCAAGGGTCCGTGGATGCGGTAGTCTCCGTCGTGTATGGAAATGGTCCAGATGTTGACAAAAATAAAAAGTGAGAGGTAGACCACCTGAAATATAATTATTTCAAATGTAAAAATATGCAGTGAAGCTATAGTCTTCATAATATGAAACACTGTTATTGATTCAAACATTAAATGTTTAATGAGTTAGAAGCAGTCCAAGCACCTTGTGGAGGGGGAAGATGAAAGGGTAGACATGATACGGTAAGCTCTGCAGGAAGCCATCAAGTGGGTGGAAGGCATGACTTGCAAAAGGTGTGGGGATCTTGAATATATGATGCTGCTTATGTAAGTACTGAGAGGAAGAAACACAAATAGTTTGAATATTTAGTGAAAAATAAATCAGGGAAGAATGATACTCAATAAATAAAATGTTATCTTGAATTAGAATGAATGCTGGAAACGTTGCAAGTTGCTGAGATGTAGTTTAGTGATTGAGACCTGCTTGGGAAAAATAATATCCATCTCAGTTTGGTACATGACCATTTACATGGTTACAGTGCAGTAAGTTGTGACAATAGTGTCTTCTTCACTCATTGAAAGTGAAACGCATTCTCCTTTTTAAGAAGAAGAAATGTACTTTAATATTGTTCCATTTTTATGGAGGCATTTGTCCATTTAGCAGCTAAATGCTCCACGTTTTGGACGATCGTGTAGCTAACTTTGTCTAATTTTCTGCTACAGAAGTGTAAAGTGGATTCACCAGATCGCATTCATAGGAGATAGTTTTTGGTTTTGCACGGTTGAGTGTCATGGCTCACATTCAACCGTGCAAAACTAAAACAACAAGCTGAAAAATGCTAATGTGATGCAAATATATGATTCACTTTGGATTCATCAGTCTGAGAAACTCAGTGCACCTTATGTGGTTAGTTGTTCTCTGTTTATTTTAGAACATGTTCTGAGCATTTTTTGGTCACAAACATGCTGAAGCTCACCTTGTAAATGAGCTTGTGGTGCATGCATCGGTGGATCCAGTAGATACACATGTCAGTGAAGAACAGGAAACCAGCAATGCTAAGGAAGACTCCAAGCCAGCCTGAAAAAATAAAAAAGTAGACTAATAAGTCTCATTGAGACCAATTGTTTCACAGCCAGTTTGTAGAAATAACAAATATCTGATTTCATTTGACTATAATAATATTTGACTATAATTAGCTAATTTTCAAAGTAAATTGAGGTTTGATATGAGCTGAAGTCTGCATTTAGTTTAATGTTTTTACATAAATTTCTCACCCATTGGAGATTCGTTGATGTTTTCATAGAGTTTGCTGTGACCTCTGACCTCCCAGAAGAAAAGAGCCACTGTGGGGAAGCTCATCCAGAAGATGGAGACAGTTCCCAGTTGAATCTCTTTTCTGACCTGGTTCTGTCCTCAGTTCACAGACAAGGACAAGGAATTGGGAGAAGTTTGCTTTGGAATTTATCTCCGGGTTTTATATTCTCATAAATGATCTTCAAAAAATGGTTTACACAGCTTCTTCATTCATTAACAGTTAACTTTAGAAGAATAAAAATCTATCTGTTTGCAGGGCCTGGTGCATGTGACAGCTCACCTTTATAAAGTGTGGATGCTTCATGAGATTGTGGTCAAACACATAGTAAAAGCTAAGAGCACCAAAGCCCAGGTAAAGCAGCTCTGCTCCCAGGGTGGTCACCACCCACAGGGTAATTATCTGACGCAGTGGACCATCTTCAGACCACGAGGCTGGGTAAACATATGGAGTGAAGACGTAACTGTCCGCAACGTTCAGCATGCAATCCATGGTTCAGTCTGTGTGGGGATGAAATTGTACAGTATGACCAATCCTGAATTTAACCATCAGTTAACTCACAAGTTAAGAACCCCAGTTAATCTTACCCAACCCTGCTGAACACACCCTAAGGTTATAGATGCCAGCCTCTTGACCACACCCACCTTGCCCCCACAAACAAACAGAGAACAAAGAGAACCAATGAAACTGTCAGCTGAACTTAATTTTATTCTATTCTGTTAGCTCCTTTACATGTTTGTAATATCTTGCTTGTTATTCTGAAGTTTAAATCTTGGCGTAGAAGAAATCACAGGAGGTGGATGCATCAACAAGCGTGTAGAGAAAAATCCCAATCTAATCATTCATCCATTTATCATCCCATGGCTGAATAAATTACCAAATAACATGTCATCATGTTTAAATGTACGCAAATTATTTGTTCAAAAACTAAACCAGCCGCATTTTTTTCACCGCTATAACTCTCTGTGAAAGAACATACCAGCAGTGATATAAAGGGACGTGGTGTTATGTGTCATTGATAAGCAATCAGTTTCTTTGCAAATAGTATTAAATGACTGTCCCAAGTATTAAATGACTGTCCCAAGTATCCACCCTTTTATAGTTAATCAACAAAAATCATCTTTAATTTCATTCTGGTTTTATTGCTGTTATTCTGATATATATTTTTTCTTCTATTCAGATGAAATTTGCCAGTCATCCTATGGAATCGCTCAAGTTAAATAATTTTTACTGTGCTCTCATATTTATTGAAATGATACAGTTTAATTGTAAATATCTGTGGTGAATCTAAGAATGGCCATGCTTTACTGACCTGGTTTACTAACCTGCTTTAGGACTGGGACCAAACGAGAGTGAACTATCCTTCCTACAAATTAATTGAGTCGTCCATCTTATTCACCCAGCATTTCGTTGACATATGATTTGCGGCGGATAAAACATCATCTAATGAGATATAGCATTTCTTGACAGAAGAATCGCGTGCTGCTTTTCTTGAAAATTTAATGTAGAACTTGTCTTTGCAGTAAACGTATGTCAAGAGGATCCACGGACATGCAGACATATCACTCCTGCTGGAACAAGATCCCAGCATGCTCAGCAAATATCAAGGAGCTCAGTAACAGCAAGACTAGATCTACCAGTCGGTCTGCTCGGTTTTTGGAGAGCTTGATGGATCATGTGCCATGCTGGGGGTCAAGATCAAATTCCCTCAACTCTGTCAGCCCTTCACACACACACAGGCACACAGACAAACACACGGACATACACACGCACACGCACACGCACACACACACACACACGCACATACACACAAGGAGAGAGATAGCTGGAACACTAGTGGGAATTGAGTTTAGGCTCAGATTGGGGCCCAGTGAATTCACAAATGGGGTCCTTTTGAGTTTACCAAATGGGTTTGACATGAGCAAACCCATCAGTCCGATATTCAGAAATAAAATGTAAAAAATAAAATAAAAGGAAGAAATACTTTTACACCAGGTAAACACCTATGGCTCCTTAGAGCTAAGATAATTTGAGATTAAAATAATACTGGGTCTGTCCCTCTATCAGGAGGGCCTCACAAATTGTAGCCCAACATTTGACCAGTGTCATGAAAGAGGAAGAACTTCCTCAATCTATCAATAGGGAAATTCCTTCTACACAATTTGTACAATATTTTTTCACACATATGAATGACATACTGTTTTGTGAAATATTTTTATGCAGGTCCGCGGAGGTGGGTACACAGAAAACTCACACAATTGATCAACGAGACTCCTATGATGCTAGAGTATAATGTATAATTTATTCCACGCAGAGCGTAGAAATACAAACAAACAATAAGTACAAACAAACAAACGAGCAATAAGTCAAAAGACCTCTATGATGCTAGACTAAATGTGTCGTTTAGTTCCCGCAGCGCATAGCAATGCAAACAAACAATTCTATGATGATAGAATAAACTTGTAGTTTCATTCCCCACAGAGCACAGAAACAATTCTATGATGCTATAATAAACTTGTAGTTTCATTCCCCACAGACATAGCAATAAACAAACAAATATTTGGTTGAGCTAAGGCAATATTTGGTGTTATTCCAAATATGTTTCGCCTCTTACCTTGACACAGGGAAGGAGAGCCCACAATCCAGGCAGAGTAGCATCAACCAGGCTGGGCGTCCGTACGTGACCCGCAGCTGACTCTGACTGGAGTATGAAACTCTTTACCTTTTATACCTTTGAAGAAGCAAGGCCTGCATGCGAGCAGGAATGGCCAGTTCCAGCCCGCATGCACCCCTCCCTTCGGTGGTACCCCCAGTTGAGGAAAAACATCACTATCTTTTCGTTACCCCCGGGAATGCAATTTAGAGGCTTTCACGCACTGTAAAACATCTTTATTACACATTGGAATGCACCAAAACAACAAGTTGACTGAAAACAGGTCTCCATTACACTTACACACACAAAGACATACAGTGCAAATGTGGAAGAGATGATGAAGTCATGTGCAGCCAAATGGCAGTGACCTCGGAGCAGTTAAGGGTCCAGTGCCTTGCTTGAAGGCACCTTGGCTGTGTGCAGGAGGTGCCCTACTCTCGAACAAGCCAACCATCATTCCCAAAACCAAGTCCCCAAGAACTGATCTACTGTTGCCTGGAAAAAAAATTCTGAGCCAGAACACATCCCTTCCCTTGTCTTCAAACAAAAAATGCCAAATGAGGTTTCACTGGGGTTTATTAAAGTTCTATACTACAGAAGTGCACCTCTGGTTACGTGTGCAAAGGAAAAACTTCAGATACCAGCTGCTGTCAGTGAAGAGTATAGAATCTAGAGTGTTTATAGCCCCAGATCATGGTAAATTATTGTAAACTGATTTCTGGAAATATTCACATCTTTACCTGTTTTCAAAAAGCTGATTTGTGAATGGGTGACTGCAGTCAGAGTAGACAAAATGAATTAACAGGAGTCGTCCTGTTGTCCAGTCATTCCTTGTTATTCACTGATTTCACCCCAATCTAGATTTTTTTTATTTCCATTGGTCACACCTTACAATGACTCAGCTCATATTATGTCTCCACTCAATAGATGAACATTCTGGAATCGTCTGCGGACGTGTCTGTGAACGCATCGTGAACTCGCAAAATTCCTCTTTCGATTCATGAATCCGTGTGCAAAGTGAGCGAGTGACAACATGTTCTTTGCGCATCGCAATATGTAGTGAAGTTGTTTAGCCCCTCTGAATAAAGAAACTATATTGTATTTATAAGACACACAATGCTTTTTGTATACCTGAAAATGAGACACTGTCCCAATATCTAATAATAATTACCTGAATGTAAACACTCATTACTGAAGGTCTAGCGCCCCCCCCTAGAGAAACAAAAAAGATCTCCAGAATTTTTTCACATAAACCACTTTGTCCTCGCATGGGAAGTAGGAAGTAGTGCGCACAATTTACTACACGTCTGCGTGCAGCGTCACATGTGCGTTTTGCAGCCGGCTCAGCTTGAACCATATAAAAGAGGGACGCATTCACGTACCATCATAACACACGGTCGTTTGAAGACTCTCATCCACACGAGGAAAAGTTGACTATAGCTGAATAATGGACCCCTGTGACTGCTCAAAGAGTAAGTTTTCAATGGTCATGACTTGCCTCTTCATATTGACTCAGATGTCTTATATAGAAGTTTGTTATTAGCAGACAATTTGAAACTGAATTGAATGGACTTGTGTTTCAGGTGGAGGCTGTGGCTGCAAGGGATCTTGCACCTGCAAGAGCTGTTGTTGCTCCTCATGCAAGTGTAAGTCAGTCCTTCTCCCGACTAAGTATTGGCATCATTATTCTTATTTTCCATTTTGCAGATCACTTGACTGTTTCAACACTTCTATTTTTGCAGGCTGCTGCTCATGCTGTCCATCCGACTGCAGCAAGTGCGCCTCTGGTTGTGTGTGCAAAGGAAAAACTTGTGATACCAGCTGCTGTCAGTGAAGAGTCAGATGCTGTGAATTTCTCTCAGGATGGCACTTGTGGTCCTTTTCACTTTTAATCAACTGAAAAAGTCTGAAGACTTTTTAACTGATGATATATGATCTAATTAAGTAAAGCATTCCAAATCAAAGAATGCATTGTCTTTGTTTGGCTTGTTGGTATGGTATTTTTGGATTTGACATGAGGATTTTGATTCAAGTGTGTCTGGAATATAAAGTACTCAAACAAGGGTTGTCTCAGACAAGGCAGTAGACAGATTAAAGCTCCTGGGCCTGCCTTGTCAAATACTAATTTGTAAGACTTGAGGGCGATTTTTGCTCGATGCGACAGTACTTTAGCAATATTGATCAAATTATGAAGCAATTTACTGGACAATTTAATTCTCAAAACATTTTGAAAACATATCCTTTGGGGTGTCTGGCTAAATAGACATAATTAAAATTGAAGATGTATTATAATTAAGAGATGAGGCTTTTTAAAAATAAAATAAATAAAATATACAGTGTGTGTATATATATATATATATATATATATATATATATATATATCTGTATATATATATAGGCTGATTACCTCCATGCCACGCTGCATTGAAGCACTCACTTCTGCAAAACGATTTCCGACCAAGTATTGAGTGCATAATTGAACGTAATTATCTGAAGGTTGACTGTTTTTGTATTAAAAACACTTTTTTTTTATTGGTTGGATGAAATATGCTATTTTTTTTAGATAGGGATTTCTAGTTTTTCTTTATTTTTTTGCCGAAATAATCAATATTAAAACAATAAAATGCTTGAACTACTTCAGTTGTGTGTAATGAATCTAAAATATATGAAAGTCTAATGTTTATCAGTACATTACAGAAAATAATGCACTTTATCACAATATGCTAATTTTTTGAGAAGGACCTGTATTAGCTCCTTATCGGCCCTAATAATTTGGCAAACAAACGAATAAATAATCACATTGTGCAAACGGTTGTTTTGTCATACTTCAGACACATGTTTATCTTGGACTATCGACTGATGCCACACATTTAATTTAATGTTACCGGACTTTTCCACTGGAAAGGGTAAACTGGGTTCAATGGAATTTCTTTTAACTTTGGTCTCCGCGGACCAAATGTAGAGACATCAGTTTCCGGTAGGAACTGTAACGGTGACGGACACAGGAAGTGTGTCGCACTTCGCTGCTTGACATAGAAGTGTTGAGATTAGCTGAACATTTGTTAATAATTTAGACATTATCTGATAAATGTAAGTGAGTCGCCATGCCGAAGGTCGTGTCTAGAAGTGTTGTGTGCTCGGACACCAGGGACAGAGAGGAATATGACGACGGAGAAAAGCCTCTTCATGTCTACTACTGTCTGTGCGGTCAGATGGTTTTGGTGCTGGACTGCCAGCTGGAGAAGCTGCCCATGCGGCCCCGGGACCGAGCCAGGGTGATTGATGCAGCCAAACATGCCCACAAGTTCTGTAACGTGGACGTGGATGAAAATGCGTACATAAAGAGAGCGGAGGGGATCGAGAGGCAGTACCGCAAAAAGTGTGGAAAATGCGGTTTACTGCTGTTTTACCAGCACCAGGAGAAGAACAACCCAGCCACATTCATCGTGGACGGCGCCGTGGTTAAGTTTGGACAGGGTTTCGGCAACACAAGCGTCTACAGCCAGAAGCCACCGGAGGCTCCAAAGAAAGTTCGTGTGATGATGACCAAGCGGACCAAAGACATGGGCAAGTTCAGTTCAGTCACAGTTTCCACCATCGACGAAGAGGAGGAGGAAATCGAGGCCAGAGAGGTGGCGGACTCTTACGCTCAAAACGCCAAAGTGATCGAGAAGCAGTTGGAGAGGAAGGGCATGAGCAAGAGAAGGCTGCAGGAGCTGGCTGAGCTGGAAGCCAAGAAGGCGAAGATGAAGGGCACCCTTATTGACAATCAGTTTAAGTAGAGGAAATTCAGCGAGGGAAATATTGTTATTAATGAGGTCCTGAGTGGATCAGTAAACTGTTATTGATTGGTGGTTCGTTAGGAGCGGTACAACACACCAGTACATAGAAAAGACAATGTTCGGACTTGTTCAGTGCTTTTCGTAGAACAATGCTGTTGCTAATTTTCAAATAACTTTATTTTTCAACAATCAAATGACTCAATAAACTTGTTTTGGGATTTTGTAAGACATGTGCTTGGTGTCATCTATAGTATGCCTCATCTAAATCATGATGGATTTGTGAGTCCAAGGTCATTAGCCTTAAATACATGAAGGGTTCTTACATGTTTTGGTTTATACATTTTAAATATGAGTTTATTTCAAAAGATGACTAAGGAGAAATGGCAGGTGCAGTCATAAAAATGGGTCAAAACAAAACGTGTCAATGTTCGTAATTAGTCACTTAGGTCAAAATCTCCATCCTCAAATATGAGGGGGTAAATTGTCCATTTTTCTGACAAATTTTATACAATTCTAAATTGCATTTGTAGAACAGAATGTTTATTTTAGCTACTGCACAAAGTCTACCAGCCTGTAATGAACATTTTTCTTGTTCTTAGGAAAATATTAATTACACAATATTCCGTACAAGTAAATGCCATCAGCAATTTTGAATTGGCCATTAGGAAAGACAGGTTGATTAATACAGTTCATAGTAATGAATTACATTGGTTTTAAGCTCATGTTTGTGTCGTTTCTCCGCCGACTTTTTCTTTTCATAAAAAAAAACTTGAATATTATTAAAAAATGTACATTTTCACCGAGCAAAAATGATTTTTTTGTATAATAATGTAGTAAAATAATAATGTAAAGACATTTCTTCAATATTATCACAAGGTTAAAAAAACCCCATTAAAATCTTTTAAAAAGTACCATATGTGTTAATTTCAACTTTGTTATTTTGGAGCAAAAATGCTGTGTCCCAGTGTGGTATCAATTTAATTAAAATGCACTGATTTTACTGTGCATTTAGAAGTTTTGTAATGAATGTTCAAATTAACATGTCTGTTTTACAGTAAGCTGTAGTGTAGCTGACACTTAGAATAACCTGTAAATGCTATTATAATGAATAATCATCTAGTCATCAAAGAAAACCACTGACTGACTAGGAAACATCTGTCATTTATTCAAACTAGTTCCACCTAAAAAGTATTTAAATGTAAATGTAATGCCATTCTATTTAATTTATCGTTTATAATAATTAAAGCAACATTTTTTCCAGTATCGTTTAGTTTGAAGATGTTCATAGCCGGAATAAACACGCTATAACCTTTGTAGGATATCGTATACAGTGCGCCCTCGTTCCTCGCGGTTAATGCGTTCCAGGAACAACGCGCAATTAACGAATTCCACGATAGAGCGACGAACTATTTATTTTATTATTTACGGTAATTTAAACGTTTATGAGCCTCCCCATACCGACATTAAACCAGTACGGGGAGGGCCATAAGGCATGAAATGTAGCCTCCTGTCCAACAGACAGAGATCAGTGCTGATTCTGGCTTTTAAGAAAAAAGCGAACAAGTGTGATTTCCGGTAAGGATGAGGATTCAACCAATCAGGATTGACTCCAGAAGTGCCGGGGCAAATAACAAATAGTTTCTTTCCTGAATGTTGTGCTAATACTGAGCACATTTTAAATTACAGGAGCTAACTTTAGCTGTGGAATAGAGACAGAACCACAGTTTTATCTGTTCGACACAACAGGTATGAAGCTTGTCTGCCTGCAACAACATTTAATTGACATTAACACGTTGAACTCAGAGCATGCGGGAGAACCGTTAGCTGTTCAGCTACTTGCTAATCCTTGAGCGCCATTCATTTTCACGTAAAGCTAGCAAGTGCGCTAGCATAAAGCGAAGCTCCGGCGCTGGCGGTAGCGGCTTCGGAGGTTGTTATCGTCGGAACATTGGAATCTGATTTACCCCTTTCAATCTGCTGTCAAAATGAAGACAAACCAGCGGGTTGAAACGTTAACGAGACCAAAAAAAAATGAGAATCCGAAATCTACGCACACGACTGGAGGTTTCATTCTGTTTTAAGTCAGCTGTCAAAGGGAATCTTGTTTGCTGCTTTTCGTGTGTGTGTTTGTCATAGACCTGACTGCATGTATACCTTACAAGGATGTATGACATTACCTTTTTATTATCTGTTAATTATAAAGTCGTATGTTACTGCTTCTGACTGCTGCCTTTTTTGTTGCAGATTTGACCACCACACACATTTAGTTATTGGGCTGTCTTACTGTATTTGCGTTGAAATCAAATGGAGCCACGACTATATCAGTATTTGCCCTTTGAAACCTTTTGCACATATAAACAGTCTGAAGTGTTAAAGGCAAATCTAACTTTCCATAAAGAACAAGTACTAAAAACACGCTGCCATTTGGTCTGTATCTCCCTGGTGTATTTACATGTGATTCCTAAATACTCATTTATATCTGCTCACTTAAACACTTACCTCTCTATTCTAGAGCCATGGATGCAGAGGGCTTTGGGGAGCTGCTGCAGCAGGCAGAGCAGCTGGCCGCTGAGACAGAGGCAGTTTCAGAACTTCCACATGTTGAGAGGAATCTTCAGGAAATCCAGCAGGCAGGGGAGAGACTTCGATCACGTACCCTGACCCGCACCTCACAAGATACAGCTGATGTGAAAGCGTAAGGAATTCCCAGTTAGAATGTCTGTAACTCCAGTATGAACACGTACTTTGTGTACTGTATATGGCTGTATACAGAACCTGTTGACTTTTATGTTTGTCATCTTACTCTCCTTCAGATAATTTTTAATATTTCAATGTCACAAAAGCAAACATTTATTGAATAGTGATACGAAGATTTTCAGTCACTGTCTTATGTGGATGAAATGAAACAACACTTAAAGTAGATCATTTGAAGGAGATGATTTTTCACAGAACCACGTGTAATTTTTATAGCCTTATTAGATTCAGGTTTCATTTTATTATGTTCAATAAGAAAGTCTCTCTACAAAAGAGGCTTTTGTAAGACGTTAGCAACTGACTCAAACTTTATCTCATTCACTGGTCAGTATTACTATTTTAGCTAATAATGTTGCGCCATCTAGTGGTTGTGCTTAAAAACTACAGTTCATTGTTTGCCTAGTGTAGTTCAACCGTTGCATGTATTCATGCTCTATTCATCCACTTCTTTTTCTTTCTCTTAGATCAATCCTCCTTGGTTCCAGAGGTTTAGACGTCTTCCACATTTCACAGAGACTGGAAAGTCTAAGTGCTGCCACCACTTTTGAGCCTTTGGAGCCAGTCAAAGACACCGACATACAGGTAAGATATACCTGTACTTCCTAGGCCACATGTGTCAAACTCAAAGCCCACGGGCCAAATGTGGCCCGCCATATCATTTTATGTGGCCCGCAAGAGCGTCAAAGTTCTAAAAATAAAGTGTCTAAAAACAAAAAGGTCAAAAGTGTGGTTTGACCCATTAAGCCCATTTTAACATTTAAAAAACTTTTTGAACAAAGTTAATGTCCTAAGTTGTGTTTGGTGTTATTTTTCTTTATTCACTTGAATAGTTTGATCCTTGATTGATGGAGTTCTGTGGGTTTCATAACCTGACAAATTAAAAGGGTTTATTTTATTACAGAGTAACAAGCAAACATATTTTTTCTGTGCTAATGTAATTTTTCTAACTGTATTCAGTCATAAATTCAGTTATTTAACATTAAGGAGTAGTTGCAATTATTTTACTTTACATTGAGTTACATTTAGTTCAATTCTTAAGTTACATCTGGCCCCCTGAGGACAGCCATTATGCTGAGGTGGCCCTCAGTGAAAAGGAATTCAACACCCCTATCCTGAAAAAGGAGTCAGTCGTTTCCAGCTTTGCATTGTTTTGAAACCTATTTATATTATTTTAGACATCTTGAGAATAAATTGGGATGTTAAAATATTGGTTTGTAGAGTAATTACATTAAGTGATACAAACCAAGAATAAAGACATAATTTGGGCCAATTTATGGAAATAAAATTCTGCCAGTTGTTGACCAAAAGATGCAAAGATGGTCAACTCTCTGCAGTGTTTCTAAAAAATATCACAATGCTTGCAAATTATTATGCACTGCTGGCAAGGATGGAGACTCAAAGGGTCATTGCAGCTTGACCAATAGTTTTTTTGTGTGTAGAAAATGTATTACCGCCATGGAGGGTGTTTGTGTTCGTGAGCAGCAGTTGTACCTACTGTCTTCAGCTCATTTTAGTTCCTGGTTTGTTTGGGGGTTGTTTTTGCCTGGCTTGAAGTCACCACAGGAAGTCACGTACCAGGATGTAAGACACTGAATTCAAGGACTCACAGAACTCTGCATGTGGAATAAAAATAGACTTCTGCAACATAAGGCCAATGAAAGTAGGATTACTGAAATGGTTGAAGCATTTTACTGAAGTGTAATCCTTTACAATGCTCCACTTTCTAAAGGTGCATCAAAGCCATGCAACATAACTTATGATTCTGTCTTTTTCTTGCACTGCATACTGCTTTCTCCCCTCTCCTCACCCATTTGCACCGTCCGTCCCTGTAACTCAGAAAAGTCTGGCCTCATCTGCTTCTGTCTCTCCGTTCCTCTACGCTGCTCAATTCTCCGTTCATGTCTGTTTGCTCATCTCCCTCCTTTTCTTCTATTCTCTCTGACCTGTTCAGCCAAGTGAAGTCAAGTCAGTTGTATTTACGCACCCCAATATCACAAATCCACATTTGCCTCGGGGGACAGTACAAACATCCTTCGTTATGGAGTAAGGATAACTTCTAACTTGTATTTATTCTTTTACTTCTCCTATGACTGTCCACTTATCATTCTTGGACATTAACTGTCCACCATTCGTCTTGGTCAAGCCTAAGTAGTTATGGATGAGTGACTGACTGGAAGAGCACTTACTTGCTCTTTGTGTGTGGGTGTGGGTGTGGGTGGGTGTTGTGTGTGTGTGTTTTCTCGTATTGGTTTTCTAAGAAGACGTTACATTAGGAAGTTTCAAGGAGTTCTTCAGTATCACAAGCAATACCATCACATTTAAATCATGATAAAGAATAAAGGATTCATCTGAAGGTTCATTAATTTATATTTCATGTGAATAATTATCTTCCTGAAAAAAATCAACCATTATCAGATTGTAGTCTTCATTAAGATACTAATATTGTGTATTATAAACACAATATCAAGTCAAACACAATATAGGTCTGATTAAAAACGGCATCATAAATTAAATGCATAATACAGCTTTAACAAATCCTCTAACCTCTTCATCACGTCTGCCTTTCTGTGGGGGAATTTAGTCATTAATTTTTTAAACTGTGTTTTCACAATCGTCCATTGTCCCAGTGATGTGTTCCTGTATTGGAATTATACCAAAAGGTGTTTGTAATATTTTATCAACCACATCTGCATGTATGGGAGAACACAATTATCCAGAATAATTACATCAGGGTGCGCCCCGCTAAAATAACTATGAATTGTAATCAGCAGTTTTCTATTATAATATCAATCAAATGTTTCACCCAGGTGCTGTTGGTGGCAGAATGCAAATGTTTCTTCTTTTCCCATCACTGTTTGTTTGACTCTGGAGACAGAGGTGAGTCGTCCCTGGATAAGCCAGCCACCGGCACTTTGGAAATTATTTTAATAAGGACTATGAGATCACACACAAATAGTTGAGTCAAATAGCAAATTGTGAGTAACTGAGACACTAACCTAATTGGTTGTAGGGCGAGGAGCCAAATAATTAATCAGCCTCAAGAAACTGTTTGCTGTTTGAAAGTAAGAACAGTGAGCCAACTTATGAACAAGCCAAATTGCAGCTTTTTATTCTCTCTTCTAACTCAAAGACTGCGACCAAATATAGGATTCTTATGCTACATGCTGTAGGACAAAAGACGACAGGTTCACTTTAAAACCAGCTCGGTGTTCTGAGGTTAACAATCATACCCAGTCTTATATATTTTACATAAACTTCAATATGCTTTTAAGGCATTTTTTACTCGTTAAATGTATCAAAGATAAATCCTCTTCTTCCTGGTTCTGTTCCTGTTAAGGATTCTGTGTCTCTCTTTATAACTGTGGTGGATCGGAGTATAGTGTTTAGCTTCATGCAATGTCTTATGAGGAAAAGAATAACGATACCCTCTGGTTTTTAAGTTTACATTGAAATCTTCTGGTATGATATAAATTTACCATCACTGGATGAATGTAAAACCATTAATGCTCGAATTTTTATTGTAAAAGATGCAGAGTTGTGGGGCTACTAGAGGTTGACCAGCAAAAAGAAAGTAAAATTCTGTATTGTTGGTGATAAATGTGGGTGCATGTGTTTCGCATGAGTGGGCTGCTGCATCGCTGCGCCATTCCTGCGTGGAACGCGCACACACATACTGAGGGAATTGGCGTGTGAATGATGCGTCTGTATGTATGGCTGACAGCAAATTAGTGAGAATCTTACTATAGAAGGCCGTATACACACACAGCCCTAGATTGAGTGCTTAGCGAATGATGAATGCCAGCTAAAGATAATTCTGTTTTAATATGTTTGTTCAAGTTTTATGTTTTTTTTCTCCATGTATACATAGTCCAAATGTGGATGTACAGATGGATATTCAGTTTTTTTCCACACAAATGCAGAGGAAGCACATTTTCACGATACTCCAACAATTCTTTCAGTGAAAATTTTAGAAAATGCAAATTAACTGTTGTGTCTCAAGCACAGCGATGAGACTGTGCATTGCGTTTTTGATTAAAAGCTTTGATTTGGGTAGTAATAGAAGTTCTATGTACATTATTCCACAAAGGGTTTGATACCAGATTAGATTAGCCTTACTCCTCTTTTTGCTCACAGGATTTGGGTTCTTATCTCCAGCATGCATGCAGGGATGGATGGATGCATGTGGAAATAGGATTTAGATAGAAGTGTACAATCTTCCCACAAAGATCTACAAACGAAAAAAAGAAGTGAATCATGAATCTGTTTTCAGTGCTTCGGGGCAAAACAAGAAAATTTGATTGTATTTTTAAAAAATGGACAGAAAAAAATAAACTGCAGAGAGGAGCACTGATGGAAAAATGGCGACCAGCTGGCACATTTTCGTCTCTGTGTCCTCGTCTCACTTTTCACCGTCCCTCTCCACCGGGGCTCTCTCCCTTTCCCCATCTTCCTCTCTTTTAGCTGGACCCTCGGCTTACTCCTCTCCTCTTTTTTTTTTTCCCCCCACTCACCATCTGAACTGTGATTTTTCATCTTCGTCTCCCATTTACAACCTTACTCCATTTCTTTTTCTGCTGCCCTCCCCGATTCCCTACACATACGGTATCCCTCAGCAGCGATGGCATACTTTCAGCGGATGCAGTTGGCTAAGCCGAGAGCATCTGCTGAGACGGACGAGGACTACTGACATAGCGCACAGGATGTGTGTGGTGCCACACACACACACACATGCCCCTTGCATTGTGTTTGTCCGGCTGTGTCGATCGTATGCAGTGTCTGCGTGTGCGCTTATGAATGAACATGTTTGTCTCGCCAAGATTCGGCTGCACGTGGGTGCTTGCATTTTCATCCTGTCGGCGCCGGCCTACACATACGAGTGCTGCTGAGGCACACACGTGTATGAATGACACAAGACTACACGTGAAGATGTGTGTATTAACATGCCTTTGTGTGTGCTATGATAGTCTGCTGGAATATAGGAATGCCCCCCTGCCCCGATGTGGCTCCCAAACCCTTCATTAACTAAACATGACCCTTAAGAGCATGATTAGCCTCATTTCAAGGCAGGATGTCGGAAGCCATCAACCAAGGAGGGAAAAATCCATTACTATAATTGCATTGAGCTGAGGGAGGGAGGAGAGAGGGAGAGGGAAGAAAGGAAGGAAGGATACATGGATAGATGGAGGAAAAAAAGGAAGAAAACGAGTGGAAGTGAAGAGGCGGATGGTTGCCAGAGATGCTGGGCTGAAGTGAAGGAGAGGGAGAGAGAGCAAGGATGCGAGCGAAGGGAGGGAGGGTGTCAGCTGATGGAAGCAACTTATTTTCTATATGAATCCATAGTTCCTTTCTTGTGGATCCCCCTGCGTCTGAGCGCTCAGTTGGTACGGCCCTCCGACAATAAAACCACCTCCAATGAGTCTTGATGTGGCACTTCCACTCAGTACCTCAGCTCATGCACAAGAGTCACTGGCCTGCTTTTCATCAGGGAAAGGCTGCTAGTACACGGCCATGCCGCCTCGAAAAAGGGCAAAGGGAACACGCCCCAGCATGGCGGTCACTGCTGCTGCCCCGCCACAGCGGCACATGGATGGAGAGGTGGAGGGGCGATGCTGCTCTCCTGCGCCGCCAAAGCCCTGATGTCTGGGTGCACACAAAGAAATGAAAAACTATTTTCACTCGTCCTTGTCTCATCCTGTTTTTTTTGTTGTTTTTTTTCATCTGACAGTCTCTCTGTCAGGCAGGCGCTCAGCATGAGTGAGTATTGCATACACTCACATGGACATGTACACACACACACACACACACACACGCACACACACAATCAGACTTGTGCTTTGTCTGTCACACTTTCTTTTTCCATTGCTGTCTTTCTTTACTGCTCTCGTTATGCTGCATTGTCTGTAGCAATATAATGCCAGTGAAGATCAAGATGATGATAATTATAAAAATGATTGTCACTGATTGGCTGTAAAGCCTGATTGTCTTGATATATATTCATTTATTTGTGTACGCCTTATTACTTTATATATATATATAACTTCTACATAGGATGTGTAGGAGTAAAGGGTGGGGTTTCAGACGCGCGCACACACACACACACACACACACACACACACACACACACACACAGTGGTCGGCTTATTGTGCCATGGCAAATGAGGACAGCAAGCCTCCCACTCTTACATCTACGATGACTGGCACAGAGAACAAGGCTCCTGGTCTTTGTCTCCCGTTTAACTGCTCATTTGCCGTGTCCTTATGTAACCTTTAGATTCCGGAAGGCTGTGAGTCTAGAACATGTCTTACAGCGTGTAACACACATGGAGTAACACACACAGACCTAAAGAGAAAAAGATCCGACTTGCAGATTCTTCGAACACCATATAAGGTTGCATTCAGGCGCATGAAACGTGACTATCTTGACCAAGGCTATTAGAGTGTGTGTGTGTGTGTGTGTGTGTGTGTGGGCGGCACAGAGAATAAAATTGACATGTATATTCTAAGAGGCACACAAACACACATGTCACCACACGCTAAATACATGTAATGTAAAAGGTTCCGTTTTTTAGTGTTTTTCAAAGAAACGGTCACATTAGCGTGTCGATTACCGTCTTTACCTGAATCGGCTTTCATTACCGAACAGTTTTGGGATTCTGTATTTGCTGATGTATCTTTGACTTACGTTTATTTTCTGCAGCTGTGTTCCTGTTCCTGCAGAAACGTCTGGGCTGCTTGACCAGCGGGTTTTGCACAGTTGTGTGCAGATCTGAGGATGCATAGGGGTGGGGCAACGGAAAATGTACATCTTTAGACACACATACTATCCAGAAAATGATTGCATTTGTTTTTCTGCCAACATGTCGTTTTGGTGTAAGTGTCAATCTGCAAATGTGACGCATTTTTACATTCATGACAAAGTTTGTTTTTACCGCTGTGGAGAGAATAATGTGGAAATGGAAGCGTCTGTGTGAGATGGTGGGTTTTCAGCGCCGGTCAGAATTATACAATAATTGCAATGCTGGCAAAAATGATGCCATTTTGTGATTAAAGTTTTGATAATCATAACAGATTTTAGAAAATTTGACTGTCTTTTTCATCATTTATGTACCCCTCCAAACATTTTGAATGAAAAAGACAAATTTGAGTCCCTTCTGTTTTCTAGTAGCAGCTGATATCAGTGACATGTCTTATGAGTTGTCTGCTGTCATCTTGTTAGAAGTAATAATCTAACAGTGACATTATGAGGCAGACATGAAGAACTATTGAATCTCAGACAAATGGAAATCTTGGCCACAGCTGCCAGCGAACTTCTCGCTTTACATTTGGAACACAAAAATGTTGTATAGGCGAAATCCTTGGCCGTGCAAACACAGCTGGCAACAAAATGAAGGCAGTAAAGAAAATCTGTGCTGTCTGTTGTACTTTAGTTGAAGCAAAAATGCTGAGGCGAGACTTGGGCAGATTCATCCGGAGTCGTCCGGTCCGCCGACATCTCATTTGATGCCTTTGTGCACAGGTCTGGAAGAGATGTCCGTGTCATTTCCTCTGCTCCAATCTACAGTCAGAATAACAATCAGAGTCTCCTGTTCTGTTAAGAGTCAGTAGTAGAAGACATAAATCTGATCCCCTGTTAAAATAGTCTCTGCAGCTGCAGCTCTCCAGTGAGCATTGACCAAAAGACTAGATAGACCCGTTAAACATAGACTTATTTTCAGCATCTCCTGGGAAAAATAATGTTAAATTGAGAAAGGAAGAAGGAGAAAGAGTTTAAGAACTGGTCCTGAGAGGTAGAGAATCAGAAACCTTTAACAGATTAGTAGTATTAAATATAAAACCACGTCTGACCTTCTGTTTTATCCTTCCTAATGCCATAAAATGTCACACTGAGAAACAGCATAACCAAAAGTAAATGCTGGTCACAAACTTCTGACACTTCTGATATCTTCTGTGAAGTCAGCAGTTTCCAAAGAACCTCTCTTTATCTCAGGACCCCAGGAAAACAGAATCTCTCTCAGTCTAAATTGGTAGTTTTAAGTTATCTTTCCTTACTCTTCTAGGGCTCAGTTGTTGGTTTACTGATATTTTGAGGAGTTCAAGGCACATTCCTGCTGTAAAAGTTTCACAAAGCACTAAAAAGCTCCAATAAGAAGTATGAAAGAGTAGTTTTTCTGTTGCTTGAGATGTTAAGTCAAACCCACGATAAAATCAGATTGTAGCACCCTCTCTTCCGTGGTTTTATAGATGTCACGATAGAAAGAATTTTCAATCACGTTTAGAAAATTCCTACTCCTATAAAGATGGTATCTACTCGTGTGTTTATTTGCAGCACCCATCCTGCTAGCTTCATTCAACAAGAGGAGAACTTTCTACTTACTTAAGAATCTATTATGTCAAAGGTAGGAGGGAATGGCTATTCATCACTCTTTGAATTTAGCCTGCCTCAGGTTTGCTTACTTTTCAGACTGACACTATAGTGTGTGGACATTTTTGATCTAACAACAGAGATGAATATTAGTAATTGTATTTACAGTTTTCATTCGTGAATATGTGGTGAAATCTTTCCAGCATCACGTCGGTCTCTGGTCGTTTTGTGGTGCCTCGTGTCTTTATTTCTGATATTGGTGACATTGGTTATCAGTTGTCCAAAACGTGTGAACCACTTTGTTAACAATGGTGTTTTGTGGCTCTAATGCTACCAGCGACCCTCTCTTGCATTTGTTTAAAGAAGACGGCAACGGATTTTAACGCAGCCTCCATTTTGATGTTCTCTCAAGATGTCCGTCCATCATGCACATCCTACATTCACTGATTTCCGTTCTGGAGAGAACTGTCGTCTTCTCTCCAGCACACTCCTGCTGCGACATAATTACACATCTGACACTTCTACATAAGATAGTTGATTATGATGGGAATGATTATTTTCATTGTTTGGGCTGGAGGAATGATGAGGGTGGGGGTGAACTTGCCGGGCGGCCATCTTGAGATGGAACTAAAATGGAGGCTGTGCTGAGTGCTGTCTCACCGTTAAACGATGTGGACACTCTTCCGGCCTGCCTCTACGACGGCAGCCGTACATTTGACTGATCCCGACAGCGCATGAGATTAAACATGTTGAGGAACGGCAGAGGAAAATAGGTTAGAGGATTGAGAAACATCTTCTATCTCCTGCAGAGAAAACGACGGTGGGCCTGTTAAATCTGTCCCTCTAGAACCGTCGGCGTACGGGTCGTATCGCTTCGCGTTGGTCTCAGTGATAACGCTAACATCTCCTCTCTGTGTCTCTTTCTCTGTTCGTCACACGTCTCGTCCCCTCCCTCGTCCACAGGGCTTCTTGAAGAACGAGAGGGACAACGCCCTCCTGTCAGCCATCGAGGAGTCTCGCCGCAGGGTCGGTATCTGCCCAGCTTCCCGTTGCTTCTTATGTCAAGAGCTGCAGATGGGTGACGATATCTGAACCCGGTGACGTGGGAAGATAGATCGAACAATCCTCCAGATTTAGACAAGGCCATAAAAACCCACCTGACAATATTATGTGCATTGTTTGTGTGTCTTTTTTTTTTAAAGCACGAGTCACTCTAGATTTTAGGAGTTCTAAGTTAGCCTCATTTAGTAAAAAAAGAAATGAGCTGCAGAACTGTTGTGTATGAACATTAAAACATCACAGCACTTAAAAAACTTCTTTTTTTTAAATTCTTGCTGTGAAAAGTAAGCTGTAGAAGTCCTTCTGCTGCAAACCTTCAGGGAACAGTTTTGAAATGGCTTCCCTGATGTGCAGAGCTAATAGGCCTTGCGTTTAATTTGCTGCCGTTCCCATTATCTCTGTCTGCTCCCCGGGAGACGAAAGACAGACTTAAAACAGAAAGATGGTCGTGCAGATTTCGGTCTAACTGGTGTACCCTCTGCAACACAAAGTAGAAAATGTATGCTAGTTGGACGTTAAATGACATCTTTAGGGCCTGGAGGTGTTCTGTTCTCCAGCACCCCCGTGACGAGAATGTGATCTCATTTGAATTTAATGCCTGTTTGCCATCACCGATTCCAAGATAGATACCGATACTGATATTTGACTCAGGAATCTGATAATACGTCTGAAAACACACAAAGCATTCCAATGTGCTTTGTGTGTTTTCAGACTAAAATCATATTTTAGTGCCTTAAATATGACTGCTACTGTGCAACGTAGTAAAAGCTCTGACATCTCGACAGTTACCAAATTAAAAAAGTAAAGGGTTCTTCTCTTCCCAGTCTACATTTGTCTCTCCCTGAGCTGGAGATCGAAAGATTCAATTATATCATGTTCCCATTATCTCACATCAAGCCTCCACGGAGAGTTAAAATAGACTGCGCTGTGTCCTGGTGGAGTAGCAGCATCTTGACAGGGCGCTGCTGCGAAATCTGCTTTACGTGTGTGTCTGTTTGCTGCAATTATGTGTAATTATAAAATAATGTAATCTTCTATGTCCGTCACCCGTCAGCTGATACGGATGGGAGGGTTTTCTTTTTCTTTTTTTACTTTAAAAGACGCTTACAATCATTTTTAGGCCACATGTGTCTTGTAGGAATTTAGATTAGGGTTTAATTTAATTAAAAGAGCGTGTTGGGCCTAGGCGGAGGTATGCGCAGCATTGATTGCGCTTGTAGTTAATGTAAAGACATTTTGGCACAAGGAAAATACTGAATCATGATATTTAGTCCATATTGCGTGAGGCGGCTGACATTAGCGTGCATTCAGCAATTAAATCCAAATTATTTCTGTCATCAAGGCACAGCAGTTGGAATTGGTTGTGCTTCATTTGCATGCTCTATGCTGACACCAAGTGTTACGATGGCCTGACTTCCATCATGTGTGCCACTCTCATGTGTTACAGACTTTCCTGCTGGCTGAAGAGTATCACCGTGAGTCCATGCTGGTCCAGTGGGAGCAGGTGAAGCAGAGAGTGTTGCACACGCTACTCGGAGCAGGAGAGGATGCGCTGGACTTCAGTCAAGACGTGGAGGTGAATGACGAACTCTGTTCAAACCAGTTGTATCAATTATCAGTTTTATTGGTACATGATTGGCTTGCCTAATGATTCTCCTTAAATATTTCTTTTACGATGCACCATGCTTTTTGTGCAGCATATTTAATAAGTTGCCTTCGTTTCCCACAGCCCAGTTATGTCAGAGAAGTCACAGCTCTTGGAAGAAGTGTGTTGGACAACGTGGAGGTGGCCTATGGACGACAGGTGAGTCGCATCGTCTGCAGGTAACAGCTACACGATCGACAAATCTTACAAAGTAAAGTTCATGTAGTTCACTGTCTGTAGTTTGTCAGTTGTTTCCACTCCCTCTGAACATTCAGTTAAAACGAGGTCACAACAAACCGGGAAGTGGCAGATCAAACATATTGATCGGGTCATGAAGGGGAATTCTCACTCTCTCTCTCTCTCTCGTTCACCATCCCATCTGACCTCTTTCTCCATTTGTCTGGTGCGCTGCCTGATGCGCTATTTCCAACAAGGCTTTCCCTCCAAACATGTGTCGACACATCGCCTGTGGAGTCATTTGTCTGGTTTTTGTCATCCTCTTTGATGACATTCTGAATGTTTTGATTCTATTTTTGTTGTTTTTCGTCGTCAACCACTTCACTCGATGGCCGTAGTTTTTGATTTTTCTTTCAAAGCCGAGGCTGTCGCTTGTGGGTGGATTTAAATTACCTGACGAGAAATAAACCTGCACGAGTATAAATTAAACCTGGAAATTTAGCATCCCCCATTCAAAAATTTTGAAACTTTTTTTTTCTTTTCCTTGCTCCTTTTGTCATCTTCACATGCAGATTTACATTTTCAACGAGAAGATAGTAAACGGTCACATTCATCCTAATCTGGGAGACTTATGTACGTCTGTTGCAGAAAGCCTTGATGACAAGGTAAGACATTGTTCATCACTATGAAACAACTACTGTACTTTACATTTTCATGATACTTGTCGTTATGCAACCCGTCCATTCTTCCCCAGAATGTATCAGATATGTGGCTGATGGTGAAGCAGATGACAGATGTGCTGCTGGTTCCGGCCAAAGACACACTCAAAAGTCGTACCTCTGTTGAAATGCAAGTCGCCTTTGTGCGCCAGGCACTGAGTTTTCTTGAAAACAGGTAAGCTTCTCCAACAAGGTTCAGCTTTTAGTGCACACATACAATAAAATAGGTTTAAGATGAAGGGCATTGTAGTGACGTAGTCAGTTTGTGTGTTTCCTCTCCAGCTACAAAAACTACACCATGATGACGGTGTTTGGGAACCTCCATCAGGCCCAGCTCGGAGGAGTGCCAGGAACGTACCAACTGGTTCGCAGCTTCCTCAACATTAAACTACCAGGCCCACTGCCTGGCATGCAGGTAACATTCACAGATTTGGATACTGACAGTTTGAAACTGTCTGTTTTTTAACCTTACAATCCGAACCCACCATATTTTTCATGGTTAACTTAATAATGTCGTCATAGTCTACGTTAATAGCCCAGCTCACTGATATTTGTGCACTGGTACATCATCATTTAGGATGAGGTCCCAAACAATAAATTAAACATTCTCCTGTTTTTACACACACATATATATATAAACTGGCCACACAAAACCCTTTAAGTTAAAATTTGAAATTGATTACTGAAGAATTGACTAATCAATGTATGGAAACTAGTCACCGCTGTCTTTAATGTTTGTTCTTCTAACAGGATGGTGAGATAGAGGGCCACCCGGTGTGGGCTGTCATCTATTACTGCCTGCGCTGTGGAGATCTGAATGCAGCCATGCAGGTCGTGAACAGAGTCCAACATCAGCTGGGAGACTTCAAGATCTGGTTCCAGGAGTACATGAACAGTCCTGACAGACGGTAAAAAGAAAAGGGCCTCATCTTCTTGTTTTCATTTGTTTGTGAGGGAGGGTCAAACTGTGCTGTAATGTCTTTCTCATCTCCATTTTCCTGTTTTCTCCTTGTGAAGCCTTTCCCCAGCTTCAGAAAACAAGCTTCGCCTCCATTATCGCAGAGTTCTGAGGAACTGCGCCGACCCCTACAAGAGAGCTGTGTACTGCCTTATCGGGAAATGTGACATTTCAGACAACCATGGAGATGTGGCAGACAAGACTGAGGACTACCTCTGGCTTAAGGTGCAGCATTCTTCACCTTGCTGCTTTAATCTATCAAAGCATGTGTCTAAGGCATCATATCTTGCTGTAGGCTCACCAAAGGAATGGAGGAAACATCGTATTACAGATATTTGTGTGGTTTGAACGTTAGCACACTGACCAAATCTCTTGTGACAGTCCGGTCCGTGTTTTGTCTCTGCAGCTGAACCAAGTGTGTTTTGATGACGACGGCAGCAGTTCGCCTCAGGACAGGCTGACCCTGCCACAGTTACAGAAACAGCTGCTGGAGGACTACGGTATGAAACTTGCATTTTCTGTGTCAGCCCTAGAATTAACTGCAAATGTGCATCTGCAACTCTTTGTGTTATTTTTCTTCTCAAGCGCTTCAAAGCTGTTTGCAGAAGGGAAACAAATGTGTGCAGGGGTCTAAACAGAGGTTTTTAATGTATAGTAATTTTATGATCAAATATTATTGTACCAAGTTGTACATGTGGATGAGATACCTTTGGGAATTCTAAATAAATACTCATCTGGACGTTGTTTTCCCAAATGTAAATTCTTGTTCTCAGCTGCCTTTGAATGATGACCTTAAAATGAAGACATGAGACTCCTGGGAAATTTAACCCTCATTGAAACAAAGCCCCTATGGAAAATTTCATCTTGTCTTATATTTTTCCTTTTCACTTTGATATGACGAACAACTCCAAGCACTAGAGAACCCATGAGCCTCAATAACTGTTGCTATGCGCCAAAAGCTAGTAATAAAAGGCAAAACATAAAATGAGGAAGTAGAAAAAAAATAGCATTTTTTACTCAACCAACAGTCAGTCAGACTGATTTGGAGGATGAAGCTACTGTACTAGTCTGCTGTCTATCAGACAGCGTTTGAACTTCCCTTCCAGACTCATTTGATGATAAAATGACTCTTAAACAATCACATGCCCTCTTAGACAGTAAAAAAGGGTAGCATGAGGGCATTAGGCCTCCACACACATTTGAGAGGCAAAATGTTTTTCTCTGGGTTCTGTCTTCTCCACAGGCTGATCCTGTTCCCCTCAGATAAGTCGACGCTTTCTCCCTCTCTCAGTAGCCCTCGTCTTAACCCATTTCCCTTCTTCCACCTCCTCTGCTTGGTGGGAAGTACAGCCTGAAGCCTCATTCTGTTTCTGCTCGCCTCCCTTGGTCGCCTGGCACGGAGTTCTTTGTTGTCCTCCATCTTGCTTCACAGCGGGACGTGAAGCCCATTTTCGCTCAGATGCTGCTGGCGCTCACTAACCTTGTCAGCGCTGTGTTTGTCTGCCTTTCAATTGTCTCCTCTTCACCTTCAGCCCACTTCCTCTTTACACCTGCGCACCACCTTTTTCCCCTCCATCCCTCCTGTGATTTTACTTTTTTTCACGTTGTCACCTTGCGTGGTGTGTTTATTCTTTTTCATTTCCTGTTTGCTCACTCTGCTTCAGTCCCGTTCTCTAACCCTCACTCTTATCTCCCTCCTTCGTCCTTTTCCCTCTCTTCATCGTTCTCTCTCTCTCTCCCTCTCTTTTCATCTCGTATGCACTCTTGCTTTTTGAACCAAAGTGCTGTAAGTCTGAGATAAGGCTGTAAAATGGCTGACATGGTCCACCCTGTTCTACTCCTTAACTTACAGCCAATAAGAGGATTAAGGAGTCTTAATTAAAAAGTAAACTTAATGATAACTCGGTACCTGCACCTGTCAAAATGTTTCCGATTTTTAGATGTTGGGTTCCATGGCAACCGTCAAATGAAGGGGCAAGTGTCAGTGCCAGTCGTTCATCAAATTAATCCAGTAATGACATTAGAAGAGTGTCTTCTCAGACACTGAAACGCCCACATGGGTGATTTCAGTTATTATTCTCAATGAGGCTCCTGCTCAGCGTCGTGTCATCTGGGGCAGACTAGAGTGACAATCCGCTATTATTTTGTTATTGATGACTCTACCAATAGCCTGAAGTAGATAGAAATAACTCACAATTGAACTATGCGGGAGCGCATCAAGCCTTTTTTTTTTTTTTTTTTGCCTTCTTCCTCCATACTTTTTGGCAACTGTTAAAAAAAACACCTAAAACTTTTAGGGAAGCAGTTTTTCTTAACCCGATCTCATGAAATCCAACTTCTGTCTCTCACGTCTTCTTTCCACCAGGAGAATCACATTTCTCAGCGACCCAGCAGCCGTTCCTGTATTTCCAGGTGTTGTTTTTGACAGCTCAGTTTGAGGCGGCTGTGGCCTTTTTGTTCCGCGTCGAAAGGCTTCGGAGTCACGCTGTGCATGTGGCGTTGGTCCTGTACGAGCTACGCCTCCTATTGAAGTCATCTGGCCAAAGCGCTCAGCTGCGTGAGTGTTTAAACCTCTCTTAATTTGCGTAGTGGTGCCGAAAAAATGTTTCAGCGAAGCAAACTGTTCACTTGTTCTCTGCAGTGAGTCAGGAGCCTGGTGATCCGCCCATGGTGCGCCGCCTGAACTTTATCCGTCTCCTCATGCTGTATACTCGCAAGTTTGAATCCACCGATCCACGGGAAGCCTTGCAGTACTTTTACTTTTTACGGTGAGTACAGATCACAGTTGTAAGAGAGGAGGACATGTGACGCACAAGTCTGTTTCTAATTCCCGCTGTATGTGTTGTTCCGCAGCAATGAGAAGGACAGCCAGGGCGAAAACATGTTCATGCGTTGCATCAGCGAACTTGTTATCGAGAGTCGAGAGGTGAGCGCCTGATGTTGAGTCCGTCAGGAAAAAAAAATGCAGTTGTGTAATGCCTTTTAATTTTGTTGTGTCACAGCTGCAGGAAAAACTATTCCTGCTGATGCTTCATACATTTGGTTGATGTCTGATTGTACTTTTATGCTTTCTTCGTCTTGTGTTTGAGACGGACATTTTGATTTTTACTTTTTTAGATATAAGAATAATTATAGAGTGGGTTTTTAATTACTGAAGGAATGATTGTGTTTTTATCTTTTGTACAGTTTGACATGCTGTTGGGAAGACTAGAGAAAGATGGAAGCAGGAAGGTTTGAAGGCATTTTCTTCATTTCTTTCTGTTACGTATGTTTTTGCTCTCTCCTCTCACCTTTGACCTCTTCTTTCACTGCTTTGCGTTTCTGTGTTGTCAGTCTTTGAATGATTGAAAGCTACACCCAAGACAGCATTAGTCAGACAAGGACAGAACTCTCAACATGTTTCCACATATTTCAGCATTGTTCCTGGATTAAAAAGCTCCTCACAATGTTTAACTGGAACTGTTATTTCTCCTCAATACACAACTCTACTTGTTTCATCCCACCTACAGTAGACACTGTTTTACTATCCAGTTAGTCTCCTGTCACCTACATTCTGTTTCATTGACAGCTGCATTACAACAGATTAGCTGTGGCATTTTAAATGAATGTTTGGCATTTTATTGTGCTGTGCAGACATAAACCTGCTTGTTGAGCATTATTTAATTATGAAGTCACTGCATAATAAGAATGAATCTTTGTGATTCAGTCCAATCTATAGTATAATTGGAATTACTCACAACACCTAATTTAATAATTCCCCTTTAACAATACCAGCAATCTATTCTTGTTTTGAATCAATATAGATCTTACAAGTTTCTATTGCGTGGAGGAACAGTTAGAATTGAAGATTTAAGTATAACTGGAGAACTCCCATAGAAGTCTTTTAACTGTTAAAGGTTTTTCTTAGCTAGAATATTCAGACGCTTCTGTGTTTAGTATGTATCTCTTTTAACAACAACAGCAAGAAAAACAACCTGTAAAAGAATCCATATAGATTCTGATTTGACCATTGACACTTGTGTCGCGTGACCACAAATCAGAGGTGCAGCCGGTCTGGAACGTGACCAGCATTGTGTCGCATTAGGGCAAACAATTTGCATTTGATCACTGCAAACTGGAGTTGTAGACGTAGCTTCAGTTATACTCTCCTCTCCTCTCATCCACCCTCCAGCCTGGAGTCATAGATAAATTTGCCGGGGACACCAGAGCTATCATCAGTAAAGTGGCTCTTGAGGCCGAGAACAAAGGCTTGTTTGAGGAGGCAGTCAAACTCTATGAGCTGGCCAAGGTGAGCAGATGGTTTTGTCTGTGATCTCTGCACACACACACACACACACACACACACACACACACACACACACACACACACACACACACACACACACACACACACACACACATTTCATTTCACTCAGAATTTTAGTAAAGATGCTTTAACTTACAGCTGCCGGGTTTGATTCCACTCCACCTCTGCGTCTCTTTGTCTCTGCATAGAACCCAGACAAGGTGTTTGAGTTGATGAACAGGCTTCTGAGTCCAGTCATTGCCCAGGTCAGCGCTCCTCAGTCCAACAAGGAGAGGCTAAAAAGTACTGCTGTGGCTATCGCTGAGAGGCAAGGCTAAACGCGCGCACACACACACACACACACACACACACACACACACACACACACACACACACACACACACACCACAAATCTAATCAAGAGCAGCTAATAATTACAACCAAATAATTCACTTTTGGCCACCACAGGTATCGTTCCCAGGGAATAGCAGGAGAAAAGTCAGCCGAGAGCACTTTCTACCTGCTGTTGGACCTGATGACCTTCTTCGATGAATACCACGCGGGTCATGTTGACAGAGCCTACGATGTGAGTGTGAAATATCATCTCTTAGTCCAGACGTTGAGCACACGCAGATCAGTAATTTAAATTTTGTGATAAACTATAACTCGAAAGGCCCAATCAGATCGATCAGTACTGGAGTATTGATGAAGTTCCTCCGTTAATCGCACCCCTGCTCTTTTTCTCCATCAGGTGATGGAGCGTTTAAAGCTTCTTCCCCTTGGCCAGGACAGCGTGGAGGAGAGAGTGGCTGCTTTCAGGAACTTCAGTGACGAGGTGACATCAAGATCCTAAAATTCCAAAAACACCTCTCTCAGTGTCGCAAAAACACAACGTTATGATTTAGCTCTTCAAAAGTGTAGGTGTGGTAAACATCTCCGGTGTCCCCAGGTGCGCCACAACCTGTCTGAAGTGCTCTTGGCCACCATGAACATCCTGTTCACGCAGCACAAACGCCTGAAAGGGGCGCCGGCCGGCACACCAGGGCGACCTCAGAGGGCCATGGAGGACAGAGACACGGTGAGACGACTGTTAGAGCTGATGGGCAAACTTAAACCCACACATATTAAATATTAACTCAATATGGTCTTTCAAATGAATCTCACGGTGTAACCCTTTAACATTTACACTACTCAGTAATTCTGTGTTAATTCGTCTACCTTCCATGGTGGTATTTCAATGCTCTATATGCCGCCTTCTTCTCTGAACAGCAACTCCGCAGTCAGGCCAAGGCCCTCATTACCTTTGCCGGTATGATTCCTTACAACATGGCCGGGGACACCAACGCACGACTGGTGCAGATGGAGCTGCTGATGAACTGAGACAACGTCAACACGAACACAAACACCTTACAGAAACCGATTGCTGTTTTGTTGTGTAAAGACATTCATCATTTTGTTAACAGTTAACATCCTTATATCATCCATCTGAGGTTCCTCCTTTCGTCAGTCTTTTTTTTTTTTCTTTCATTTTCTCTCATTTTTGTTGTTTCATATTTGTATTTTCAATGATTTGGAATAAAAAAAAAACCCATTTACTGTTGTCTTTTCATTTGAATTAATTTAAACGTCCTTTATTTTCCATTTTAGCCACAGTTTTAAGTTTCATTGTTTTCACATGATTTGTTTCATCTCAGTGGGCAGAAAGTGCTGAAGGAGAGCACGAAAGTTAACTCCTTCCTCTCAAATCGAACAGCTTTAAGATCAGTTTTAATTTTAAACACATTTTCCTGAAGCTTCTCAGATTGTTGTGTGGATTTATTCCACGCTTTGAACTTTGTAGTCATTACCCCTGATCCTGGTAGTCAATAATACTTGTCCTGAATGTCAGTCTCAGACACTAAATCTAATGACCGTATGTTAAGTTTTGATATTTATCTATATTATTAAATCTTATGCTGCTTTTAACACTACAAATTTACAGGTTTATCATCTAAAGACACAACAAATAGACCCACAACTGATGTAATTATCATAAAGTTGCTATATTAGAGAAATGTCCTTATTTTATAATTCACAGTTGCTCGATCTGAAGATTAAACCTCTGTTACAATTTTAACAACAAGCTTTGATCTGTAAGCCATAATGTGCTTCTCTGAAGTCGAGTGTCAGTCATAATTATTTCAGTTTCCTCCGTTTAACGAGGAATTACCGTTCATTATTCCTGATTCTTAGGTTTTCCAGGAAGTCGCCCTGTCCACTGGCAGCTGGTTGGTTTCAACCTGACAACAGAACAGGGGTAATACTTTTGCCCCAGGTGGGACACAACAGAAAAGAGATTACAATACACTCTTCTTATTAGACTTTGCTTAATATTTCACTGCATTAAGACGTTTCTTGTGTGTGTGTGTATCCTCAAATAATCTGCGCCGGTCAGGGTAAAAACCACCTTGAATTAAGTTTCCCAAACTAATAAGCCCATGCAACTCTTCAGAAACAATCGCCCATCATCCCATTTTAAATTTGTGTCCCTCGTTTTCTGTCCTTCAGTCTGGCCTGAGAGAACACAGATGGAGGCTCATTCTGTCTTGGCTGCTCCACAAAACTGCAGAAATGTTGGGTTCATCCATGGCCACGGACAGACCTGAGCCAAGATCTAAATGCAGATACACACCAGTGAACACCCAACACTTAATATGCCAGTCAGCGACTGAAGACCTGCCTCTCAGGTGTGTGTGCTGCAGCTGGTGTTGTGAATCAGGCCGATGACAGACACCTCCTATAACCCGGCTATTTCACAACACCAGGGTAGCACTGCACCACTCCCGACGAGAAGAACAACCAATGCTGCATCTGGATTCATATATGATTTACATATTTGTAACCCCATAAATGATTGGTAACATTGTATTTGGACAGTTTACCTGCTGTATAACACAAATCGAAGTTTTATTGTGTGATTTCCACTTCATGTTTCAACCATTGATTCGCATCTTTTCAGATGTCAATCCTTACATGCAAGTAGCAAATTGTAAGACTTACTTTATATTAATTTACTCTATACCGCAAACCTTACACTTTTCCCCCTGTTAATAAATTATTTTATTAATATTTCCTCTGTAATTTTGTTCTATATACAAATAATGTGAGGTTGATGTAGCAGCACAATGAATCAAATTTGAATTATCTTCATCCTCCTCCTCCTGGATTTTGACAGTTCAATGAGGACCTTCATAAAGAATCCGCTGACATTATTACCTTGGGTCATTTGATCTTTTAGATCTGGACGGCTGCAGCCCTGTCTCATCTATCATGACACCTCCTTCATCAACAACTTACAAGTATTCTGCCTGTGCTCTGTCCCATTTAAAAATAAAAGATGATCTGCTCCCATGTGGCTGAAAATATGGAGTCCAGCCCGTGGGCGCACCAAGTTGTCGTCAGCACTGTGGGAAATGTAATGACCCAGTTATGACTTACCCTTGAGACACTATTTCCTTCCACAAGCTTATCATGGCATCATTGAAATGCCCCCCACCCCCACCACCACCACGCACACACACACACACACACACACACACACACACACACACACACACACACACACACACACACACACTTGACCTACTGACACTAAACACATGGTTTCTACTTCTTGTATGTGAAAATCTTACCTCATTGTCTGATATATAAAGTTTGTAATTGCAGTTCTTCTACCACTAGAGGGCGATAGACCGGTTGGGAGTCTTAGTGGCAGTTATTTTTTTTATTTTTTTTGGGGGGGGGGGGTAACAGCGTGATTAATTTTACAATCATTCTTTTGATATACAATGAAAGAATTATATTCTTGTGTCGATAGTGAATACAGTCGAAACAAGAATAATCATTCAATTTTAAATTTCAACATATAAATGGCAAAATTCAATCTCGCATTTGAGGAAGACTATCTAATTTTGGGACGATTGCACACGGCAGGGGGTGTTTTGCACTCGTTTTACTTGCCCCAGTAAAATCTCAGATTTGGGTTAAGTGGTTATTTTTGAGTAATAAATTAATTTGAAACAAAAATTTAATCAAACGCACCAAATATAGAATTATATAAACTTGTCAAGGCAGTTTAACCTTCAACTCATTTTGAACTTGGTTTCTGTCATGAGACTCTCAAAATATATGTCTACATTTATTTATATATATATATATATATATATATATATATATATATAATATATATATATATATATATAAATTTTTTACAGAACTGAAATGCCAATTAACTTAAATAATCTTTTTTTCTGCTGTTTTTTATTATTATTTTTATTGATATTGTTATCATTAACATGTGCAAAAAATAACTTGAATAGTTAAACATTTTGAAAATGTTCATAATACGTGTGGAAATATTTTGATTTACTTAATGATTACTGTATTATCTCAAGAACTTTACCTTTAGCTGTTTTAATACCACAACAGCAGCATTGCTACTGTCCGCTAATAGTGCACTAAGGAAAGATACACACACACACACACACACACACACACACACACACACACACACACACACACACACACACACACACACACACACACACAGTATATACATACAAAGGGGCCCCTGGGCCCCAGGTGAACCTCTGTGAAACCCCGCCCCTGGGACACAGGTGCGTCTAATTGGAGGAGCGCTTGATGAAAACTCGACTCCAGAGAGGAACATCCCGTTTGACTGAAGACGCAGCATTTACGCACCAGATTTATGCTTTTTAATGTAAATGCAAAGCAGCAATGGTCCGAACCGGCTTTAAGGTGGGTGAAAGTAGAATTACAACTATTAATTTAGTGACCCTGCGTGTGAAACGCTGATCGTTTGTGTCTCTCAGAGATGAGATGTGCTTTTATTTTACTTGATGCCATCTGGAACGTTCTTCCTTTAACGCAGCTGAGCGTCCTCCTCGTGCTCCTCCTGGGCTCCACGCGTCACGGTGTTGACGGTAAATATCTCCACCCGTGTCAAAGTGTGTCAAAACGGTCGAAACGTGTTGAAATATTAGATGATTTTTTTTCACCAGGACTCTGTAAAGTGGAGACCTGCACTGACAACACAACATGCGTCCTGTCCCAAGACCAGAGAAGGTGCAAATGCGCCCCTGGATATTATGGCGATCATTGTGACAAAAGTAAACAGGCTTACATATTATAGTATATTATATTTTGTATGTTCTAAATATTGATGATTTTAAAATTTTTAAGTAAATTTACATGTACAGAGCAGCCTAATTCCACAGAAAGAGTGCTAGAGGAGAACATCTCCCCATCTTTTTTCTTTTTAAATAGATGCACATATAGAAGTCATGTGTGGCAGAGACCATATTGGTGTTGCAGCAGTGGAAGATTTCTTCAAGTATTATGACGTGCCCCTGGAGTCTTTGCACTTACCGAACAAATCCTGCATTGCTCAGAGGATGGTCATGAACGGGGTGCCGTTCTACATGTCCAGGATATCCAAAGAGGAATATGTACCCTGTGGGGGCAGACCACCAGAGGTGAAAGTACCTCACAGACATTCTCAACACACGACACACAGAAAGGAAGGCTTATTTTAACATCTCTGACCATTGTGACCTTTTCTTTTGTTTCTCTTTGTACAGAAAAACCTCACTCACATCTCATATTCCCTGAGTCTGCAGTCAGAACCTCAGGTTGTTGGGAACATCATCAGAACCCCAGTGATCGTGCTGGATTACAAATGCAGCTATCCATACATAAGGAAAATCAGCCTGCCTTATGAAATCTCCCCATTCTCCAGGTGAGGAAGTGTTGTGAATAAAAACTCACGACATTGATGCTGTTTGTGTGTGTGTGTGTGTGTGTGTGTGTGTGTGTGTGTGTGTGTGTGTGTGTGTGTGTGTGTATAAATGGGAATGGAGCCTGCATGCTGCTGTCATGAGGATTCCATTGTGCAAATCTTATTCTAAACCATTTTCTGATCAGGTTTTATTGATGATTGTATGAACGAGGCAGACTTTGTGTTCTTCTTCTCTCTTTAGTGAGACAGTGATGCAAATGGATGAATTTGATGCAATGATCCAGATGATGTTGTACACTGATAACTCTTACACTGAGGCTTACAGCAGTGCCCCCATCATTGAGCTCAGAGACAAGGTGGGTCAACCTCTGAAAACCAATATGACCAAATCTGATTTTTTACATTTTTCAGGTCCTCCCATTTATGACTTTTATGTCTCCAGGTGTATGTGGAGGTGAAGGTCACAGAGCCTCCAGATTACTTCCTGCTCCGCCTTGAAAAGTGCTGGGCCACACAGTTTTCCCACCCAAATGCTGTAGAGGGATTGTCCCACAATTTGATTCTAAACGGGTGGGGACAGCTCTCGGTAGTGATGATTCCCCTCCACAAACGCCATTCATTCCAACTCATTGTTCCTGTTTTTTGTTCAGGTGTGTGAACGACATGACCGTGAAATTCCTCGAGGTGAGCGCTGAACAGCCCGGCCATAACGGAGGAGGTTCCACTGTTCGCTACAGCTTCGACATGTTCCGCTTCACTACAGAACCTTCGGACCTGTACTTGCACTGCACCGTACAGCTGTGTGAACCAGACGACCACCAGTCTTGCACACCGGTCAGCTCGTCTGTCATACTCAACTTTGATCAACTCTCACCATTTTCACTTAACTGCAGCTCATTTCTTGTTTGCGTTCCCTGTACAGAACTGTAATTCCATAACTAAGAGAGAAGCAGTGAGAGGGGACCCCGCCCTCATCCCCACCCCCGGCCTCCTAACTTACGGTCCCATCAAGATTGAAATCCCGGAGAGACCTCATTCAAGTAAGCTCCGTTTCCATAGCAATGATGGAGCATCTTTGAAGAATGAATGAGACGAAAATATAAAATTTTAGACCTTTTAAACAGAATTATTTTGATTTTACCAGAGATAAGTAATATGACATGGATGTAGGAGAAGTTGCACGTTGATCCAGACGTGTGACATGTTTGCATGATCTTCATTGATCGTTTCGGCTAATTTGGGTGAACATGGTCAAAGTTACCATTGAGTTCTAGGGAATGATGGTTGTTGCATTGGACATTATTTTCTAAATGAAGGTTTTCCTAAATGGAAGAAAAGTGATCTCGCTGTTAGTGATTGGTTCCTCACTGTTTGATGATCTTTTTTGCTGTTGATTTCAGACATACTGATAAATGTGGTGCTGCCTGTAGCAGCAGTCGGGGCTGTGGGCTTCTTCCTCATCATCCTCATCGCTGTGGCCAAAGCAGGCAACAGGAGGCTCAGTCAAAAGGAAGAGCAATGACAGTCGTGTAGCTGCTATGTGCAGCGTGAATAAAGTGAAATATCAGTCATATCTTTTTATTCTTGTCCTGATGAGATGAGTTCTCAGTGAAGTGTTGTACGACATTGGGGTTAATGAGTGTGAATACATTGGTTGGTGCAAAATTCAAGCTTGTGTATCAAATAAAGCATTTAATATTTTATTAGATGCATATAATTACACAATTTTAATGTTGGTTGATAACTTTTTTCTGGGTTACAAATGGTCATAGCAACAAAACGATAAGGATTTAAATATCGGTTGAGGCTACATGTGTCATCTGCTCATCACTGCTGCCTTAAAAGAAGAGTTTTTGTTCTCAAATAAAAAGATGACACTAAAACTTGCTGGGAGAGTCTCCTTGAAGTTTTTAAAATTTCTTCGTTGATTGTCTGGAGGCAGAGAGATCTTTGTTGATGACTTCCCTGTAAATAGAAATCAAAATAAAAACTCATCTGATGATTTGGTCCTGACATTAAGGAGCTGCTGTATTTCTCTACAGACAGCATCTGTCTGTACAGCACACACATGCCAAAGGCTCCCTCCATTAGAACTGTCCTGCTGCTTCATCTCAAAACCAGATCTGACACCAGATTGTGTCAAAAGAAGACAGCTGAGTCTTCTGTCAAATAAACTGGCGATCAAGATGTAACTCAAAGGACGAAGTCCACTCAGCTGCCCTGGTATTACACAGCTTGTATTTCTGTCAACTTCACTAAACTGAGCTGTTATTGGGGGCGGTAGTGGCTCAGCAGTAGAGCCATCGTCTTGAAGACAGGATCACCCAGCCATCAGGGGCTCAAATCCCACCAGAACATCCATCGGAGCATGAGCTGACAGTGGGAGGTGTCGGCTCACTGCCAAGGCATCCTTGTAACCTGTAACCCATGTGTGTAATTAACACATATATGTACATGTGTGAGTGAACGAATTTCCCCAAGAGGGCTAAATATAGATTATTATTATTAATACAGTAAATTAGACATATAAAGTTATTTATGTCTCTTATTTGTTGCTGGTTCTTGTTAGAATTTTTGGATTACTATTTCAATAGTCTGTGCTGGAGGAAATACCACATTTAAAGTCGGGATTAAACACAGCCTGACTTGAAATATCTACTGTATATCCCAGGTGATGTGGATCACCTGATGCCGCTGTGCTGTAGTTTTCCCGTTGACCACCAGATGGCGCGCCAGCCTCCCTCTGGTCCCGTCGAGGTTCTGTTGTCTGAGAGGAGGAGCGCGTTCTTTCTCCGGGGAACGACCAGAACTCTTTTTATTAGATAGAGAGCTACTTAATGGCGCTTTCTGAAACATTTGCACATTTCTGAAACATTTTCCGAGGCTAAAGGAGAAAGTTGCCTCGCATTTGAGCTGTTAAAGGTTTCTTTCTTCGCGTCCTACGTTTTGCGTAAAAGCGTAACTAAAGACGCACCTTTTTGTCCTGATTTTTCAATCGCAAAAGAATAGTAATAATCAGATACGTGTTGCTGTTCTTGCTGCTGGAGAAGTTACCGGATACTGTTGCTCATCTTTTGTGGTCGTCGGTAAAGGACGAGGTCCAGATGATTTGTATGCATGGAAGGAACCGCTGCGCGCACACTTGAATGAGCCATGAGGCTGTCCTGCCCGGTGAAATCGGACTTCCTGCCACCGGCAACGGATTAACACTTTTCATTCTTGTTTCCACTTTTGTTTTCGGAAACGCACATTTTCTTGCGTAATACACTTTTTGTGTTTTTACTTCACGACGCGCCAACTATTTAAAAAAAAATGCGCAGATTGCTCTCTGATTGCGGATATTAGTTAAATGTAGGAGGAGGAGGAGAAGAGTATTTTGACTCAAGCCCCTACCCGTCGGAGGAACTTGTGTGGCTGTTTTTTTATTTAATCTTCGTCTCTATCTGTTTGGACCACAAGCTGCGCGTCATGACGCGGATGGCATCCGGACAACCCTGGACTCGGATGGTCGTGACATTATCGCCGTTATTGTCGGTGATCCTGTGCGGTTCGGTGGCGGATGTCCCTGAAGAAGACTTCAACGCCGAGGTAAAGTATAGTCTGGTCAAGTACTAACCAGCAATCAATATTTTTTACAATTCAATCAAAAGTTTTCTTTTGCAGGATATAACTGACATATGTTCAGGATCCACCGCACCTCAGCGATGTTATGTGACCTCTTGACCTTTACCCAAACAGCTGTACTTCTGGGCGTGGAAACTGTGTGTCTCCTCACTCAGGGGGTTTAAAAACACATTCCTGTGTTTATTTACTTGAGTGGCTTGTGGGACATATTCCAACTATATTCTGTTCCTCACCATGTTCTAGAGATGCTGTTCATTTAATCATCAGCAAGAAGAAAGAAACACTACAATTACCGAATGAAAAGCATAAACACCGGAATTTTGACACACAAACAACAACACAATTAGTGCATTCCATTGGTAATCCGTCTCCAGTGGAGTCATCCAGTGTCCGGTGGGATGGAGGCCTGTGGAGTGTGTAAAGGATGATCACGCCTTTGCACTCTTGCTCAACCAACCCCATAGAGTAGGTCTGGGCTCATCACTCACCGGTGCAGATTCGTGAGGTACAGCACCAGTTTAAGGTGAAGGGTTGAAGGTCATCTTTAATGTTGTTATGTTTTGGTATGAGCAGGCCTCTTACAGGCTGATGGGATCTCTGATGCTGGAGTTGCAGCAGCTCAAGTTCTGTCTTTGAAAAATGTGTTGATTGGAATTTGTCCAAAGACATAACTTAAGCCAGGATGTGTGTTTGTTAATGGATGTCTAGCAGTTATGCTATAATCCAATAACTGTGATGTTGCAGATCTGTTAAGATTACAAAGCTACAATAGCAGTGGTTCTTTAAATCTCATGTTTGTGGGTCACTCAGATTTGTATCATAAAGGATCACACCCACATCCTGTCATCCGTCACACCGGTTCACTCTCTGTAAGCACTGACTTAGAGTTTTGATTTACATTTACACATTGTTTTGTAAGTCATTTTGAAGAATAGTCTATATTGTGATCTATTTAATGATATCATGGTATTGATAATCCACCCTATCTCACAGCTATTAAAAGGTTTGGTTATCTTTTTTTACGTACTTCTTGAGCGCTGTCTGCCTCTAACATCACATTAGATGGTATTTCCCATGCTGTGCAAAAAAGACCTCCCAAGGATTTCCTCTGCGCGTTCACCATGACTTTGCATGTGTATGTGCTTGTGTTTGTACCACACTGTACGTGCACATAGGTATGAGTCCCGTGGTCCAGTGGTGTGTGTGTGTGTGTGTGTGTGTGTGTGTGTGTGTGTGTGTGTGTGTGTGTGTGTGTGTGCGGGGCTGTTTGTGCGGTTGAGGCGTAATATAGGGCAAAACTTCAGACTTGACAGAATTTCTTTTTCCTTCACATTGTTCTGTTTTCCTGACTTCCTGCTTCCACATTCTCACTTCACCATCAGTAAAAGTGAAACAAAAGGGGAATGTTTAGTATGTGACGCCGGACCCGCCAGTCGAATGGATGTACCATCCTTTGTAGGACACACGCGGAGCATTCTGCGTTTGTCATGCATGCTGCGGCAAAGATATACAGTTTATTTGTTATTGTCCTTTTAATCCTCTTGTTTTCAGTCCTTCGTTTCATTTCTCCATCATGGCCATCATCGAAGGAAGGCACAGGAATGAGGGAGCAGGAATGTCGTAATGTTAATGGAAACCATCTGTTTTCTATCTTTCTCTTTTCTTTTAACTCCTCAGATCCTCTCTCTCCTTATTAGTTCCTGGAGCAGCAGAACCAGGCTTCCTTTTCCAGTTGTAGCTGTGATACACACATATGCACAAAAAACAAACAACAACACGTGTTCACGGACCGTTTCCCAAACAAAACTACTGGTAACTCATCACTGTCTCCTCAACAGGCGTGGCTGCGCAAGTTCGGGTACCTGTCTCAGGCGAGCAGACAGATGTCCACCATGCAGTCGGCTCGGATCCTGTCGAACGCCATCAGCGACATGCAGCGTTTCTACGGGCTGGAGGTGACCGGGGAGATGGACCCCGCTACAGTCACGTGAGCTTCACCCCATTGAGAAGCTGACGTCTTGTTTATGCAGGATGTTTGTCTCACACAGCAGTTGTGAACGCAGACCGTAAAAAAGATTTTGAGGATTTTTTAGGATTTTTAAAAAAATATAAGACTGTTATTTGCATTTTTTAAAAGATGAATTCTCTCTTTATGTATGTTTTCGTGAAGATGGAATGATTGTCATGTTAAAGTTGTGGGCAGCAGACCTCACATACAAAGCATCCTTAAGAAATTTATTTCAAATTTTGAAATTTATCTTTTTTTTTATCCTTCTTTCACCCAGTTATTTCACCAGTGGCTGGTAAAACGGTGGCAGCCATTTACACTTTATATGGCAACAAGGTTTATATCACATCTCAGCTAACTTTTTTTGTTTTTGTAAATAAATAATACAAAAGTGGGGTCACTTGGTGTGGCGGGAAACGCCACTGGGTTCAAATCCTGCTGAGAACCTGAGACTTTTCTCTGTTCTTGCCCCATGTCTGTGTGGGCTCTCTCTGGGTTCTCTGGCTTCCCCCCACCGCCGGAACAGTAGGCACGAGTGTGATTGGTTGTTTGTCTTTCTTTGAGGCCTATGGTGACGTACCTCGCCTCCCACCCAAGGGCGCACCCCTACACAAGATAAAGAGTTAAAGAAAATAAATGAATGAATGACTTAAACCTAGTTTAATCCTGAAAAAGTCCTACATGCTGCAGAAAAATAGGTTCCAACTTTGTAAGCAGGTTGGAATAAAAGTTTAGAAATTACAGTAGAAAGAAGAATGTGGTCAGTGGAAATAGACAAGTAGCCTTAATGTGTTTTGCGTGTGTGTGTGTGTCTGTGTGTGTTGGTTGTGTAGAGCCATGCGTCGGCCTCGCTGCGGCGTTCCAGACAAGAGAGCCGTGGACGTGGATGACAGCGCGAGGAAGAAACGCTACGCGCTCACGGGACAGCAGTGGGACAAAGACCGCATCACATACAGGTCGGTGTCGCTGGAGCGCCAAAATAAGACGATAGAGCACAATGTTGGACGAATCACTCATGTTACTGTTACTCCTCTGGCTCCAGTATAGTGAACCAGAACATACCCGCCCAGCTGGGCAAAGAGCGGATGTCTGAAGCCATCCATAAGGCTTTTGACGTGTGGAGGCGGGTCACGCCGCTCGTCTTTGAGGAGTTACCTGCGGAGAGCAACGTCAACAGGAGCCAAACAGAGCTCGCTGACATCCTGCTGTTGTTTGCTTCTGGTTTCCATGGTGATATGTCATTGTTTGATGGTGAGGGCGGGTCCCTGGCCCACGCCTTCTACCCTGGACCTGGAATAGGTGGCGACACACACTTTGATGCTGATGAGCCTTGGACACTGGACAACCAGAACCAAGACGGTTTGTGTGTGTTTCTTCATTTTGTGGGACATTGAACCTGTGATGTTCTGGTTATAGTATAATCTTGCTAACCGTTAGTTGGTTCGTGTCTCTCCTGGTCCAGTTAGCCTTGAGCTAAAAGGGTTCTGTCAACAAACAATTCAATTTCTACGTTGCGAAGAGATGTTAGTCCCTTCTGTTTTTCTTTATTTTTGACCTTATTTTTGAACATTATCCTCCTCTTGTTATATGATTTTTAAAAAATGCAAAAAATTGTATTATATGTGTGCTTTATGTGTCTGATATTGAGAGATTAATGTTCCATGATACCTCTTTGATTTATTTAAGTACTTTGGTAACGTCACAATAAAGACGTGAGGTTGTGTGATCACTGTCTGGCCTCCATTCAGGGGCTGCTTGATGACAGGGAGGCTCACAGAAAAAGTCAACACTATAACATAGATTACAGTGTTTTTCAGCATGATGAATACGGCATGATTCAAGTTTGTTTGTACAGTTTGCAGTGACTCAAAGTAACGTGTATTTTATACATTACATAATGTATTATAGGGTGGCATGGTGCAGTGGTTAGCACTGTTGCTTCGCTACCAGAGGCAGCTGGGATAAACTCCAGCTCCCTTACAACCAAAATAGGTTAAGGAGGGTGGATATGTGTTTTATTTTGCAACATTATTTGACATCAGTGAACAATTTAAGGTGAGTATTCATGTGTATGTTATGCTTTCTTGCAGGTATTGATCTCTTCCTGGTTGCAGTTCATGAGCTCGGTCACGCTTTGGGTCTGGAGCACTCAGACAACCCCAATGCCATCATGGCGCCTTTCTACCAGTGGACTTACACACACAACTTCACACTCCATGAGGATGACATCAAGGGCATACAGCACATATATGGTAAGATGCTGATATTGCACAAAATGAACTGACTAGCGTGACGTTGTAACGCAGGATGTCAGCAACATTTGGGTTATCGCATTCATGTGACATCTGGACATAAAAGAAGATTAGAAGCTTCATATGGAAAATGTCTTCACACTTGCATGCAAAGAAATGCACACAACAGCAGTCAATCCTCACACACAGCATGCCGTTGTGGTGTCCTCATACTTTTTCTGTGTAAATGGATGTCATTGTTAATCGTGAGATGGTATCTTTTTGTGTGTGTGTGTGTGTGTCAGAGGGAACTCTTGTGCGTATTAGAGTACTGAATGAATGCAATGGTGTATTTCTGCTGCAGCCCTTAAATAAGAGCCAGAATGACACGGAAGAACAATAGGTTTCCTCTGAAACTACAGACTACAACTAGGATTTCGTTTTTTTCACAAAACAGATTCTTTCAGTTTTAATGTTGCCCAAAAAGTATTTCTGTATGCGTGCAATCCTGGTCCTGGTGATAGATATACGTACATATATGAATATGCATGTTGAATTCAGAGTTGGCAAAATAGATGTGAAACCTCTTGTAGGTTTTCTGCTGTAAATACTGTAAGGTAAATGTTTTAACTGAAGTTATACAGCAGGTTGTTTTCATTAAACAGATCCAAAGAATAATGTGAGAGAAAAGGCCGACGTGGATGAGAACAAAGAGACAGCAAGCAGGGGATAAACTTAGTCAGTAGAAATAAACATTTGAGTTCTTTTGTAGAGGATTTGCTGGTATATAAAAAACCAACAGTTTGTCTTCATTAGTTATTCATCTAATGAATTACCACTTAACTTGGTTACCAGTCTTACCAGTAACAACTAGCAGGTTCAGTTCTAGTTCAGACTAAATGGAGCTGAAAAGAAATAATGGATTTTCGTGATCAGAAACATAAATGTAAAAGACTGCTGATGTTTCTTCCATGAATGATGTGACTTTATTTGGTGATAATGTCAGTGTTGTGTTTACAACATGCTCTGTTGCCCCTGAGGGACAAAAACAAAGTTACAGCTGAACAGGAGCTGCCATCGGTCCCCTGAATTTTCCTGTTATAAAAATAACCAAGCAGTCCTAGAAAGGCTGAGTAGATAATTTGAAACTTTACAATAAAAAGTCCTCTTTGGTGTCAGAAGCTCTGTGTCTGTTGGAAGATATTTTATATATTCATGTGTCAAATACCGCACATGCTGAGTTTGTCCACATGCTGATAAGTCAAGAGTCACCATCAACCTCCATTAATTCCGCTCAGTAATTTTAGCTCAGTGTAACTCAACTCGTCTCCCAGCAGCTGTCCATACATTACATAACGGTTGGATATGTTTTCAGCTCTTAGCAACTAACAGGACTGACTTTTTCCAAAGAGTAGCGGCACAATTTCATTTGGTCAAATGAACTTATAGCTGCAGCCCAAATGGAAAGTTAATTTTTCTTTTATGTGAAGGGGAATTAAAGTGGATTAATCTGTGAGGGGAGTAGGGGTATAAAAGAACGTAAACATGTCAAACACCACGCAGATAAGGTGGAGGGATTTCTTTTTTAATTTCAGACTTTCTTCCTTTTTTGGTAAAAATACGACGGGTAATAAAAAGCATCTTAACTGTAGAAGTTTCTGGTGTTATCCGGCTGAGGTCTCCATCTTTTCATCCTCAGGTCTTCCTGTCATCACTGAATCTCCGCCTACAACTCCTCCCATCCCTGATAGCGACCCAAACGACCCCGCCTCCCGTTCTCCTCCTGAAGATGAACCCATTTCTACCATCGCCCCACCTGAACCACCCAATCCGACAGATGGCAACCTACATCCCCGGCATAACCCAGACCCTACCTCCCCTCCAGTCCCCCCTACTTCCACCCCCACCAACTCCAAACCGGAACCGGAACCTGTCACCCCCTATGTTAGAAAGGATGCCCCTGTGCCTCCTCCTCGTCCCCCGGCTCCTCCCCGACCTCCCAAGCTGCCAGACAACCATCCTCCAAATATATGTGATGGGGACTTCGACACGGTGACCATGCTGAGGGGGGAGATGTTTGTTTTCAAGGTGAAAAGTAAACTTCTTAAAAAAAAACTTTAAAACCTTGCATTCATTCAAAACAAAGTGAACAAGAAATAATTTCGATAATTGTTAAAAGTCCTTCTTATTTATTTGTGCAGGGTCGCTGGTTCTGGCGTGTGAGAAGGAACCGGGTCTTGGATAATTACCCCATGGAAATATATGTCTTCTGGGACGGCTTGCCTAATGACATCGATGCTGCCTACGAGCGACATGACGGGAAATTTGTCTTTTTTAAAGGTTTGTCAACTGATAAAAAAAACAGTTGCTTTTCTCTCAGTGTCCAATTTCTGAATGAACAGCACAATGTGTTTTACTAAAACCTACTGTGGAGACTATGCTGAGCTTTTTAAGACGGATTATGCACGGGCTCATCATCTGGTTAGTTTCTTGCATACTTTCTGCCTAAAAAAACCTGCGGAGCTTAAGAAAAGGTTTAGACTCACGCAGCAGGGACTCCAAAACAAATCTGATCGGGGTTGTGATTTGAACTGATCAAGCTGAAGGGAAACAGTGCAAACTCAGCACGTTTTCCTTCCACACAGTATGATTTACGAGGTAATGACTCCACAGACCCATAACTGTCCATATCTGGCAGACTCGCATACACACACACACACATACAGAAATATTTAAACCACTAGACTTTATATGAACAAGAAAACAACTCCTTTGCCCAAATACGTGACTGTTAAACTCTTTGCCAACATTGCAAATGGAGATTATTGAGGGGTTGTTTTTTTTTTGCATGCACCTACTGTATAACTGTATCACAGTTTGCGTGGCTAAGCTGTTTTGTGTGTGTCGAGATGGAGATGTGTGGCAGCTGTTGTTGGCAGAGTAAGACTTCGCTTTAGCTGAGCCCCAAAAGGCTCCATGAGTAAAGAGAGGATTGCATCAGCTGTTCCACATGTTAACAGATGCAGAGGTTTCACTTTTATAGTCGGGACCTGCGGTCATAAATCATGCATTTTTAGGATTTTTTGACCTTTTAATAAGGGATTTACAGGAGATTCCTTTCAGTTTTGATTTCTGTTTCTGCTTTTTCACTAACGCAGAGACCGATGAGTGTAAAACGGGTTTTATATTTTGTTTGACTACACTTTAAAGGGTCTCGGGTGGTGCAGTTTGCACAAACAAACTCAAGAACTGCATGCATCTAACATGATTTAATTACACTCGCTGACAAAGCTTTTAGCCATCACATGTAAATGGTATTTAAGTGTGAGTGGGTAGTAAGTGTGCATTGATTAGCAAGCGTGATTTCACACATCTAACTCTTTAACGGTTTCTGTTTAGTGTGTCGCAGTGCAGCAGTTCAGTACCCTGGCAGTGGAGGTGGAAAGTGGCTGAAAAGTGTGCCCATAGTTTAGCATTAGAGAAAAAACATGAAGAAAGTTTGGAAAATGAGGACATTTCTACCTTGCCTGTCCTTTCTATTTTTCTCCTGCAGTGAATAAACCCCTTAACATAAGCCATATGTTTTGGCCTTCGCCTCTTCTTCATTAAACCACTGCTTTTCTACTTTCTCGCCCTCATTAAATCGCTTATATGTTTCCCTTCTCTCAGCCAGATATCAAAACTTACCAGTACAGCAAGGTTATGTTCCTATTCACATCTCTCACAAGAAATGCGTATCATTGTGTGTCTGCAGATGATAGATACTGGGTATTCAGGGAGGCTGATGTGCTCCCTGGATACCCACAGCCTTTGCGTGAGTATGGACAAGGAGTTCCAGTCCACAAAATTGACACAGCAATCTGGTGGGAACCCAATGGATTCACATACCTCTTCTCTGGAGACAGGTACAGTGTATCACATATAGGTAGATGCATGCTGCAAATTTGCTTTACGTGTATGAAATAATGCAAGTGTTCTCCACATTGTGTCGTATTGATGGATGCAGATACTGGCGTTACAATGAGGAGACCCGGACTACAGACCGTGACTTCCCAAAGCCAAACAGCAGATGGGGCAGGATTCCTGACGCACCCAAAGGAGCCTTCCTCAGTGATGATGGTGGTAAATAATTGCTTACAGCAAAAGAAAAACTACCTAGGCTTGGAGAAAAGGAGCACTTTGTGTGATAATCACAACACACACGGTAATAGCTGTACATATAGTGTTGAAATCATGAGAACTGTCCAACTGAGGAGAGGTGGAGGGAGGAAATATAAGGTGGGGATGAGGAAAAAATGTCTTCTTAGACTGGTTAGACTGGAGCAAGCAGAGCAGAGCGAGGATGAGAGGATGAGTGAGACAGGGGAGGAATGAGAGCTCTGGTTTTGAGGGTTGGCCCATCCTTCCTTTGGAAATTAGATTTGTGGCCAAACTGCTCTAAATGCACCCGGTAACAGCCATCCCCAACAAAACTGTTTTAATGTCTCTACAAGTCTGTTTTCAACTACAGTGTGACATTTACACCCAGAATTTTACACCAAGACATTCATGCGGTTCTTTTGACATCCCGCTTATAATCATAGAGCATGTAAACAACATATCTTATTGATTTGTAGCTTTATTCCACTATGATGTGAGCACATGAAGGGAATATTGGGAATGAATAAGCAGTTTATTTTCTTATAAATGGTCATTTTTTAATAGATAATAGTTAAATGATCCTAACAAATTAGCAAATTCATGTTACATAAATTGACCTGACATAAATCTTCCTTGTTTTCCGCTCATGCAGCGTACACATATTTCTACAAGGGGGCTAATTATTGGAGGTTTGACAACCGTAAATCGGAGGCAGACAAAGGCTATCCTCGCTCCATACTAAAGGACTTCATGGGTTGTACCAGAGTTCCTGACCCCGACCCGGACGTCGAGCATGAACCGAAAGACAAACCAGTCAACCCTTCAGACCGGGGCAAAGACGAGCACAAAGAGCCAGATGGGGGGCAAGACAAAGACACAAACCCGGAGGAAAACCAAACCATGAAGCCTGACAGTACAGATGAAGGGGAGGATGAAGAGGTGAACGTGGTCGTGACGGTGGCTGACAATGAATCGAAGGTCATGACCCTGGTCATGGTGATAGTCCCTCTAGTGCTCATCCTGTGTATTCTCATCCTGATCTACGCCATCCTCAGGACTCTGCAGAACAAAGAGACGCCGAGGGCTTTGGTGCACTGCAAACGTTCGTTGCAGAACTGGGTTTGAGGCACAGAAATTGAAGCGCTAGAATGGATATTCATTAATTGTCTGATACAGTCATTGGCATCGCAATTCTTCCTTGCCACTTTGGAATGAAACATCTGCAGTATTGATCCAAGAAAGTCAAGGATGAGTCCCCGTCTTGGGTCCCATTCATCACGAGGTTTTTCATTTTTTTTATACCATTTTATTTCAACAAAAGGAATTACTGTATTACCCACTAAATGTGTCCTTTAGAAGACCCATGACACAGTAAGAATGTCTATTTCTATAACTTCTAATTCAACTGACGTGGGACTGATGATTAATTCGTACAATAAATGCAGAGAAAGTCGATGCACATACACAATACGGAAGCACACATAATGTACATACACACGAACATGAGTACACGTACCTACTAAAACAAATATAGAAATACACGCCTTAATATGAATAAGTGCTTAATTATGTTTGACTTCGGTGCCTCAACCAATCTTGAAATGTTTTCTTTGTTTAGAGCAGATATTTTGCACTTTGCTGTCGTAGTTTTGCTGAGGTTGCTTAGCTGTCGACAGACATGTGTGTGCGTGTTTATGCGTTCGTATGAAGAAAAGCTCTCTGTGCTTACGAAACATACAGACACAAGCCAAAGAAGCTTGTCTTTCGACCTGTGGTGGAATGTCAGACAGCTGTGCTCCTCCTTGATCTCCCACTTTCCAAAGACCCATTTTTATTTGCCTTCTTTGAAACACAAACACACCCAAACATGCACCAAACGTTGATGAAAAACTAAAAGAAAGACTGTAACGCTCTTTTGTTCATGCACGTCTGCATATGCAGACACAGTGAGGCATAGAGACCACTAAGCCAAACAAAGGCACACAGAGTTTTTGCACACAGACACATAGACTCCAGCCTGAGCTCCGCCCACTGCTGCCACGATAACTGTTCAGACCGGACCACTAAAAAGGCTCCCAGAGGAGACATATTGATATATGACTGGTGCCAGAGCAGAGATTTAATACAACTGGAAGATTTATTCATGTTTAACTCGGAGCAGAAATGCTATGGTGTTAAACAAACTCCAATCATAATAACAGCAGTGTCCGTCCATCTTTCTGATCTCTTTGCTTCCTATGCTAAAGCTAAAGAAAGTCAAAGGGAATTAAATGTAGAAACTAGAATCCTAGAGAGGAACGGGTCAGGGTCTGGTTTCCATTAAGCCCACATGCTGCTGATTTAGTAGTGTCAGGCACGAGGAGGAGCACAGAGAGGGGAGTTGGGGGGGGGGGGTGCTAGGAGAACAAGGTATAAAAATGGCAATGAGAAGTTAGAAGAAAGGGGGAAAAAGGGGGAATGAGATGACATTGAAACAAAGAAGGTACAGATTGAGGAGCAGAGAGGGGGCGGCTCACCAGAATGAGCGAGTGAGAGGATGTTGGGGAGGGGCAGCGCTGGCGTTGTGCCTCCTGACCTAGATCGGGATACTCAGTCCACTCCTTTTCAAGGCTTGTTGTTTTCACTCTGCATATCATGAGGTGAAGAGATGACCCCCCCCCCCTCCTCTCTTTGTCCTCTATCTCTCCATTTTACCTTTTTCTTTTTTCAGTGTTTGTGTATTTGACTGCTAGTAACCCCACTGACATGCTTGCAAATGTTTCAATGTTACTCTACACTCTTTTTGGAAAGTTTAAGAGCATCTAAAAGATGCTTAATGTATAGAAACAACTGTAGAAAATGTTCCTGTTTTCATTTCCCTTTGAGCCTCTCACTCTGTCCACTGCTGTGGAAAACCACTATTCCCATGCTCCAGTCATTGGCATTCACTTTATCTTTGTGTCTTTTTATTGTGTCTATTTCCTGTCTTTTCTTTATTGGCTCTTGTTTTTGTGAATATTAGGGGGCATTTCTTTTCTAAAGATAGCATGAAGGAATATTTTTAAAAATGTTTTTCCATAAATTCTTCCCTACTTACGTTTTTTAGTTTTGTAAATTTTGTCTCTGTTAACAACAAAAGATGATTAAGACAATGTTGATGCATGCAGGGCATGTTCTGTGAGGCCTGTGTACTCCTGTGTACACTCAGGATTTGACAATAAAACCCACATGAAAAAGAAAAGTCTTTTTTTTTTTGGCGGCGGGGGGGGGGGGGTGCATTTCCTTGTAACATGACACCTTTAATTTGTTGGCCACATCAACATCAACTTCAAGCAGCTGATTCTGCTTCAGAGGGAGTCATTGTTTCCACAATGTTGAAAACACTTCACCACCTTCATTAAAATATTTGCATGATGATGATAATATAATACATCAAACACACCCCTGTACAAAACACTTTCTCCTCATTTTGTGTATTTACTGTTCTCATTGAACAGGAACAAAATTTCCTAATAAAATATTTAAAAAATGTGATGTATGTATAAGCATGTGAGGAATATTTTTAGAGGGTATAACTGTTGTGGTAATTTTGCTTTTTCTGATGTCAACCATAGTATTCATTCCACTAGTAATGAGATGTCATGCATGTGAGTCTGAGTGTGCTCAAGTGTGCACGAGGCCGGTGAGAGAGTGAGAACACCTTCCCTTGTGTCTTTATGTCGGTGGTAATCAGGATTATCTTCCATCACAGATCATCCACTAGCTTTACGTCGTCTCTCTTTCATCGTCTCTTCTCTTCCAATTCAATCTCGTTTAGAAGAAACGAATCACGAGAAATGTCCTGGGTTTGATTTGTAGTCAAGCCAAAGGCTTCCTGTGTGTTTGCGCAAGTTTCTTCTTAAGTTTCTCCCTCCATTAAATTAAGTATGTGAAGTGAAGCATGTTAAGGTGCGTCCGAACAAGACGCTGGTTTGTGACAGGAGTTGGTTTCCAGGGGCTGCTGCACAGCAGTCAGATTCTGTGTGACCATGAGAAGAATAGTGAGATTTCTTAGGATTTCCTGTAAAGTTGTCCCATAATTATTGACCATCTTCACACCTTTAGCTTCACTCTCTTCGTCACCGCTAAATGTTTGCTCAAACTGCTCCGTGTCCAGTGTGTCATCCAGATGTTCAATTAGGATTGAGGCCATTATGGACCTGCTATATTCCAGCCAAGGGCTAAGGGTCTGTGTCATCGACCTGTTCTCCCTGCTTATCCCCTGCTGAGCTGATAATGGGATCTGCCTCCTGCCTCCTGCCTCATCACCACCATAAATTCTTCAGCAGTGCCCAAGAACAAGCTTCAGTGGATGTGATGAGACTTATTTCACTTGACCTCCCTAACCTGGGGAACGTTTTTCCACCTGTCTGTGGCTATCGGTTTACCTGCTTGTCTGTCTAGTGTCTACATGTGTAATTTATCATAATTGATGTTTGTGCAGCTTGTTTGTTGGGTCTCTGTTAACAAGTCAATCTCAGAAGCTCTTCTTTCAGTGCTACTTTACAACCCGTGACAACCAGCATTGCCTATTGCTTACAGGTCGGACAGTTAACAGGAGAAGTCATGAGATCCTTGCATATCAATGTGAGACATCATGTCCAGATTTCACTCCCCCTTGTTCACAGTTAAACTCTAACATTTTATTGAATTGAATATATATTGAATATAACAATGTAAGACAACAGTCTCCCTTTCAAATACCTACATGAGTAAAATGCAGCTGTATTTAAAGCCAATTATTTTCTGAAAAGTATAGCAGTCATTAAGACTGGTGGAAAAATTAGGCCCCTGGTTCATGAAGCCACTCCAAAATAAAGTTAAATGTGGGAAGAACAACAGTCTGTCCAGCATTTTCTTCTACAATAAAAAAAAAAATCTTAACAAATGCTGGTCTTATATGGGAAACAAACAGGAGTTCAAACCAAGTGTGACAAATGGCAAGGCAGGAAGCAGTCTGCAATGGTAGAATAAAAAAATGCCATAGAAGCAAACTGGAAATTAACATTTAAAAAAAATAAAAGATAACATGGAGGAATATGATCATTGTTCTCATGTTCCTTCAACCTCAGACAAACAGAATAATGTAGCTGATTTTAGACCTACACAATGAACTATAATGGTCAATATAAGGTACCACACTCTGTTAGATATTAAGAATTTTGCCTAATCATCATCTAGAGCATGTTAGCAAGCTGACAGTAGCATTTTACTCAACGCACCACTGTGCCCGAGCTTGTCCTCACAGAATCGCTAAAATAAAGATGAGTGGATAAGTGGAACACTAATTATATAATCAACAGTGGGATTAAAAGGCATTAAATACTTCAGTTTTTTATGTACTATTCTTTATAAGTTGTATAGCTGCTTTCTGATGTTAAACATTATGTTTGACATACAATTGGATGAAGACAGGAGGTAGATCATCAGAGCGGACGGACCCTGTGACGGACTAATAAGCTTTACCTTTCACTGTCTCTGCCTTAGTGTCTGAACATTTAGTCAAAAGGCTGACTGTATATAGCTCATTACTGTCTTGTCAGCGAGTGGGGCTGCGTCACTTGCTGGGGATAAATCTGTAACGAGGATGGAATTGGGGTTGATACTGAATAGAGATGACATGTTTGGAGGAGTGGCTGGGGACTCTAGCTGCTGTATAAGAAAAGACAAATGTGAAAAATGTAGTTTCTAACTTGATCAAATCCAAAAAGTCAAGTGAAAACATTTCATCTCCTGTTTCAGAGAGTAGAAATGATAACTCATTTTTAAACATCGCAAATTGAATTTTATGAGCTGCACACATTAAAGACATTACACACTCAATTACTCGACTGGGTCATGGTGAGAAAAGAAGAAGCTTTTTATCACTTTTCCCTGGTGTGGTGGAAAGTACTGTGTAGTTATGTGAAGAGGACCCCACCCCTTCTTACTTTCTTCCAGGATGGAGGTGATTGGAGTTTATAGGTTACAGAGATGATGCCCAGATGATAGTCCACCATTAATCTGCAGTGGCTCACAGTCCAGGATTGTGCCACGACCTTCAGGTAGTGGTTAATCCTGTTAGCCCCAGGCAGCCACCGAGGCAATCCCAGCAGACCCGTGCTGGCTATTCCACTCTCTGGATCTCTACGACACCGGAATGCAGAGACACCTGTAGACACTCAGGTAAGGGAACGAATCTCACCTAATCTTTATAGGGGAAGGGAAATGAAGTAAATGTATGGACAGCTTGGGTGCTAAAATGAATGTGAGTGTTGTGGGGATCCACGTCCACTGGTCCCATCACCCGTGTCGATCTGATCGAGGCTTTGGGTGAAGTTGGAGCAGAAGCGGCTGCCAGAACCTTTTGCTTTAAAGCTTCTAAATTTGCTTTGTCAAAATCAGAGCAATTCTTTATGTAGTGATCATAAATTACATGATCACCACATAAAGAATTGTGCCTTTGGGCTGTCTTCCTCTGACTGATACGTTTTAAACATTTGTAGATGATGTGTTGTGATAACGGCGCACGTCAGGAGTCGATCAGCCTTCAGAAGTGAGGAAGACTGAAGATTAGTCGCTGGGGTGGAACCTGCACTATTTAATCCAATGCTACAAACTTGAGATTAGTCCAGGGAACAGGCCCTTCTGAGCCTTGCTGGTCAGGTGTCAGGAATCACAACAACAGCTCATAGCTTTGTGAAGAAGTGTTTTGTGTGGATTTTATACAGAAGACTCCAAGAGTAAAACATACACAACTCTGAGACTGTTCACACTTCTTTACGTCATTATTTTTATTCTAAATGTTGGAGCTGCACTGTGTCAAGAATGTATATTTAGCTCTAAATCTAATTATGATGTGACACTAAAGCATTCAATTACTGCTGTGAGCTCACCGTAACAGTTCTGGCAGGATTTCATTACATAGAGAGCAAAATAAGATAACGTAATCTTTAGGAAAGGTAACTCACATCAGGACAGTGACGACAGCTGTCCTGGTTTCCCCCCTCCTGTCTGCTGTTATTTAGCAGGACACCTTGTACGTTCAGCAGTTCCTTTCACTCTCACTGAAGAGGATTATCTCTGAAGAGGATACCCACCAGTGACAATGTGCACAATTGAGTTTAAGTCCCAGAAATTGCCAACTTGCTCGTTTTGCAAACCTCCATCTCGAACAAGTGTACTCGACCGTTATCTTCCCTGTACACGTATGGCTCATTTCTATCATCTCTTTAAACTTATTTAATCCTGTTTGTTTGATCCAGACTTGACCTGACTAGATTTAATTATAATTGAATTAAAATTTAATTTCCTTATTAATATAGGAATGTAAAAGTTTTTAAATGCACATTATGTAAAACTGAAGTCAGTAAATTTGAAGATCTACATAAAAAATACAGAGGGATTAGTGCTGAGATAAAAACAATGATGAAGCAAACGTTCTTCATCAAACCGTAATAGCTTCTGCTCAGGGCTTTCTGAGGCATGTAGGAGCCGCTTTGATGAACACATGAGGACCAAACAGTGTGTGTGTGTGTGTGTGTGTGTGTGTGTGTGTGTGTGTGTGTGTGTGTGTGTGTGTGTGTGTGTGTGTGTGTGTGTGTGTGTGTGTGTGTGTTCAACAGGATGTTTAACTGGGTGGTGAAAGTGGTCCCTCAACCCCCAGAAGGTCCTGGGACCAATGAAGCTTCGAAAACATCTCCTGCTGTAAGACAACACACACACACGCGCACACACACACACGTGCACACACACACACACGCACGCACACGCACACGCACACACACACATACACGCACACACACACACACACACAAACACATATGCATTGTAATGTCAGAGTACGTCTGTTCATTCTTTCTGTCTGTGTTTCTCTGTCTTCAGAACAACTCCAAACAGAGGGAAGGTGAGGATCACCATCAGTTTGTTGTGTAATAGTTGCTACGTTTTGGGGGTTTTTTGGTGATAAATCTTAAACTAGAGTATTTGTGTTTTTTCCACTCGTCCCCCAGTGAGGAGTCCTCCGGTGAAAAACACAGACGAGGTTTCTGAGGACAGGTGATCCTTCCTGTCTGCTAGCCTCCACATCACCCGACTAATACAGGCTCAAAACACCATTTCAGACCCAACTCATGCCCTTTAGCATTATATCTTATCTCCATACGGTGATGAGTGTGTAGATGTACTGACATCTGACCATCAGTCTTCATCTCCTCCACAGCCAGGGCCAGACGGGGGTTTTAGGGTGGTTGTCTAATGGCTTCGTCAGCGCCCTCCCTCAACCGTCTGGTTCTCCCAGACCTGTGAGCTCCAGGGTGAGTGTATAGATACAGCACAGGATTTGAGTTGACATGTCATCCTATAAGGCCATGTTATTAAATTAACTTACAGTAAAAGTCCTCATGTGGATATAACTGCAGATAATAGAGTGCAAGGACAAAAAAGTTTAAAAACTGAATGACCTCTGAATATTTTCACCTTCTTTTCCTTGTGCCAGTCGGGAGAGGATGGAGAAAGGTAGAGTATGATTAGATAAGACATAATAGCTTCTGCTGAATGCATTACTTAAAGGTTAATCTGTTCTGCTTTACTTCCCAGGTCTGGGATGATGGGTTGGGTCACTCAGGGTCTCAACAAAATGTTGCCTCAGCCTGATGACAAATACAAACAGGAAAATGACAAGAACACAGAAGAACACACTGAGGTGAGACAGAAGGACCCAAAACAGCATCTTATCAGCTACTGACACAAAATGAATGCCTGAAACATGTTGTATGTTGTGTGTATGTTGTTCCATAACAGGAACAACATACTGTAGGTTTGTAAGATCATAAGTGACATTCAACTTAAACAAATTAATTCTGTCCCGCAGGTTTATAATGCTAATCATTTGTAAGGATTAAACTTAATCCAGAGGGGCTTTAGCAAGTTAAAGCCCTCCTGTAACTTAACTGCAACTCAAATCAGTCTGTTCATGTGACGACCTTCTTATGAGGAAGCCAAAGGAACAAACACATACAGTATTACTGAAGAAGAATACATGAAGTTTGAAACAATGCAATTTCACATGCACAGTTAAGCATCACGGGTTTGTCCTCCTAATATTAAAAGTAATGTATTAGAATTTTTTTCTTATTCATAAACACCCTTTCGTCTCTTTTTTTCAACAGGTGTTTGAAGTAGCAACAATGCCAGGTATGTTTTTTGATTTTTCAAAAATACACATTTGAATTGAAGACGAAATCAATAACATCTAGTCGTGACATCTGAGATGATCTAGACTGGTCTGTCTGTCCAGACTATGATCCCCTCCCACATATACCAGTGGTGGAGATGGTGTCAGACGATGAGGGATCAGAGGCGGACAGTCTGACCAGTCAGTTCCCTCCCAAGTGAGTAAAATTCACTTATGCATTCCAGGTAATTCAATGTGAAATATAGACAAACCTAAAGGTTTCCAACAGCCGCTGACATTTGATGGATGTCTTTGTCTCAACTGTAGGGTGGTGAATTGGATAAAGCAGATGGTTCCTCAGCCGGTTATGCTGCCCCCTGGTGCCGTCATTGTAGAACCATCAGCGAAGTCCTCCCTGTCCTCCCTGGAGAAAAGTACATACACACATTCACACTCACACAAATGAAAAAAAAAAAAGTATTGCGTGTTTACCAGAAACACAAAACTTCACACCCTGGCATATATTGTTACCACACACAATTTTAACGCTTTAGGTCCTTCTTTCCCCTCCAGTTATGTCTCCACCCCCTGAGTCTCTCAGTGGAATCTCACTGGACACTGACAGCAAGAGCTCGGGGTATGTACTGATCTCTTGCTTTCCTTTTATTTAGAGTGTGCTGCTCTTGTTAAACAGGTTTTTGAATAATTTCACTTTATGACATCTGAAGATGATTTTACACACGAACAAAACAGGAACTTTATGGGTTTGGATCCAGAAGTTAAACCTTTCTGTGTGGAACTTGCGTGTCCCCATGTCTGCATTGGTTTCCACTTCTGACCATAGTCCAAAAACTTTAAATATATTTTAACTAGTAATTCTAAATTGCTCATACATGTTAATTTGAGCGTGAGCCTTTTCTCAACATGTTGAGGTATATTTTACGATTAGAGTGATCATTAGGTTATTAGAGGTTCTTCTAATGTAAAGGTTTCTATTGGCTAAATATGGACAACAGTTCATTAACAACAAAAAGCAGTAAAATGAGTAGTTTGTATCTCAAGTGTAAGTTCATACAGATATTGAGTTTGTCTTTTGACAGGGTGGTTGGCTGGTTCGTGTCAGGACTGGGCCTGAAGCTGCCTCAGCCTGTAATCCCATCCAAAGATGGTGCCGAGGTAACTTTTATACATCAGTAAAGGCTTCTTTTTTTCTTCTTTTCTGTCTTTGAGCCTTTACCATTTTCTTTCTTACTTCTAAGCACTGTATACTTCACTTTTCTTCTACTACTTTAAGAGCAATTCTACTTAAGTAGCCGCTGTTTATTTATCTACTCAATTCACTTCCTTTTCTCTCAGGGTGCTGCTGAAGTTCTGCAGAAAGGTAAGTGTTGGTTTCACTCACTTCCTGTACAGCTGTACAACTTCCTGTCTTTTCTTCCACTACCTTCTTGTAGTGAAAGACAACTCTCTCCTATTTTCTCATCAGCACCACTGTTACTTAGGCCACAGATCACAGTTCAATGAAGTGGATCTATACTGAAAAATGTTGTTCTTAAATGCATGCAGCCAGCAGAAAACATGTTTAATAATCTTTAATAACTGGAGCTGACTAATATGAAAGCCATTTTTTCATTTCTTTGGGATATGAAGGCCATTTATTTCATTGACGGACTCCTAAGGAACTGTGTGATATGTGAAAATGTTTTTTTGTTTTTTTCCTGTTGAAGGACCATCTTGTTTTTCTCCCATAGTTTTTGAAGAGCTTTTTTGGTTGGACGGTTGGAGCCTAACTCAGTTCCTCTTCTCCTTCTGTTTCAGGGGGGAAGGCGCTGCGAGCCCCTTAAACAGCAGGAGGAGACGACTGGGGGACACTCCCACACAAACAGATAGAGACAAATACAGTAGACATATTGTACCATTGGCAGAACCACAGGTGCTGTACGCTCAGTACAGAGATCAGGCAGCTGTAAAATACTACAAGAATATAGAGATATATTCTACTCACCTCACTGTAAGAATGTATTAAAACTTAAAATGTGTGCACTAATATATATATATATCAGATTGGTACTATACCTTCATAGATGATTCGATTTTTTTGTGAACTGAATCTGCACTTTTTTTTTTTGGACACAGAAACATTTAGTAAATTTATCTGAAATTTGTATGGGGTTACACACAAAAGGTTACAGATTGGATTTTTTTTCTGTTAATTTCTTGTGCTTTAACCTACAGTACTGTTCACTATATATCCAAGTTGCCATTTTCAGAACCAAGAGAGCAATAGGAGTCAAAAAAAGATGAGGTATTGGTCATTAATATGAACACAGACATTTTTTTATTTTGGAAAAAGTCTGTTTAAAATGTCAAATCTTTCTGTCCAATTCACACATATCTGGAAATAAATGGCAGCTATATTATGGGTTGTTTATGAATGGTGTAAACCTATATCTGTATTTCTACTTGATATTTAGAGTATCTATATTGCAATAATCCTTTTTTTCATGCATATGTTAATTATGCAACTATGAGTTCAGTTTGGGTCTTGATTATATAACAGTTCAGTTAGATGTAAGAGGATAACATGAGAGTATTTGATCCACTTGATCTATTGATATGTCTATTGGACTGTGATGTGTGGCCTGGGGATGTCGTTTGATGTCCATTCAGATTGTTTGATTTTACATGAAAGAATGTCTCATATTGAAAATGTTCATTCTCATGCAAATGGTAGAATGCATGATTAAATTCTGTAATGAAGGGTTAATGAAATAATAATAAAGATTTTTGGTGAACTTATATGGTGGTCTTATCAGTAACCGTCTGAAAGCACCTTAGCTCTGTCTGAATGTTTTCTGTTAATTTTATTAATTCCAACACATTAAATGTTGTGGTATGTGTCCATATACACAAGAAATGTACATCACCACCTCATCCATTTTCAACCAAATCTCTTGCCTCTTACTAACTAAATGTGTATCGTCATCCCTACATAGCTTCATGCAAACTCAAACCTGACATGGTACTAGAAGACGTGGAGTCGGACAATGACTGCCAGCAGAAATGTCATGATCAATCAAAAGCTGCAGTAAAATCCACCTCACTGGCATCAAACCCACAGCAGAAATTCTCAGAACAGATGCAGTCAAACTCTAAACAGTCCCAGAAATGCTGTGACAACAACCCCCAACCAGAACAATCGGAGAATGTGGCAAAAATGTCTCAAGAGGATGCAGAGACTCAGACGGGTCGCTGGACGCCATTCATTGAAAATATCAAGAGGGAGGCCGAAGATGTTGCTTTGGCTACCATGGAGGAGCGGTAAGAAGAAAAGTTATTACGCTTGTTCAATAGCTTCCTCTAGTATGCCAAATAATGAACAAAGAAAAAAAATTCAGGATGGTCAAAAGTATGTTTCTAATGAAAAAAGTCCCAAACTACACCCAGTTCTTATCTTATCTACAGCATTAACTTTAAAGTCTCCAATATGCCAAAATTTAATTCACCACACATCCTACCATCATTTCTCACATTAGACAGTGATATCAGTGAGTCCTGTCTTTGTTTAGTCTGCTGCAGGAGCGCTTAGAGATGGCTCGTATGGCTGAAGAGGTGGCCAGGCAGACTGCTGAGATGGCCATTAGACAGATAGCCAGTGAGGGCCAGTCCATCAAACTCTCACTGGGAAGTCAAGAACTGCTGGATGAGCCCGAGGCTGAGTATGATCTTGTGACTAATTAGACGGAGAGAAAGTGCGGTGTTTGTATTTTGGTAATGGGCACATACTTGTGAAGTGATTTAACGCTGCATGTTCATTATGACCAGGTTGGCAATGCCTCAAGAAGAGGAGAGTGGGGTGGATCACGTTGATGCCACAAAGTAAGAAAGCAAACATGAGACGTAGATAACATAATCTTTTACTGTCTCCGGCATTTTGTTTAATACATAATGAATAAATAATAAAACAGCAAGAGAGTGAGAGAGTAGTAAGCATTTCACACAATCAATACTGTGTCCCCAATCAGCACCGATTACAGCAGTAATCCCCTCTTACTCTATCAACCTCTAGGCTGTTAAAAAATAAAGAAACTCAACCAAACGTGATGAACTGTTGTACATTCTGCATTATGTATAAAAAACACAAAGCAAAAAGCCATCCAACATATATATTAGACCAGAATGTGAGTGGTGTGTTTGTAATGCAGATTATAACCAAACTGGAACACCAGTGTCTCCACTTACACTCCCAGTCGTGAACGTCACTCATTCGTCTGTTAAGTCTTCCATCCCGTGGGTTCTCGTTACGTGATCTCGCCGGGCGCTGCCTCAGCATCACACCGCGGTGCCATGGCAACCACGGATTCCCTTGGTAACACCCCCCACCCCCCCCCTTCCAATTCACGGTTCTTCGGTAACAGTGTGCACCTGCTGCTGTGATCACGGACTAATGGAATATTTTACGAGTCGTTTTATCTGTAATGTCCCGGTCGTCCCGATGCTGTTAAGCCGACGCGGAGCCGAGTTTGTGCCGCTTGTTTCTCGACGCTCCTGCGCGTTTGATCGATGAGCGCACGTGGATGCTGGTAGCTAAAGTGAGTATTTGGTGAAAACATCGTGAATTAGTGATCCATTGAGGGTTAGTAGTGTTATAAAATTAATGTTCATCCTAATCCCAACTACGTCACTGGCGTTATCCGGATGTAAACACACAGTAAGCTTCATAAGCTTCGCAGCGTCAGGTTGTCAGCTACAGGTTGTTATATACTAACAAGTTGTTACTAGGATAAATAATAACCACCCCACTGATTAACATATAGAGTAGTTAAATCAAGGTGTAACAGGAGTGTTCCTTTGTTTTTTAATGTCCCATGATGATGATTCTTCATCTTTCTCACAAATCATCAACATCTGTAGCATTTATCAACATCTATAGTATTTATCAGGTCTGAGCCATTCTGATAAATACTGTATCTTGCCACTAAATCGTGTCTTTTTAAGCGATAAAATTTTACTTCCAATTTTATCCCTTAAAAACACACGAAATGTTGGTTTTTTTATTTTTATTTTTAGGACTTTCTCAAATGACTTGAGCATTTTAAAACATAAACATGAATACCGTAAGAAAAGAGAAAGTGCCCAATAGAAAGAGAAACCTACCATAAAATAAACTTTAAATTGTTATAAAGGTATGTTTATTGAGAGTTTGGGTTAGGAAGATCCTTTTTGCAGTACAGTTTATATTTTCATAGACTAAACCATCAAAACCATCTTTAACCATCTGCTACTTACTAATCACTAATCAATCTGAATTCCTCAGAGAAAAACTATTTGTAATCTTAAATCTTGAATACTTCATGATCCAAATATGCTGGAATTCTTCAGTGAATATTCTGCTATATCTGATGATTTCCCGATTGACACTTGTATGTCCATCCCAGCTGTAGTGCTCTATTAACACAACCAACTGATGTCCAACTTACTACGTGAGATGCTCAGTAGGCTTTATAAGGAGGACCTCTGTCTGACATTTGAATAATTCATCCTCTCTCCTGCCTTGCAGCATAGATCAGGGAGTTGCTGCAGAAGAAGAGAAGGAGGAAACTGAGGAACCTACAGTTGAGAAATCAGGTTGAGATTCCTCAATTCTGCTTCTTTACTTCCTATGAGGTGATATTGGTATTGTCTCCTCAAGAAAGATTTAGCTGAAAATAGTTAATCTGAAAAGATCTACAGCCAAAATGCAAACTGTAATATTTCTCCATTTTTAAACTCGTGCATTTTCTCCATTATAGTCTATTTATGTAACATCTGAATCAACATGTAAAGGATGTTTAGTTAATAGAATATTGAACTCTTTCTAATTCTAAAATTAAATGTTTTAAATCAAATTTAGAGCTAAAGGAGGAAGCAGAGACACAGCAGGCCTCCTCTCCTCCACCTCCAAGTCCTGAACCAGTTCAGACCTCTGAGCCGGAACCAGAGCCTGAACCTGAACCTGAACCTGAACCGCAACCTGAACCTGAACCGCAACCAGAACCACAGCCAGACCTAGAACCAGAGCCACAGACCCACCAAGCCAGTTCAGAAGCAGATCCTATCACCCAGCAGCCGCAGAAAACAGAACAAAACGACCAAAGCAATAATGCTGACAAAGCTACTGAAAAGGTAACATCCGCAGGAAGAAAGCGTTTGTCTTTTTCTGTACCTCACAGATTTTATAAAGTGACGTTATACTTCTTTATGACTCATTTTCTGTTCTCGTGGGAGCCTGCCGTACATTCACATGCTTTGTTCTTTTGTAGGATGAGGAGTGTACCGGGGATGGCTGTGGAGGTGTGTACTACCAACACTTTAGACTTTGTTCCCTCCTTTCACATAACAGTTTACTGTTACAGATTGTTATACACCAGCTCCAGCTGGTATATAACTAACTGTTTTTGCGTTTTCAGTACACTAGATGTTGATGATTAACTACAGACAGACAGCTATGACTGTCCAGTTTCATTACTGTACCGTTATTTCGATTGAGTCTCTGTGCTGCCTTGTCTAGTACATGTGACCTGGTGACTACAGGTCCTGATCATAATCTTGATAAGAATTCTGACACTTCCGTTTAGACTGACTAGCTTTTTGTTTAACTGTCTTCTTGATCCATTTCCCACCTTGCTTGTATTCTGCCTGACTATAAATCTGCTTATCCATCTGTCTCCTCTGTAGCTCCAGTGAGCTGCGATTCATTTAAGAGCTGTCTGATGCGCATTCCTCACACCTCTGAGTGCCTTGGCAACATCAACGCGTATTTCAAAGAGAACGGCATCTCCCGTCCCAAAATTCCCTCCATGCCTAAGCTACCCACCCAGCTTTCTGACATTACCAAATATTTACCCTCCCTCCCCCCTGAGTTGCGGCAAGAGCTTTCCCAGATCCGACTCACGCAGGTGCCTCGAAATATTGCCCAGACTCTGACTGAGCTTTTGCCCAAAAGCTCCGAGGGCTCAGCTGGCCTCAGCTTGTCCAGTGTTTCCAAGAGCTTTTCAAACATTCCACAAAAGTTCTCCCAGGTCCCCAGCAGAACACAGCAGTATTTCCTCAACATCCGGAACCGCCTTAACAGCCTAATGCCTCAAGATGCCTAAGAAAAAACAACAACAGCAAAAACTGACACAAGACAAGAATCAGCAAGACGTTGAACTTAACCGGCTCGTCCGACCTTCCCCTCTCACGCCTCCTCACCATCCTCAGCTCAGATCCCGGTCGCCGTCTCTTTCCTCCCCCAATGGCAGCACCCTTGACTTGCCCAACGTGCCATCCTACCCTCGCCTGCCACCGATTGTCAGCCCCCCATCCAAGCAGCTCAACTCGTTGTCCCGCCAGCTGTCAGGGCTGTCTAACCCGGTGTTCTTCATTGAAGATGACTCTGTCAATTCAGCAGTGAGACCCGCAGGTGAATCAGCAGCAGTAAATGTTTAACCGTTGTTCAGTGTTTACATCAGGAAACACCCTCTACCTCTACTAGCAGCTGACTGCCTCTTTACATTATTTTATGAACTGTGTTCAGACCTGATGGAAAGCATACTGAGAGTAGGATCATGATCACATTCAGGTGGAAACACTTTGGTATTTCTCTGTTTAGATATTCTCTCATTTCACAAGTAACTCTGAAGAAACGTGATTAAATTGTGCGGTATGGCTTTTGTTTTCTCAAACAATCTTTTTAAAAGTCCTTAACAAATTGTAAACGATATATAGAAAGCATTCTAAAATACTGGCTATGAACACTAATATAATACATGACTGGTTTCCTGCTGTAGCCTTAAGGAGAAAGTGGGTGCTCTGCTTCTCTTTCACATCTGTTCTGCTTGCGTTTGCAACTGGCTTCTCCCCTTGTAGTGCTGCTCTGCGGCCCTGTTCCCCCCACAATAAAAAGATATCGGCATTTCTAATTGTCTCCATTAACTAACAAACATTTTGTGGCTTTTAAATTCACCAGAGAGCTCTAGCCTCAGCCTTCGTCCAGCTGTCAATGTAGAGGATGTCGACTCCGAACACCAGAGAGCAGGAGGGGAGGGACAAAGCAGTATCCCCAAAATCCTCACCCCCCAGGACCCGAAACTTACAACCCTCACTGTCCCTGTGACCCCCTCAGGAGGTCGCCAAAGGTGAGAAATACTTGTAGTAATTGATGTAATTTGCTTCTTGGACAGCAAATAATTTTCTGAGTTACACAATATGGAATTCTTTATTATTCTGGATAATTTGTGTATTACATATATGTATATATAGAATGAACGTTTCTGAGAGGCTAAGTGCAGGTTTTATAGTTTATTTAGTGTGTAGTTTAATATTTCTTTTTCTTTCCCTTCATGCTTTTTGTCCACAGTAAAGGAGATAAAGAGTAAGAAAACTGCATGGATCATGTGAATCATAGAGCTTTTGTTTAACAATAATTACCGTACTTACTCTCTGGTGAAGCAAAAATGCATAGATAATGTGCACATCTATGCAAAGAACTTCACAAGAGAAAAACATCACTAAGCTGTGTAATTTGTCTTTTGGCAAGTGGAGTTTTCATCCAAAATGAGATTAAATTAAACACTGAAACCTGGCGAAACACCAAACACCCAGTAGACCGTGGATTTTTGAAAAATAAATATGAATCATTCTGAAGGTCTAATTTTCATTTGTGGTTTTAAGAAATCATGAAACGCATCATTTTGGAGTGGAGCTCTTCATGTCTCCTTGTTAACCGCTATTAGAAATGTCTCTGCTGCCCTCGACTATCTGCTGTGCAGCCACATTCATTACAAGCAAGATACTGTTCTGTCTGTAAGTCCGTGTCCTGCACAAACCACATATGCTGGTTGCTGGTTATGAAATTTCTTTTCATTTGTGACCATCATTGAGCACCCAAATAAAACCAGTCTACAATGTTTGCGCAGAACACAGACAGTCTGGTGTGTGAATCGTTTTGGAGTTGTGTCAAATGTATCTTGTTTTGTGTTGTTTTGTGTTGTGTTCTTCTGTGAGATGTGAATGTAACGTTCAGCTTTGCATGGTTTTCACATTTTTGTGCTTTTTGCCATTGTATGGATATTATTATTATAAATTGCAAGTCAATAAACAGATGCATCACAATGTTGTACTTGCATCATCAGTCTGTCACCTCTTTTAAATTTTTTTGTGTTTCTTTGATATTATGCTTTTCCTGGCACACACACACACACACACACACACACACACACACACACACACACACACACACACACACACACACACACACACACACACACACACACACACTCAAACCCTGCTCCAATCATCCACAACTGTAGTGGAAGGAACCGTAGGACTGTGTGGACAGAGATGTAAGATATTCAGCTCTTATAAAATATTATGTCACCTCATCTAGTGTCCATATGATTATCCATACATCGTGATGAACATCTGACATTTCACTGATCACCATTCATTCATTCATTCATTCATTCATTCATCCGATCTGCCACTTTTTGCTCATTCGTTAAACCAACAGTTTCAGTCATCACCCATTTGCATAGCTCACTATCATAAATACATGACAGAAGAAGAAGCATGTCACCTCTTTAATTATTTCTAACAATATTTGTCATTTTTTTGGCGAAACCATTAACATAATAAATTAAATTAAATTCTATGACCTTTTGACATGACATTAATATCTTCTAACACGATCTGACAGTACATTAATGCCAGATCACAGTGGATTTTAGATTTTGATGTGACGGATGATGCTGTGTCTACTCACACAGTAGGAGGCTGCACTCTCTAAGTGAAGATGACGATGATGAAGGGAGCACCCCTGTAAGAGCCTGGCCCAGCCAGTCCAGTCTGCACAGCTCGGATGATATGTGAGTGCACACAGACACATAAATCAAATAGTAATAAAAAAAGTTTTTATGATTTTTATGTTACTGCAATCGTGTAATAATAGATGAATTTTTCCAACAATGTAAATCAGAATCATCTAATATTGCTTCTGCATTTAACCCAAGACTGAGAGAACGACCATCATCCTCCGCCAGTCAGACCAGTACAGCGGTCAATGAGCGTCTCCAGGAGCTGGTCCGGATGTTTAAAGAGAGGACGGAGAAGGCAAAGGAGAAACTCATTGATGCTGACAGCTCCGACGAAGACAGCATCATCCCCTGTGAGATATTCTGCCTTTCACCTACACACACACACACACACACACACACACACACACACACACACACACACACACACACACACACACACACACACACGCACACGCACACACACACACACACACACACGTATATGCACACACAGAGACACGGATGAACTAAAAGACATGAAGGTCCTGAGACAACCTAGGAAACCAAGGAGGTTACAGATGTTAGGACGTTGCAGCTAACAAGACTCAATTTTTCTTCTGATCTACCCTTCCTTCAGCTCCACGACCTGCTCCTGAGGCTCAGCTAGCGGATGAGGAGGAGAGGAAGGCACAAGTAGGTCCATCAGGAGGAGGAGGAGGAGGAGGGGTGGAGAGTAGTGCTGAGCAGGAGGACGAGTCTAGTTCCTGCTGCAAGGTGAAAACTCCTCGGTGGATACGAGCCTGTTTGCACTACCGCTTCCCCGACAGCATCGACCCCTTCACCAGTGAGAGCAGTTCCATTTTCTTGAATCCTTTTTACTGAAAACACTCAGAAATGAATGACAAACACCTCTTAGTTTTCCACATAATTTTGACTAAGCATCTAAATTTCACAGATTTGGGCAATTTGAGAAACAAATTTACTGAGTTGTTTAAGGTTAGACTATAAGGAAACTAAATAATCAACCTTTTTTTTCCCGCTTATTTTATTTATATCTACAAAGAACACAATGTAGTTTGTGATTCTGCTTTTCTTCTTCCTTTGTATTAAAGATTTAAGTTCTTCCTGTAGTTTGTGCTTGTTTAGTAGCCATCACTTGTTCTGTTGAAAGTAAATTCTCCCACTGTCACATTCCCTCTCTTTGTCTCATTCACAGACCTGACATATGTGCTGTGGATGTTACTGGTCTCATTGGCGTGGAACTGGAATGCCTGGTTCATCCCAGTCCGCTGGGCCTTCCCCTACCAGACGCCAGACAACATTTACTACTGGCTGCTGACCGACTACCTGTGTGACCTCATTTACATCCTGGACATCACCATCTTCCAGCCTCGACTGCAGTTTGTTCGTGGAGGCGACATAGTGGTTAGTGGCACTTTCGAAGGCCTTCACTGTACTCTGTATTAGGAGGGGATGGAGGCCACTACAACCAGTGGTGACGCTGGTTTGAAGTGTCGTTACCAACACCTAAGCAGACATATATTAAAATCTACTCACCAGGATCCTTGTTAAACCTGTAGTTGTTTTTTATTACAGTGTGACAAAAAGGATATGAGAAAGAATTACATGAACACCAAACGCTTCAAAGTAAGTAACTATTGATATAGATTTGTGGCTTTGTTTTATGTTTAATGTTAATTCATTAAGACAATGTTCTCTTGTGTTCCAGTTTGATGTAGTCAGCCTCATTCCCCTGGAGCTTTTCTACTTTAAAACTGGTATCAACCCCCTGCTACGTTTACCCAGACTGTTAAAGGTGAAGTTTATTCTTTACTTGAATTGTGTTACATTATTAGCATTTTGGCAACCGACTCACTGCACACACAAACTTCAGGCATAACGTTATTGATATGTAATAAACCTCTTCAGGTAGGTTTGTATTTATGTCTTTGTCAATGCGTTCCCAGATCAACTCCTTCTTTGAGTTCAATGAGCGTCTTGAGGCCATTCTAACCAAAGCCTACATCTACAGGTCAGCTCCAGTCTGATGCATCTTTACCATTTGTAGTCACAACTGTTCTGCACTGGATCATCTCCTCAATTTATTCTTCGTTTTTGAGATGCCAGGCTTTCACACAAATTATAAAATAACAGGTTTCAGGGGTTCAAACATGTAATCACTTTGTCTCTCAGGGTGATCCGTACCACCACCTACCTTCTTTACTGTCTGCACTGCAATGCCTGTCTCTACTACTGGGGCTCTGCCTTCAACGGGCTAGGATCGACCAAATGGGTTTACAACGGCGAGGGCAACAGGTCAGGGGGGTTAATAGACCCAAAAACCTCACTCACAACAGATCAGACCTAACAGAAACGTGAAGTGAAGGCCAATAAAGATTTCATCTTAGTCTTTGCTTGATGTCATCTATTTTACATTTCCTGCCAATCGAGTTCAGGTTATTTCTGCCCTCTCCCCTTTCTTTTCCTTTGCTCAGTTACATTCGATGTTACTACTTTGCTGTGAAGACCCTGATAACCATTGGTGGTCTACCAGACCCCACTACCCTGTTTGAGATTGTCTTTCAACTCATCAACTACTTTGTTGGAGTCTTTGCCTTCTCCATCATGATTGGACAGGTACATCTATAAAATAAATTATATCTGACATTCCAATCAGCTGTTAAATCACGAATGAATCATAAATGCCTCACAGATGCGTGATGTGGTTGGTGCAGCCACAGCGGGTCAGACTTACTACCGGACATGTATGGACAATACCATTAAATACATGTCCTCCTATCGCATTCCCAAAGACGTCCAGAACCGTGTCAAAACCTGGTACAACTACACCTGGCAATCGCAAGGCATGCTGGGTAAGGACAGGATTACATGATGTGTACATGTTCATGTGTGAGCTATACATCTATCCCTTGAGTCACAGTCTACTTCTTCCAGATGAGCAGGAGCTGCTGAATCAGCTCCCAGACAAAATGCGTCTGGACATAGCTATAGACGTCAACTACTCTATCGTCAGCAAAGTCCCGCTGTTTCAGGTAAGAAGGTCATCAAAGAGGTCGATTCATTTTTTTCAGAGACTTTAGTAACATTCGAATTGAGAACAATTCTGATATTCTGAAACCTAGAAAGAATAACGGTCCACCTGAATTTCCTACCTGAACTAAACAGCCAAGGGTTGTGCTGTCACCTTGTAGTGATTCACTTAATCCAAACCTTTCTTTTCGTGTTGCTCTTCAGGGTTGTGACAGACAGATGATCTTTGACATGTTGAAAAGCCTTCATTCAGTTGTCTACCTTCCTGGAGATTATGTGTGCAAAAAGGTACACCATATGCACAATAGATTGTGTTTTATCTTTGAAGTACAATTTGATATGCTATCAGTTTTTGCCAGTTGTCATTCCCTCACACCTTCACCTCTCATCCTTTGTCTGGTTCAGGGTGAGGTGGGTCGGGAGATGTACATCATAAAGGCAGGGGAGGTGCAGGTGGTTGGAGGACCAGATGGAAAAACAGTGTTTGTAACTCTCAGAGCAGGTTCAGTCTTTGGAGAGATCAGGTGAGGAGATTTTAAAGTTGGTGGTTCTCAAATGTTACTGTGCATTACCCAGAGTATAAAAGGACTCTTTACATGTCTAAATAAGATCAAGTGTGCATCTTTATAAAGATAAAAATGTGTTATTTTCACAGATTGAGGTTTTGATTTGTTTTCATGATACTGACATGTCAAGTTGCGGAAATCATAATTTTTAACCACAATTTCTCTTATTGGCAGCTTGCTCGCAGTAGGTGGAGGTAATAGGCGCACAGCTAATGTAATTGCCCATGGCTTTGCCAATCTCTTCATCCTGGACAAGAAAGACTTGAATGAGATCCTGATCCACTACCCAGAATCTAAGAAACTGCTCCGCAAGAAGGCCAGGTTAAAAACCACACACAAATGAGCAAATATAATTATTTTGAAACCACACAAGTACTGCTAGGCATTATTACACTCCTTTTGTATCTGTGTGTATTAGTCACATCTCTGTTGTGAATCGTAGAGATCTAACAGAAAACCCTATCTCAACCACAGGAAGATGCTCACTAAGGGAAAGAAGCCTGAACCTAAAGAAGAGGATCCACCTAAAGTCCTGGCAGCACCTGTTAGGACGGAGACCCCCAAACTGTTGAGAGCAGCTCTGGAGATGACAGAGAGATCTTCTGGACTCAAAGCAGCTCTGGCTAAAGTCAAAGATAAGACCAATAAGTCCAGCATATCATTGCAGGTAAGTTTACTCAAGACCTGAGCAAAACCAAAGAATAACATTGACACAGAGAGGGTGGATTCTCCATAATCTCCTCCTTTCCAGCCTTCCATATCCTTCTCCCTGCCTCCTCCATCTCCCACCTCGGTGAACAGAGATCTGGACTCGCCCTCGCCCGTGTCTGTCAGCTCTGCGATACTTCCCTCTGCTTCCCATTGCTGCAATAACAACAACTCTGTGACGCCTTGCTCTGCTTCACCATGCCACGGTCAAGGAAGCGAACTGCACATCAATAACCAAAGAAAAGAGAGCGTCAGTGAGGTTGAAGGGGAAGAGAGTGGGAAGAAGAACGTAAAAAAGTTGTAATAACTCTATCGTATAAGGGAATTAAGTGTGGATGACAGATGGGAAAGGAAACTTTCCCATCTGTGAAGGATAAAAAACTGCTCAGCGACTGAGAGGACATATTGTAAGTAAACATGTGAAATATTGTGAACCTTTTATCCTTATTACCCACCACCTTTAGAATTTCACATCATAGTCTACAGCTATAAAATCCATGCATACTTTAAAAAAAACTTGTATCAAGTGCGATCAGCATATTTTGTTGGATGAACAGAATTTTACTTTAAAACCACTGCTTTTGGGGGGCATTCCTGTTTTAGCCTTGTATTTATTTCTTCTTTTATATATTTTTTGCAACCTGGACAAGGTACCTGTCGAGTCTCCCATCACTTTGCACTCTTCTCTAAACCTCCACCTACTGCTTCCTTCTTTATTGAAGTCCTTGACCTTGTACCATAGATTTTCTCCCATATAACTAAGGCACTCCTAGCTTGGCTACCTACTCAAAGATTAATCACTTTTGCATCATTTACACTGAGTGCACTTGAGTAAATTCAAAGTAGATAATGATTGGTATGGGATGGCATAGTAATTATTTGTCTGTTTATAGTAATTTTTACTGATCTGAACTTCTTGTCTTTCTGAAACATTCAAAAAGGGTTTTTGCTGTTGTTGTATTCTTACTGTTTACAGTTTATTTTGTACTCTTATAAGTACAACTTGCCTTATACTTTGTCATTTACCTGTGTGTTGTGCTGATATAGCTTTCATAGCTAATGTTTGTTGGTAACAGACCCCCCTACAGCTGATGTAATTTCACATCATCTTTTCTTTAATCATATGATAAAAGTGTATATTGACAGATCATCATTCCAGATAGATTTTCAATCTTTCTTTGGGCGTCAAGCAAGTTTAATAGCAAATTCAAAAATCATCTAGCATGACATTACCTCAGTGCTGCATTTTACCTTCTAATGAATACTGTACTTTACATGTAATCTCACAGTGATCGCAATTGCAGTAACTTAAATATTTAATCATCAAAAAATTTAGTAACACTGCACAGCTAGTTTGTGTGTTTTGTGATCCTGTTTTCTTTTGTTTGGTTTGTACTTCACTGCTTTGCAGTGTCATGAAATGAATCAATGTGTATTGAAATAATGTGAAATCAACTGTGTTGTGATTGTGTGTAGAACTTGATAGTGATGTAAGACATGTACTTTTTGTATAGGATGTTTCATTATTAATGCAGCCTCAGATGATGGGCCCATAAACCAGCTAAACGTACTGCCAGACAATCTTAAGAAAGGATTTGTGTTGCTTTTTCTGTATGGATAGTGTGTGTTTGTGTGTGTGTGTGTGTGTGTGTGTGTGTGTGTGTGTGTGTGTGTGTGTGTGTGTGTGTGTGTGTGTGTGTGTGTGTGTGTGTGTGTTTAGATATGTGGATGAGTGCTTATGATAAAATATGACTTAAAGCCACTGTTACTGATGTAGCCCTGTCTTTTGTGAATTTTGTTTAAATAAATTTCTGTCATTGACATGTTCTGTCTTGAGTTTCATGTCTGATTTCAAATTAAAAAAGTGTCAAGAGTACAACAGAAACCAAGACAGCATGGATTAAATAGAAACTGATAAGGCATTTAGTTTTTTTTCCACACATTTTTTCTCCTTTAAGATGTATTTATGTACTGCTTTACCCAGACATTACTATGTAGTCATTCTACTGAGTCTGGTTCAGGTTTGTGTTTTTATTGATTAATAATTGTCATGGTCCCAGTTCCAGTTTTCCCTCCTGTTCTGTATCCTGGCTTTGCTCCCACTCAATCCACTCGTTCCAGTCACCCGTGTTGCTACAGCCGCCTGATTCCCATCCCTAATAAGTCTCATCTTTTTAGTTAAATAAATTATATCAATATGAATTTCTTCTCTGGTGTTCTGCATGTGAGTCCTTATAAAACCCCTAAGAGGTGACATATTCATATGGACTTGGGGCATTGTTAAAAGACCAAATTACTCAAAAGACAAATGAATAAATGACTGCAGTTTGTATGAATGTGTTATTTGAAATATCCTATTTGGCCTAATACACAGCAGTACAGTGCTCCTGAAAACAGCAGCAGCATATTCTGTGCAACTAACTAATATATACATGAACTTTCATGTTTTTGTGGCATAAAAGTGATGCTTTGCATCGCTAAATATTGACAAACCATTCTCAAGTTATTAATTCCTTCTATTCCTAACTTGAACGCTTGTTTGAACTGAGATTATACTGGAGCGGAATAAAAAACAATGCCAGAAATTTACGTCGTGAAATGTTATCAAGGTTTGATTCAGGTAAAAACTACCTACCCGTAAAAAAGAACTTCATTTCCCACAATGCTGCAGCTCCTGACGTCAGCGTTAGATTTACAGTCAGCTGATCCAAGTGAACTCAGACTGGCTGGCAATGAAAAGTAGCTTAGTGTTGTGACAGAACTCGTAACATCCCTTGGTTGAATTTTACTGGTTCTTTCACGGATAACAAAAAAACTAAAGCTAAAACTTCGCCTTAGCAGCTGAACCTGCTAGTCTAACTTAGACATTAGCTAATTAATCACGTTTAACGAAGCAGATGTTTAACTTGTAAACCGAGCTAGTGAATGGCTAGTTGACTTTACCTGTGATGATACGGAGTCCTCACAGTACCGGAGCAGGAGAGATGGAAGAGGACATTAAAGAAACACCGGAGCTGCCTCTGGAGGTGAGTTATGTTATTTAAAAGCTATCAAGCTAGCATGTACTGTTTTCTTCCATACAGAAGCACCCTGCTTCATATCAATAGAGTCAAAACGAGTCCGCTCCCGGTTGATGAGCAGTAACAGTTCCTATAAGATGCCACACAATGAATACACCTGTACAGTAGTATGTTGACAAGTATCAGTAGAGTGAGTTTGTCTTGCAGGATTATTGCTTTTTGTTGTGATGAAATCAAAGGATCAATGCTTTTTATTGTAATGAAATGCTTATATTAATATTCATTGTATTTCTATCTGTAGATCATAGTTTATATCATGAGCTTTCTTCACGCTTCAGACAGGAAGGAAGCTTCTGCGGTCTGCCGCAGCTGGTACGTCGCCAGCCAGGACCCCCGATTCCAGGTACTTTCCACAGCATAGCTACTGGTTTCATTATAACATTGCATACTTAATATTCTGATGTCTGTAGGGGGGTTAGGGATGTTGGTATATTTAAATATGAATAACTGCAGTTGTGTGTCGGCTTGAGGGCTGATGTGACACTGTTTTTGTGTGTGTCTCTATGTGCAGAAGAACATCACCTTTTGTTTCCCAGCATCAGCCTCATCTGTAGACCTGATCAGGGGTCTGGGCCGAATGTCACACTGCAACCTGATTATCAGCCAGCTCGATGGGTTCAGTATGTCCCGATCACTGCTTCTGGAGGTACAGTACAGTTCTGATTCAAACTATTTGGGTTATTCTAAGGGGTTAAATAGGAGGTAAATGGGAGTTTTGAACAAACAAAACTGAAGTCGGCTGAAGGTGACATATGTCTCAACTGCTGCCGCAAGAAAATCATTACATGACAAAGCTTCCATTATGGTGGTAAGCATAGTACCATATTATTTTGTACATATGTAATGAAGAAAATGACCAACTTTCAGAATCCCCTCAAAATCATAAAGTGACTCAATTTTTTTTTAAACCGTATGCACAAATATATCAATGACCACAGCCTCAATGTAGAGAGATCCAGCTGCCTCTATTTTAAGTGTACAGGATTTAAATGATCTGAATGAACTAGAATCTACATAACTAGTTGTCTTAGCATGAAGGCTAATAGATTCTTTTCAAAGATGAAGGCAGACAATATTCATATGAGCTGAATGACAAAAATGATGATGATAATTTTTGTTTGTCTTGGATATTCTTTGTAACTATGTCTTTTGTTCACATTTTATGTTTTAATTCTGTTCTACTTTTTTTTGTTTTTGAAGAATTCATCCTCACCTCAAGGCCTGTGAAAAGCCTTTGTTGAAAAAAACTGAAGTTTAGGGGTTTTTTTTTTGTTGAACTTAACCAGTTTTCCCTTAGGCAAGAAAAAAGTTATGAAAGTGTGAAATATTTGCATAAATAAGGGTTTTATTTACCCAAAATTACATACTTAGCCTGGAGTATTTATGCACTATCTATGTCACTATATACATTTCATTATTGACCATCTTACCAGGATGTAGTTTAATTTCTCTCAGGGATCAGACTACCTGTCTATCTGTCAGTCTGTTGGTCATCATAGCCTGATAACACTGAATGTTCCAAAGCTCTGACTAGTGTAGGACATTATTTGTGTTGACCCTTGACACAGTGTTATATAATGTATATACAGTAGATGCGGTGTTGTACATGTTGTAACCATTCCACACTGACGATATGTATTTTTTTCTGACAGTGAAACAGCATGAAGTATATAAGAAATGACCTACTCGGACTGTCTTCCTGTCACATTTACTTTCTCAATTCAGTACATATTTGACTGTGTCCTTTTTCTGCCCCTGTAAGTCTTACCACTCCTGTCTGTCTGTCTTGCTTCAGTTGTTAAGTTCTCTGTTATGCCTTTTTGTTTCTTCAGGTGGGTCTCTGCTTGGGCTCTAAGTTGGAGAGCTTGGCCCTGCCTGGTAGTAGTATAACAGAGGCCTCTCTGCTGGCCCTCCTCCCACGCCTCACTTCTCTCCGAAGGCTGGACCTCAGGGGCCTCGACAGCCTCTTCATGTCTGGAGCTTTCCTCTCGCGGCAGGAACAAAGAGACCAGGTGTTTATTATTATTACTATGTACAGGTCCTTCTAAAAAAATTAGCGTATTGTGATAAAGTTCATTATTTTCTGTAATGTTCTGATAAACATTAGACTTTCATATATTTTAGATTCATTACACACAACTGAAGTAGTTCAAGCCTTTTATTGTTTTAATATTGATGATTTCTGCAAAAAAGTAAAGAAAAACCAAAAATCCCTATCTCAAAAAATTTGCATATTTCAACTGACCAATAAAAAAAAAAGAAGGTTTTTTAATACAAAAAAAGTCTACCTTCAAATGATTATGTTCAGTTGTGCACTCAATAACTGGTCGGGAATCCTTTTGCAGAAATGACTGCCTCAGTGCGGCGTGGCTTGGAGGCAATCAGCCTGTGGCACTGCTGAGGTCTTATGGAGGCCCAAAATGCTTCGATAGCGGCCTTAAGCTCATCCACAGTGTTGGGTCTGGTGTCTCTCAACTTCCTCTTCACAATATCCCACAGATTCTCTATATGGGGTTCAGGTCAGGACAGTTGGCAGGCCAATTGAGCACAGTAATGCCATGGTCAGTAAACCATTTACCAGTGGTTTTGGCACTGTGAGCAGGTGCCAGGTCGTGCTGAAAACTGAAATCTTCATCTCCATAAAGCTTTTCAGCAGATGGAAGCATGCAGTGCTCCAAAATCTCCTGATAGCTAGCTGCATTGACCCTGCCCTTGATAAAACACACTGACCACCACCAGCAGCTAACATGGCCCCCCAGACCATCACTGATTGTGGGTACTTGACACTGGACTTCAGGCATTTTGGCATTTCCTTCTCCCCAGTCTTCCTCCAGACTCTGGGACCTTGATTTTTGAATGACATGTAAAATTTGCTTTCATCCAAAAAAAGTACTTTGGACCACTGAGCATCAGTCCAGTGCTGCTTCTGCCGCTGTTTCTGGTTCAAACGTGGCTTGACCTGGGGCATGCGGCACCTGTAGCCCATTTCCTGCACATGCCTGTGCACGGTGGCTGTGGATGTTTCTACTCCAGACATAGTCTACTGCCTCTGCAGGTCTCCCAAGGTCTGGAATCGACCCTTCTCCACAATCTTTCTCAGGGTCTGCTCACCTCTTCTGGTTGTGCAGCGTTTTCTGCCACTTTTTCCTTCCCACAGATTTCCCACTGAGGTGCCTTGATACAGCACTCTGGGAACAGACTATTCGCTCAGAAATTTCTTTCTGTGTTTTACCCTCTTGCTTGAGGATCAATGATGGCCTTCTGGACAGCAGTCAGGTCAACAGTCTTACCCATGATTGCGCTTTTGAGTAATGGCTGGGAGTTTTTAAAAGCCTCAGGAATCTTTTGCAGGCATTTAGAGTTGATTCGTTGATTCAGGTGACCAGGTTAATAGATCGTTTAGAGTACCTTTCCATGATATGCTAATTTTTTGAGATTGGAATTTTAGGTTTTCATGAGCTGTATGCCAAAATCATCAGTATTAAAACAATAAAAGACCTGAAATATTTCAGTTGGTGTTCAAGGAATAGAAAATATATGAAAGTTTAATTTTTATCATTAAATTATGGAAAATAATGAACTTTATCACAATATGCAAATTTTTTGAGAAGGACCTGTATAATGGTGGAAAGTGGGGTGAGACTAGTTATTATTTAACTATTTGTTTCCAGCCCACATAATGGCAACTAAAAATTAAGACTTGTAATTAAAAACCTCCATGTATCAGTTATCAGTCGGTATTATGCTTCTTTTACCATTTCTTTTGGCAATGGTAAAATTTCAGGTCAATCTCCACATTCTTGCTCCAGGTCAGGTTAGCTCTGTGTGGTTTGGAGGAGCTGGACCTGTCCGACCTGCGATACCTCTCCGACCTCACCTTCAATCGTCTCACCGGCTGTACGCCACACCTCCGCCGCCTCTCCCTGGCAGGGTGCCACATTGCTTTTGAGTTTGACCCCTATCGAGGTTGTCCTGTTGGAGCTGTTGAGCATTCTTCAGCATTGCTGTCACTGAGGAACTTGCAGAGGTTGTTAACGGAGCAGAAATTCACCCTCGTAGCTCTGGACCTCAGCAGAACCTCCATCACCCCTGCGTCACTCCGCACTATTGTACAGGTTAAGTATACCTGCAATTCATGCATCAACGTATTTATAGACCAGCCGTGAATAATATCTTAGTACTCATCTCAGTACTTCTTTAGTCATTCACATTGACAAAAGCCTGCATTTATGTTTGATAAGTTTTCATTTACGATTCAGTCTTTCCATAATAACATATCCTTAAACTTTAATTTTCATTTGCTAAAGAGAAGACACATCAGAGGATATTGAGGTTTTTTTTATTTATTTGTTAGTGCTCTGTCTTTTATCAGGTTCAGGGTTTGGTCTTAGAGGAACTATGTTTTCACGGCTGTAAGGAGCTGACCGACTACGCAGTGGAGATAATGGTGAAACACCAGCCCAACCTCCAGAGACTAGATATCAGTGCCTGCACAGAGCTGACTGACAGGGCTGTAGAGGCTGTAGCACTGGGCCTCAAGACACTGACACACCTCTCCTTATCCCGCGACTGGAGGATCACTGAAAAAGGTGCACAGATTGTGTGTTTTTGTGTATCACAGATCACACTGATTTGTAAATTCAGCAAAAATCTTAATTTCTTACTAAAGTAAAGCATTATTTAGCCTTTACTTGGTATTTGGTAAGAAATCGATTCCACATGTATGTACTTCAATTAGTGACGTCATTCTTGAGTAATGTTTTATTCTCTAAGAGAAATTAGTCAATATGGGCTTAAGATTTGTTCATTGTCCTCGCATTTGACACCTGCCAATCATATTAGTGCCCCAGCTTCCTATCTTCTTCTAAGTCAGGATTTCTTGTCATCCACAGGCCTCACTGACCTCCTGTCTGTGTCGTCCCTGAGGAGTCTGGATCTATCCGAGTGTCTGCACATCAACGGAACAGAGATGGTGAAAGGCCTGGCACGGTCCGGTGCTGCCAGAGCACGGCTGGAGGCACTCAGTCTCAAGAGGTGTACCTACATTCGGGTCAGTCAGTATTTTTGTATAGTATTTGTGTATTTTAATGTGTTAAATATACATTTATACAACGGGCGTCATTGTCCCCTCTCCACAGGATTCTGCTGTTTTCTCTCTCGCCCAGCTTCTTGGGAGTACTCTCCGTGAACTTGACTTAACATCATGTGTCAACGTGACTGACTTATCTTCACGCTCTATAGCCACATACCTTCAGAGGCTGGTGGTTCTTAGGCTCGGCTGGTGTAAAGAAATCACAGACTGGGGCCTGCTGGGGATGGAAGAAACAAGAAAATGTGAAGCTGATAAGGAGATGGTGAGGACCGCTGATGTGAAGGGTGAAATTAAAGAATAGCTATGTTGATGCTTTTAGACTCCACTTTTAGTTAAATTTAAAAAAAAGTACCATACTTGCTTAGTGCCATTGTAAATGTTTTTATTACAACAGGGAGACAAAGGTCCAAGGTTCACACGCACCTTTGGCAACATGGGTTTCTTCACTCCACCCCGTTTGCCTTTTGATGAGCGACCCAGGCTGGTGACACATGATGAGCTGTTCAAACGAGAGACTGGAACGTCCCTTTTGGCTCTCAGAAGGCTGCAGGAGCTGGATCTCTCAGGCTGCCCCAAACTCACGGACAGCAGCATCACACAGGTAGGAAGCAAAGGAATGCTAGAACATCTCCAACTGAAATCACTGGTAAAAATGGTTTCTCCCCCTCCTCAGGTGGTGCGGTACCCAGACCTCCGCTATCTCTCTCTCTCCACGCTGCCAGAGATCACCGACACTGGCTTGGTGTCGGTAGCCCGACACTGCCGCAGTCTCACCAGCCTGACCTGTAGCCATTGTCCGGGTATCAGCGACCATGGGGTGGCACAAGCTACACCATATCTACACAGGCTCCAGCATCTGTGTCTGTCCGGTTGTGGTGACATCACTGACAAGTGAGTGACTGAACTTTAAATCTGCTGTACCTAAAGGAAGAAAGCCTGATCTCTTTCTCTCTGATGCTTGAACTCCCCCAGATCCCTGCTCCTCCTGGGGCAGCAGTGCAAACGGCTCAGAACACTTGACATCTCAAGGTGCCAAAAAGTCTCTGCAAAAACTGTCGATCTCCTTCAGTTACAGCGGCCCTTCCTGGAAATTTCCGCAGCAAATTGTTTGCACTGTGAGTGACTGTATCCAGACCATTTCAGTCACAAAGCCTGACAAATGCTCATGTACTTTTCACAAGAACTGAAGGAAATGTTCAACTAAATAACTTGTCACTACAACTTCACACAGTGGCTGTCACAATAAGGAGAAAATATTCTCTCAGGGTCTCATTATAACCATAATGTGACTTTTTTTTAGGTAGATGTTTCCCAAACCAAGCAGTATCTCTGCAAATATTAAGGCAGAAAACCAAAAATACGAAAAAGATTCTCATACTTGTTTTAATTACATTATTTCTAAATAAATATTTTCAATAGTGTTGAACTAATCCGGTAATCTCTGGACTAAAAAGGTAGTCCTAAATTACAGGTTTATATTGTTTTGTACTTGATTTTAATATTCTGGCTTGTTTATTTTTTAAACTGAATTATTTATTTTGGAATATCGGCAGGTCTATATTGCTAAGGTACAAAGGAAACTGGAAGAAGTAAAATAATTGTCTTTGAATGGTGTGAATGTGGACATAAAGAACCATTAGTGCAAAGCTCAGGTGAATGAAGTGCTCTTTAGACTATAGACAGGATGTCAGTAGGATACCTGCTACGTTACTATTACTATTTAATGATTTAACTGCCATTGAGTCAAAATTATTATTGTTAAGTCTTTTAATAAAAAGGGATTAATATGCAACAACTGTCAGAGACATAATACATTTTAATGAAATCTCTCATCTGCTGGATACTGTAGGTCTGCCAGACTGCTGTCTAACTTCAATGGCTCTCTATTTGTTTTATCAGTAAACCACTAAAGCCTAATTAAATATCCCTTTATACTGTATTCATTGTGGAATAATTATGTACTGCTGTAACACTACATGAGTCATGACAACAAAGGAAGACTTGTAGACTGTCAAGGGGAAAAATCAAGATTTTATAAATAAACTAAATATTGGGCACAAAAAGATAAGCAAGCATACTTTTAAAAAAAAATCTTTGGTATAGTCAGTTTATTCATGTGATGTCACACAACACGCAAGTCCAACTGAATGTTAGCCCAGGGATGTGTGACAGCGATAAAATGAAATAACTTAATGCCAGAAAGTAGGAAACACTCAGACATGCCGATGTTCCGTTGAGCTGGTGTCAGTTCTTGAGTAGTTGTTACAAGTGAGTCTGAGCATGTCGCTTCCATCATCGTATAAAAAAGATCAGGATGATTGGCCTAAAAATACAAGTTTTTTTTCTTATTATCAAACGATCAATTGCACCAAAGGTGTGACTGCTATTCAAATCTGCTTTAAGAAAATAAGTTTTGCTAGGAATCTCTGCTCCACAGTAAGAACCTGCTGGTATATTCAAGAAAGTAGCTGTCAATTGAGTTATTTACTGCATTTTGGGGGGGAAAAAACCCCTGAATTACTGTGTTGCCAAATAAAAACAAGCAAGCAACAATTTGAGACAAAGATAAAATCTATAGCCCCAAGAAAATAAACATTACACACAGGAATAATTCATATATATGTTACAGAATTGTTAATATATTCAAAAATATAAAATGAATAAACGAATTTAAAGTACCTTTTAAAGTGGTTTTATCGTACAAGAATAATCCGATTTTTACAGGCGTCTGATGTCTTTGTAGCTTCCAGACGGCAAAGGAGGAGGAATCGGAAAGTGATTAAGTAACAGGCATCGGTACGGTCAATAGCCTTTGGCTGCAGTGCACATCCACTGCTGTAGTTTAAAGGCACGCTCTGCAGGATTTCTGCAATTCATTGTTTCACTTGGCTGTAGACTGCAGAATCTATAGCCAAGGCTATAAATCTGCATAGATGCACAGTTCTCACCACACACACACACACACACACACACACACTCTACTGCTCAGTCTGGCTGAAGTCATAGCAGAAGTTGTAGTTGCTTGGTGGTTTAGGGATGACCGGCGCGCTGTTGGGAATGGAAACGTTTTCAAGGTCCAGGAGGCGAAGCTTGATTTCCATAGAGAGGAGAATCTCCAGCTCACTGCGCATGGATTCACTATTCATCTCTCGACCCAGGAGAACATTCAGTCCATCTGTCCACAGGCAGAACTGACAGAGGCAGAGGAAATATGCCAATATTCTTATTGCACATTATAAAGCACACAGAAAAGATGAAACAGAGTAAGACTCACATCAGTCCTTGAGGGAGCGATGAAGTTCAAGCTACGCTCTTCTGCATCGTATGTAATGCTAAATGCCAAGTCTTGCACCTCCTGCAGAACATATAGAACAGCGGTTCTTAACCTGGGTTCGATCGAACCCAGGGGGTTCGGTGAGGTGGTCTCGGGGGTTTGGCGGAGACAGACGTCAAGATGAACACCCGACACATTGTGTGAGCAAAAAAAGAGGACGAATATGTGCAATGTGGATTTACATGTACTGTATAACGGTACGTGATGGGACTCAGCCTTCTGCATGATTTGCAATGTCAAGTTGAGCAATTCTAGTCTGGCACTGGCAAAAATAAAGGAACACTTCCTTCAGCTGCATGGAAAAAAAAAAGAAACAGACTTTGCTATGAAAATGATATAAGAGTAGTACTTGCTAAGGTGAAGCCATGTATATCTGAACTGGTCTCTCAATAATAGCAGAAGTCACACTGATTTGCAGGTAGATAATTTCATGTGAGTTCATGCACTGTATTGGTTTTGTTCTTTGAAAAAGGTAACATTAATGCACAATTCATTAAATACACCAGTAAAACATACTCTTTTATGTATGCTGCTGACCTTATTCTGTTTGCCTTTGTTCTCCTTCATGTGAGGACAGTCTTTTCCTGTCAACATGCATTTGATATCTGCTACTGAAACTGATAGCAAAAACAAACAAACAAGCAAACACAGAAAATCATGTTAATTTCATTCAAACAAATAAACTCCTTTTGAATACCCGTTTGCTGCAGATGAAACTCACTCTTCTGTGTCAGGTTATCAATCGATGGATTGTCCGTGTCTTCACCCATGTCGCCGTAGTGGAGCATTTTGTGATTGGGTGACAAGCGACAGTACCAGAGTTTATCTGAGAAAATCACAGGTTACGTCAAACGAGACAGTTTTTTGTTTCTCTCTGAGCGCGCATGAATGCACCGTCTCACCTTGTCTGCGTCGACTGCTAATCTTCCTAAACATGGTTCCTTGACACAACCTGTTGAGTCTCTGCTGTCGGATCAACTCAAGCAGCTCCGGCTTCAATCGCTCTTTGAGCTCACTGGAAAGAGAAACACGCTTTAAAAAACTTTGTTCCTATTCTAGTACCACCGCTTTAGCTCTGCAGATTTGTTGGCAACCTCACAAACAAATCGCATGAAAATGAGACATAAGCTACCGAGGTAATTTGTGTTCATTCATGTCGTAGAGACTGGCATCTTCTGTCAAACTCTTGAAACACAGGAATGAAGTAAAACAGCAGGAAAGTACCAACATGTCAGGTGTCAACATCCTGGTACTCACAGAACAGGTGGAGCAAGAGTCTCTTCTTGGTGTAGGCGTTCCGTCTGCCGTAGCTTTAGGATCTCGTTGTAGTTGAGAGCGTTGACTTTGTTCTTGAAGAGCTCCAGGGAGGTCGGTTTGCTGGACAACGTCCTTGTGATCTGCTCCCTCACCACTTGCATCACCTGGGAATGAAGGTAGAGACACACTTTAAGTCTGGATCAGCCATTATTGCCATGGTTACAGCCCATTAACAGCCAAGAGCAAAGCTGTGATTAAGAAAATAAAGATCTTGCTGTAACGAACAAAGTGGTTTAATTTCAAACGATCCTGATTGACAGTATTTAGATAGATAGATATATACTTTATTTATCCCAAACTGGGAAATTTAGACGTCACAGTAGCAATTTAAGTTCAAATGTTCACATCCTGTCTCTCAAACCCCGAAAACGTTCATTTTGTTTACTGCTTAAAGGGCAGGAACCCGTTCCACGAATTGATAGATAAGTGAAAATTTCCTGCTATATGACAAAGAGCATTTCACTTCCTGTCTGTGGTTGCTTTAAACCACACCCCCTGCTTCGGATAGGCTCACATATTTTCCCGCCTAGGTCTATTATTAGTTTGACTTCACATTGTCTCATCAGATAAGCCTGCATCCCTTCCGCTCTGACCCACACAGTGATTGATCAGTTTGCTCTTTATTAACACAATTAGCTGCAGCATCTGCCCCATAAACACATCAAATCAGTACAAATAATGACAGACATACGGGGGGTGGGTTCGTCCATGTAAGTGGATCGATAACTTAACCCCTGGAGCAAAATCAGACATGTAAATCTACTAGCCCCTCCAGATTGAACTGTATAACTACTTTGTGTGTATTCTGCATGACTTGTTGAACTGACGTTCACACAGACAGACAGGAGGTGACATTGGATGCCCTGAAAAAAACCCCAGCTCAGGACAGTTGGTCAAACAGTGTGCATGCAATTGTAGAAAATCTTTAGCTCCCCTCAGCATCCAAGACTGATTTATAGAGGAAAATCTACGTAACAGTCCACACTGCTGAGAGGCTGAACCCGTTGTACGTCCTGCTCTGGTGACCTTGATCATTTCTAGTTACCTCCTATTTGACTGAAAAGTCAGTCCCTAAAGGTTAAATTGATGAATTTGTTTGCAGCTTTTCTCCACATGTACAAACAATTTCTTGTGACAGCAAAGTGTCAGCTAAAATAAAATTCACTGACATTAAATCCAGAGCATGAAAATCAATCTCGCGAATGTCGGGCAATGTTCTCCAATCACAGACAGCGTCTATCCATCTGGCAGCAGGGGAGGTGTGGATGGTGGAATCCTGTCATGCTATACATTGTCAACATGCGAGACACAACACACGCGACTACAGTTTCACATTGTGACTGCCTGCTCACCCCCACCCCCCCCGAAAATAGCCCCACTGTCCAACAACTTTCACGAGACACATGCCACAGACAGCCACTTCACAGCGTTACATCATGTTATAAATCATGCCTGTTAATAAGAACTGAGTTGGAGTAAAAATCCTGGATGATTTTTTTTTTTTTCTGGAACTGGTATCAACTTCAAAATTAAATGATAAACTGCTGAGCAGGAAACAACATTCAAACAAACCTTACCTCCATCTCTTTTCCTTTAGGGCAGATTATGTGAACAAATATTTAAAATCCTAATTTCAATTTCCACCCGTCGTCCACAATCAGAGTGGAGTGAAGAGGATGATGAGTGGAGGATGTGACAGGTTGAGACAAACATCACCTACATGACTGGAGGCCTGAGCGTTTTGTAAACAGACATCCTGAACACGCATGAACACTCACCCCCCCCCCGGCACCACCCCTCTGTCAGTCAGATAAACTGACCAATAAGAGTGTTGACCTGCAGCTGTCCCTGTTGCTTAAAGCCTTGCAGCCAGTACATGCATGGCATATTTGTGTGTGTGTGTGTGTGTGTGTGTGTGTCTGTGTGTGTGTGTCTGTGTGTGTGTGTCTGTGTGTGTCTGTGTGTGTGTGTCTGTGTGTGTCTGTGTGTGTTGCACTACAGCAAACACTTCAGATTAAACTCTCAGTGATGAGTCTTATTATATTCCTCCTACCTCCATCTGAACCCGGTCATCCTCTCATGTTGTTTCCTGAGGTTTTAGGTGTTGTCCTGTAATTACTGCTCATACCTCAAGCTCTTTATTTTCCTCATTTCCTTGTTCTCCTGTTTCTGCCACCCACCACACTTCTCTTTGTTCAACTAACGCCCCTTTGTCCTTGCACCAAAGCACCCTGGGTAGGGGGCCTCGGATGGAAAGAAAAGGCTGGTCTGCTGGCCTGGCGCTCAGGACACTGGACCTATCCTGAAAGGTCAAATGGTCGCTGAGATTTATTACTGTCAGGAGAGCACTTTGTTAATGACTGACAGTTGTGTGTGTGATGTTAAAATGCGACGCAGGACAAAAGCTCCAAAACTCTTCTTTTCAGGAGGGCTAGATTCTCCATATTTGTCCTTGGCAAGAAGCCACTGCTGAAGGCCTGTTTCGAACTACTCCGTAAATGCAGGGTCAATTCTATTTGTGGGGGTCACAGATGGTTAACATAAGAATGAACCTTTACAAAGTCACAAAAATACAAACCTAAACAAATCCACCATATAAGCTCTTTCAAATAGTTGTCAAGGCACACAAGGTGATGTGTGCCTTGAGAAACTTTCTCCTTTTGTTAAACTTTACTTTGTTTGAAGATCTTTACAGTTTATTCGTTACAATGGAGTTGAGTCGATTTATCTTGTTAAATGAACATAGCACCTGCAAAGATGCATGTAAGATGAGAAAAGGTTTAACAAGAGGTTCTGTTTTAGACATGATTCACAATGCTGCTGTGTGACACTTCATTCAACAGATCAAGGATTTACATCAGAAAAGAAGGTAATCACTGCTTTGCTGCCAAACTTAATGCGTGTAAAGAGTGAAACTGTGCAAATACAGCAATTCTCTAACTCTATTTGTGGTTAGGCATATCCATAGTAACAGCAACGAAGTCCACGATTTGTTTGAAAGATTTGGAGAACAAAGACTCTCCTTGCCATGGGCAGCTTGGATCTGAAGTACCTTTACATCTTTTTTTGTACATGCATTGATATCCCTGTACCACGCTGCACAAGTGATTCAACAAGTATTTAAGTGTGACAATAAAGCACAATAAATTCCCACAACATGGCCATGTACATCCCTATTTCTGCAGGACCTTGATTCAACTGTAATCCTGGTGTAAAAAAAAAAAAAGTCTAAAAACATTAAAGAAGAAAAATGTCAAAGAAGCTGATCCCAATTTCTTGATTGCTCCGATTGAAAAATTTGTATCAGAAAAAAAAAAAATCAGAAAATTATTCAGATTAAAAAGCTTGAAGGACCAAATATTCGAAAATTGTTGTTGGAAAAAATAAGACCTAATTTAGCAATAATAAACCAAAACTCAAGAAATCAGAAGTTTGTATGTATTCGGATGCAGGCCAGCCTGCAATATTAGTCATTCCTTCACCAATGAATCCGTCACGCCACACTGTGCTACTCGTTGCTACTGCACCTTGCCAAAGTCCTCTTGCGTGGCTCTCATCTCCTTCCAGGTCTTGTTGAGCAGCTGGATGCAGACGCAAAAAAGCTCTTCCAGCAAACGATCCTGACTGAAGAAGAGGGGGTGGTAGTCACATCTCGTCTCTGAGGCTGTCAACGGAAGAAGGGAGGTGGAAGTTAAAGAATAAAAAATGAAGCTATGAAAGATTAGTCATCTCAAAAAAAATTACAAACTAAATAAGGACCCCAGATTTGTCGGAGGCTATCTTACGGGGTTCTCCGATACGAAGGATTTCACACAGGATGAGTGTGAGCTGGATGCTGCTCCTGGCAAAGGGACACTCGTGTTTGTCTTCCCTACTGCTGTTCTCCAACACAAACTGATGAAACAAGTTAAAACACGCATGAGTTGTGATCACGAGCTAAATAAATCTGACTTTTACATCACACATGAAAGATAACGGTCAAGAGAATTAGACAAGTGAAATGTGTGATCAACATGAATAACTGATTAAAAAATAAAAATATGTTTGTCAGGATCTGCATGAGTAAAAGTACAATTTCAAAAGGAAAAGAGTAAACAAATCACTTACCCTGCTAAAGGCATCAGGATAGCGTACAGCAAAGTAAAACATGGTGTCCAAAGCTAGAAGCCCAGGAGGCGTTCGTAGCAAGTCCTGACCAGGGTTGCTATTGTTCTGGAAGAATAACATGGACATGAACCAAAGTGATCTTGAGATGTACACTATCAAGACCAGGAGCAATGGAATAATAAAGATGGTGAAAAGAAGCTGCAGTGACTTACAGAGAAGCCTAACTTCTTGAACTCTTTGGCACAGAGGGAGTGTCGTCTCTCATTGCTCAGAGTGTTCTCACTTTCTGTCTCAAACGCTGCCTGGCGTAAACTATGAAGCATGTCTCTCTGCTCCTGCAGTCACAGGAGGAAGAAAGACGGGCCTTCAGGGGGGTTTCAGTATGTAAAACTGAACAAACAATTAATCAGGACGATAATTAAAGGAGCACAAAATTGACTGTTAGAATCATGTGTGTTGTGTATGTGTGTGTGTGTGTGTGAATTTGACGGACAGTCCAGCCAGATGATTTGATCTGTCACACGACTCACCGAGCTGTAGCAGTCCAGAGGCGTCCTCATGCGAGGCTCCAGGTGGTTCAGGGTAACCGACTGCAGGACGTAGAGGTAGTGGGCCATCTCGTCCTGGACTGAGTCAGAACTGTGGATGATGTTCTGCAACAAAATGAATCATTCTGTTAAACAAGATTTCTTAAATTACAGGAAGTTGTGTAAAAATTAAAAGTACACAAAGATTGCTCATTTACTTTATAAATGTACTGGCGGAGGTTGTCTTTGTTCAGGAATGCAAACATGTCCTGGAAAACAAAAGATAAAAACCACAAGAACAAAGTGAGACAAACTAAAATGTCACAGCAGCGACATGTTTCTGACATCAGGGGGCGATATTGTGCCAGTCACAGACGGGATGGATGTATGAGGGTTAGTGTGTGAGACTTTGACCTCTGTTACCGTCACATGCTGGTAGATGCATCTGTAACTCAAACTCGCTTTGTGTAGGCCCAACTCTCTGATAAGAAAGGCAAATTTGTTGGCCTCTTGTTAAAGTCTGAAAGTGTGTGTGTGTGAGGAACAAAAGAAGATTGAAACATGATGGAGGGCTGAATGAAGGAAGTGTCTGTGTCTATACAATGAGAGAGAAGGGGGGGGTTAGTGGGGCAGGAGCAAAATAGTGACCAAGTAGAATGAAAGAGATGAGTCAATTCCAGAAGCTTCACATTAAAGCATGAATGCACCACCATAAAAAGTTATGGTAACTAGTATCAAGTGTGTTCAGCTGCAGGCGTGTCTGTCTGGATGTGTAGGAAAGCCATGGACCAAACTACACACCTACCTGCATGCGTGTCACTTTGAATAGCTCTGAAAGGAGGAAGTTGATATTTTTTTTAAAAAAAGTACAAAAGCACCTGTCTGTCCGAGTCGCCGGCTGTTTGCAGCAGCGCCATGAGCAGCGCCATGGCTTTGGTCTGTAGCTGTTGGTTTGACCTGTAAGACAGCAGGAAGGAGAAAGACATGCACACTCTCAATTTAAATGCTCCATAGCTGCCCATACGACAAGCTGATTAAGATGGAAGGGGTGATTTCATCGTGTTGTTTTGATTCTCAAATCGATAGATTCTGTCTTACTGATAGCTTCTGGTGTGAAAAGCAACAGATATGATTACCACAACTGCTTTACATTTAAAACAACGTCCTGTTACACAGACAACACTGTTGCTAAGCAGCACCTCAAACTGCGACTTCATTTCAGCGTGTTGTCGCTTTTACTTTCACTAAGACTGAATATTTGATCTTTTTGGTGCCACGTCTGAAAAATGATGCAATCACTAAGTAATGGCTACAAGGGTGCATTTTAAGAAAAAAGACGGTCATATATCTCGCGACTGTGTAAATACAAGTTCCAAAGACACAAATCTGTTGTAAATGTGAGATTATGGTACAATTCTTTTCAGACTGATACCAAATAAATGTCACATATGTAATGAGTGGGAAATAAACTGATGTGTTACTTTCAGCTAATATGGCCTCAGGAACAGCCCGTTTCTGTGTTTCTGTGTACGTACACCCGGAGGTAAGCGTTGAGCCGCTCCATAGTAACCTCCTGCTTGACCTGTAGGAAGAGGCTGTGGCTGCTCAGGACCATGTTCTCCAGGATGTCCAAGGACACTAGCTGTATCGATGCGTCTGTCAGCTTGGCGTTGACAAAGCCAGCGATCTGGAAAGAGAGAATAAAGATTTACAGTAGAGAGCGAGGAGAGAGTCCAGATACGCAGATTGGACTGCAAAAATCTGTGGTGTAACAGCTGAAGCACCTTCTTGATGAAGACACACGAGAGGTTCTCCCAGGAAACGATCCCGTGATCCATCAGTTCCATGAAAGCCGTCAGCGTGTGGGTCATAATCATGTTACTCCTGAACAGCACAAAAGAAAGACAAAAATATAGCAGTCAGATGAACTATTCATGTGGAATCCCTTCAGAAATTCTGCTTCTGGTTTTATGTGTAAATGTTTTATTGAATTTCTGAAGAGCTCTACAGTATTGGTAAAATTTGTTAGTGCAATCTATGATCATGGAAACAACTTGATATAATCAAACTAAAAGGTCTTTCATGGAAATTTTAAGAGGATCATTTGGAAAGAATTTTTTTCTACATATGCCCTAATCTATGTCAACCTTAATACATTCTGCAGGCACACTCCTTGCCAGCATGACAGGATATGCTGCTGCATGTCTGACAGTCACTTAACCCCTTCAACACCACTGATATCTCTCTGAGGAACAGGATTCCACAAAGTCTGATCGCAAGAGCGGACAAAAAGTACTCACTCATGAGAGGTCTCTACTATCTTGACCAATAGAAGGTGTCCGTCCCGGTTGATGAACTCTTGAGCAAAGGTTACATCAGTGGAAACGCTAGCCAATTCCTTCAGGGAGTCGCATCGTACACCAGCGTCAGAGCTCTGGATGCCCTTATATAAGTCCTCTGCACAGCGGCTCTGTGTTCACCAGAAACAAAGAAACGAGTGAAAACAAACACACAGCCTCACACATCCTTAAACAACCACTTCCCTTTTGGTAGTGGTTTGATTTAAACAGTTTGGCTGCTATTCTTTGAAACTGAACTACTTATAATTGGAAGATCAGGTTTGTGCAGCCGATTGTTACATGCAGGAGTGACCGGAGTGAGAAACTGAGGGCAGGAGGAATGTGAGGAGAAAATGCCGTGTGGCCGGGTGATGCAGACTCACCGGTGCCTTCGTCAGGCGTAGAATGCAGCCGTTCTTAATGTCCAGACGGTTCTGTGACATGGAAACAGACAGGGGATTTAAAAAGGATTGTAAACTACAGGCTGGATTATCAATTAAGGTAAGAAGACCCTATAGCGTACAAAGGAGGCATCAAACTTTGCTCTCCTGTGAGGCTTTTAGCTAAAAAAGATGAGGGGAGTCCTGTAGTTGCTCCACATAATCCCAACCTGTCTGTTCAGGATTTAAAAACACACATGCAAAACAGACCGGATGATTCAGAATATTTATAATACATGCATTTATATACGCATTATGTATGCATAATGCATTATACATTTATACAATGTATATGTAATATATACATTATGTATACATGTATTATACATATTTATTATATTTATTACATGTGATACACATGGGTAAAAAAGTATATGAGCGAACTGTGTGTTTCACTGTTGCTGTACGTATTTTTTTTTAACAGTATATATACCGTCTTTCTCTGAATATGTCCAAGAGCTTTGTAATGACTTCTACAGCCATTCCTGCAGCCCCAAAAGAGGGGGTGGGTGGGTTAGGATTAGGGTTGGGGTTGGGGGTGGGGGGCAACCCTTTCATAGGGTCAGCTCACGCCAGCTGTTTTTCTCTTTTTCTTCCTGTCTTCTTGCCCTGTGTTGTTACAGTCACAGTCGATTTTGACGAATGGCTAATTTCATAACTACCACTAATGGCTTCACCTGAAGGACATAAATTCAAAACACACAATCATCTGGAGGGCTGACATAAGTCTCCCCATTTGTGCCTTTGAGATGTGCAGAGGTGTTTACAAGAACGATAAACATTAAACTGCATCAGCAAGGAAGCACCTCCTAATGCTCCTAACATATGTATTCTGAATATTTATTCATATTACCATAAACATCTCTTCTCTGTGATGTGATGTACAGTATTGCCTATTTTTGTAGTAATTTCTCCAGTCTGACATATTACTAATATTCTAGGAAGTCTTCTACTCTTTTCCTGGAGCACATTGATAAATGAAATAATCAAGTTAACAATGAATTAATTATAAGGAAATAGTTGAAATAAAGCTTATTTTTATTATTCCTTTCTTTTTTTAATCAACTTGAAATTGTACAATGTAATTATATAATATTGCTTTATTTCACTCACTAAAGAGGAATTCTGTGTAGGTTTTTTGTTTCTTTTTACTGAATATATTGAAAACACAATTTTAAAAAAAGAGTATTATTTATTTGTATTGATTTGCACATCAATGCAGCTCACCGATTCGGTGATGTAGGTCTGTACTCCATCGGCGTACTGCACAGCATAGTTCTCAGGACCCGGGAGGTTCCAGCTACAAATACACACATTAACCATCACAGTAAGCTATCCAGTAGATTTATCATGATATGGAGGCAGCAAACAAGCCTGCTATGTTCAACTTACCGATCACACACTTCCTTTATTACAGCAGACAGGGGCTTTTTCTGCACAGAGACAAGGCAAAACATGTGTTTAGATTTTTATACAAATCATTTAATTTAATAGACACACACCTGCTGTGTGTGGGCTGTGACATTACAGACTCTACTACTGAAGTATTTTCTCCATCAGAGGGCTGAACGCATGCATTGGTAATAACATGTTGTTACGGGATCACGGCACCACAAATATTCCTGCTGGCTGCAGACCTCGTTTGCCAAGAAGAGGAAATCCTAGAGCTGCTCAACGCCTTTCTGAACAATGTTACCCTCAGTATCCAGATCCTTCTTAAATTAAAACTCAGACCTCTTCCATGTCTGACTCTCACTTATCCTGCTATTAGTGGTAAGTCGGCGGTCAACCAATAAAAATGTCTTTGGGTTCCGTGGTAGACCCAGTGACTGTTCTGTTGTAAGTGGCAGGCGAGAAAGTCGACCAATCAGATGTATTTAGTGGAGCCAGCCGTGTCGAGGTTGGCTTGTCTGGTAAAATAAACTAGTGCATGGATGTTCACAACAAATCGACACTCCAAAGGATTATTCCAACAAGAAGCTGTGAATGGTCACGGAATCGTGTCTGGAGGAGCTTGGGAAACTGGGCTCTGCTCTCCATTCCAGTTTCAGTTCTGATGCTTTGGACAAATGATGTCACTACCTGACAGACCAGTCACGCTTAAATCCACTCTCTCAAACTTTCTTAAATGACCGACACACGACTTGCCAACACACCTGCTGTCTAGATACAGTCCAAGATCTTGTGTGAAGAAGTTCCACAGTGTTTGGGAAAATGTCTAAATAACTGCATTCAGTAAAAACTGAGCAAAAAATAATAGTTACTCTAGAAACATAGAGGTCAATATTAAATCCACAAAAGACAGACTTAAATAATAGATTGGAGCAATAAAAAATGGAAAAAGAAGCACAAGTGAAAAAGAACAAGAAAGAGAAGGAGAATATAACAAAAAGAAAGTCAAAACTGTAAAAATCTGCAGTGACAACACCACTATTAGAAAACTACTCCGCACCATGCAAACTGCATGAAAAAGATAAAGAATAAGGTACTGGCATCCCTTCCATCTGATTGGTTCACAGCTTTGTGATGCCTTAGGGTACTGAATCAAGCCTCTCAGATGCTACTGGGTTCCTAACTATTAACCATCTCCATCATGTACCTGCAATGAAATAGCGCATGGCATGAGCACTGATTGGTGGGAACAAAAATACACAAGAGATGACCAAAAATAGGTCGATGTTGAGAACACTGACTGTATTTCTGTTTTTTGGTTTACTAGCTAATAAAGCAGTACTAAGAGGAGGCGCTTCCTGTAAAGGCTTCCCTGAGAACAAGAAATTCCCACGCTCAGTCATCGTCACAACAGTCAGCTCAGGAAAGAGAACAGAAACCAGAGACTCGTACGAGACACTGTCAGATTATTGTCACATATTACCAAACAGAATAATAATAAGTAACTTAATTCCTCCTAATTCTTACTGGTACTTGGAGCAGGAATAGACATCACGACAAATCATCACAATCATTTCAAAACATATATTCGGACAGTCAGTGATGATTGATTATTATTGATTTAACTTACCTGATCCAATTCTATGAGCTGGGGGTATGCCCCTGGCATCTTGATGGCTATCTTTACTATGTCTTTCTGCTGTGGCATCATGGCAGCTCCTGATTCCAAAACTCTCTAACTGCTAATAGAAAAAAAGAGATGAATGAGTACGGTAATGTAATGTAATTTAATAAAACGATTAAGTGTATTTTATGCAAAAATATACACTTTAAGAACAGCATAGGACTGACAGAAAGGTGGATCCCAACCAATATCACCTGAAGCTCAGCATCAGTAAAAGCAATGAGTTTTGTGGTCGACGAGCCTCTAAAGATGGAAGTTAGAAGAAGACAGAAGTGCAACGTTAAATAAAGGTCAGTAAAATCCCTTTATGAGGACAGATTAGATAAAACGATAATCAGCATTAAGGTTTTTGTTTCGTGTCCAAAAATACCGGTAAGTCTGAATTCATCACAGGTTTCACTTCAACCACCAAACTCCCAGCAGTTCTGAACATTTTTGCAATCTTTAAAGAAACTCCCTCACTGGCTTTTCTGACATATTGGGACGGATGCATGGACGTTAAACACCCGAAAACATCACGCCTCCGACCACCGACGCGGAGGCATTCCAGCAAACAAGCCAAATAAACAGCATTTTTGCTCTGTCGCAACAAAGATAAGCTTTAAGTAAACTACTTACAAAATGAGGCTGAGCTTAATTTCAGGTTTAGAAAATAACAGCTGCGCCTGTGACGAGCTGAGCTACCATTTTGTTGTAAAGTGACAGCAAACAGTCCTGACAGCTGTGTCTTCGTAGGATGAGCTGAAGAGTCCAACGCCTCCCAGCAGTCGCTAACATTTTCACTAAAGATGGAAACCAATGTGTTCCTCTTTCACTGTGTATTTATGATGCATTAAGTCAAGCTGAGAATCAAACTTAGTAGTCAATATAGTTTCTTCTCCACGTTCCATCGAGCTCACACCATCCACTCTTCCTCTCCAGATGGAGTTCCCGAAAGATATAGAAGAAGCCATTGTTGTGCTTCCAACCCTTCCCCCTTTCTCATCTCTCTCTGTCTCTCTCTGAACATGGAAACAATGCAGTTGGATCTAAATTCTTCTGCACCTTTAACGGTCTTCTCCAATCAAATTCCCCCTGAGGTAGCATCTTTCTGGACCGGGAACAAGTACAAAGCCAAAGGCTTCCTTTCTCCAGCTTGATGGATTGACGCTGGAGTCCTGACCATGTGTTGCAGAAGGCAAAGAAAGCCTGGCGCTTGTGTCAAAGGTCGACTTCATTCCAGCAAGAACCTACAAACAGTCTGAACACTGAAACTAAAGAGATTTCAGTAAGTGCAGCTTATTAGTCAGCAAATTCAAGGGAAAGCTTCCTGCTAATGGTTTTTCAGCAACAAAGACTATTTGTGGCTTTTAATTCGAGTATCTGTCTACGGCCCCGTCCACACGATGCTGGAACTTTTTGAAAACGCAACATTTTTGTTGTGTTTACACCTTCCATCCACATGACAACGCAGATATCCGGAACGAAAACGCAACTTTTTTTTACTGCCACCACATGGTTTGGCATGCTTATAGCCGTCTTTGAAAACGCACTGGTGCATTTTACGTGTGGACGGAGATTTTTTGGAAAACGCTGTCGTGTGGACGCGAATCGTTTTCGATGCGTTTTTAAAAAGTTGCGTTTTCAAAAAAATCCGTCATCGTGTGGACGGGGCCTAAGCCATGTAATGACGAATGTGTCTGCCAGCTTGAATAACAATGCATGCTTTGGTTGCACTGCAGAAAACAAAGGAGGTGGGGGCATAGCTATGCTTGGTTATAAAACGAAGAAAAAAAACATTTCCTCTGTGTATGTGTATTAAAAGATATAGTTTCAGTGGTTTTTTGGTTAGATAAAATGTTGAAATATGACATTTCTTTGCGATGTATTTTTTTTCTGTCACTCTAGAGCTGAGTTCCTGCCTGCTATCATAATGATAAACCCACAAACTGGATTCATTCTATTACATTGTATCACATCTAATGAAAATAAAGCATTAATTATTCTGCCAATTGACGTTGCACTTATTTTTCCACATTCTCTTATGAATATAATTAGAACACTGACAAGTGAATTATACCATACGGCAATCAGCAAGTGACAAATGGAGTTATAAAACTGGTTTCATCCAGAAGTCTTCCAGTGCATTAAATCTACACCAGTGACAGCGCTCTATTAGTCCACATTCATGCAGACCAGTCTGTACATGCTGAAGGCTTCATGCAACACTTGGATGAGCTCAGGTTAACTAAGAGCCCCTCCGCCCGTTCATGATAACAAGATGAAGCTCATTTCCTTGACTGGCAAACAACACTTAGCTCAGTCAGAGCTGTAAGCAGTATTCTGACTCATAGTACAAACATACTATCTTAACTCCGATCACTTTACTGGCTGGTCTGATGGTCACTGGAGGAAATGAGAACACCAATGAGATGTAGAAGCTTCAACAACATTGTTTTGAGATGATTTTATTGATTATACTTGAAAACAAGCTGCAGTATTCTAAAAGTAGTGATTTCCTTAAAACAGTACTAACATTTCCTCAGCAGAACTATTGCAACATGCAAATCCTGTTCAAATGGGGATTTAAGGATTTTTGTGAGACATTTTATACACCTATTAATAAACATATTGAAGAATAATTATTTAAATGAGGCAGTTTAATAACATTGTTATAAATGAAGCACTGTGAATTAACAAAGACGCCTGAACTACACATCTTATTCTGTTAACATAAGGGAACAAGAAAATAAAGCCATTAGAAAACCCACTGAAACTGAGGCTCATATACCGTTCTCTATATGTCTGAATATATAAACGTGGAGGGATATAAGGACACTTCTGTCAGTCGGTGTCACTCTGTGCCTTGTGTTCTGAGCAGATCTCAACTTAACGACATATTTTTTCCCCCCATTTCCACAGTTACAAGTTGGATTTGGACACATTCTGTGACTGTGATTTATTTCTAATGAAGGTGTACAGAGAATACCTCCAACACTTCAATATTTTAACAAAACTTATCTTTTTTTTGGGGGGGGGGGGATACTTTCTTACTTTCAGATTGAACTTTTTGCCCCCTATCAGTACATGACAATTGCAATCAGAATTGTCCACCAAGTTCAGCTGTCAGGGTCCGTGTTCCCCATAAGCATCTTGTTTCTTTAATATTAAAACCACTAGTTTGTGTTAGCCTGCAGAGCAATCAGACTCCCTGGACTCCCTGTTTTTGTTTGAAGGGGGGGGGGGGGCACTTCTCAGCTGCCTGAAATTCCTAACCTGACAGGGGAGCAGCAGGCAAGAATTAAGCATAACCCCAAAAGGCCCAGTCTTCAGGCGCCTACTGTGAATTAATGGATTATAACTTGACATATAGTAAGAATAAAACCTACAGACAGACAGATAGATAGATAGATAGATAGATAGATAGATAGATAGATAGATAGATAGATAGATAGATAGATAGATAGATAGATAGATAGATGTTAATGTAACTTGCATGCAGACGTACATCCAGTTAAATACAGTCCTACTGGTGTTAAAATCCAATGTTATGTTTCACAGAATTGTAGTCAGATGTCAACAGACGGATGGACATAAAGTTTTAGTGGTTTAAAACTGAGTGGGTTGCCAGATCTTTGTGAAACACAAGACAGAGTTGTAAAAAGAAGTTGGAGTGTCAGCTGCAGAGCCTCTTTCCCAAACTGCTTCCTACCTGGTTTGAAACGAGAAGTCGAGCGCTACTGTCCTGCAGGATCCGCAGTCGGAGAAAAGACACATCTATCGTTTATCGCCTCAAAATTAACAAACTGAGTCCGCAGAACCGAACTTCTTCTGGATAAACTCTTAAAAGGGTCTGAAAAAGAGGAGGAAACTCATCGCAAAAGATTTTCAGGACTGATTAGCTGGCTTAAAAGTTCCGGGTTCGTTGGAGACATTCAGTCGAGTGTCTAAGCTATGCAGATTTAGTTAAAGTGTTTCCGGTTATGAATCTTAAAGTAATGCTCTCCTGACCAAGCGTGTTGTAAGAGATGCACTGGCGTGAAAATGTTGTCAGTGGCTGATAGACTGAAGTAAATAAAATATAATTTCTGAAGTTTTCTGCGCTTATATTCTTTTATTTAATATGCAAACACTTCATTCTGCTATTTTTAATTAAGCGTACGTTAGTCGATCGACCCGGTGCTTTTATTTTGAAGGTAAACTATATTTGCGGAAATGCACTTGCTGAATATTTTTATGACCCTGACCCTCTTTTCTTGAAAATTCCAACAAGTTGAAGATGAACTAATTCAGAGTTCCGGGTTGGGTACAGCAGGTTTCCGTCGCCCCCTGCTGTTTTTCCAATCAAAAATATTCACCGACTGAAAAGGCTTCATTGGATCGATCAGATCAGATTAAATATGAGTAATACTGTTATATTCAAATCAATATGCAGTGGAGCTCAGGACCTTAACTATGGCTTCTGGAAAATATACCCGCATCATTCAAAAGATAATTATGCCCAAAATGTTGACTCTATAGTTTATACATTTATTATACCTGTAAATAAAGCTTCACATTAACATCATGTTCCGCCATCACGATGAATCATAATGAATCAATGCAATTATTTAGAAAAAATATAGGATTTTGTTCATTACATTTGTTTAGTCAGTTGTTGAATATAGAGTTGAGGGTAACATTGCATTTATTCAGGAATTCATTTAAATGCACAGTTTGTTTTTTGCACCATCCTATCATTCACACCTCTCATATGGATGATTAAGATATTAGCTGTTATCAGCGGGGTGAATCTGTCCAATAGCATCGAAATACACCTTCACTGTGAGCTAAAAACCTACATTACTCAACACATACTGGGACACTAACTGACATATATCAGAACCCAACATCACCAGGCATATCCGGCTGACATGTTCCTGCAAAAGCAAAATGGAAAAGTGAAGTACACGCATATTAAGGAGGCTTTGAAGACATGTGGCTGACTTACAACTACTGCTTTTCATGCAACAGAGACAACACAAAAGAAAGGTAGAAAGTTACTGTTATCCTTTATTGTATGTGGCCAGAGTATCTGAGAAGGATTTTCTCCATTCACTCGAAAAAAGGAAAGACCTTCACGGACTCAGCAGTGTTGTATATGCAATGAGAAGTGCACTGATCTGTATACAAGGGAAAACAACCTCATCATAGGAGAGCCAGCTTTTAAGGTCAAGACCCAGCCATCCACCAGCATTTGAAGGTTGACAAAAGTACTTACAAAGTATTTACAAATGTAAATCTTGCTGTGTCTTGCCAATGCTTGAGATTGTACTTAATTCACAGCAACTATAGCGTGCAGAAGAGATCATATCATGCTCATCCTCCACCTCATTAGTACTTGGTGGATTTATGTAAGATTTTTAAAGGTTTATATGTTTTTATAAAGAAATTATAATTTAATCCACATTCTCTCACTCCATATAATATGCAGTAAAAGTGACAGGCTTTCATTTGGAAAAGTTTTCAAAATATAATTGACATGATCTCTACAAGGAAGTTTTGCTGCTGATTTCTCTGTCCATTAACAGTATTTCTTAAAGCAGATGAGGATCTGACTTTGATGGATATGACAGAGGCAGGGAGCAATCTTTTTTGGTGGTTATCCAGATCATTTAGATTTCTAAAAGATTCCTTTCCAGTCCTGGTTATAGGAAAGATTCAAGATTTGATTACTTCCGACAATACTTCAACAGAAATTACTTAATTACATTCTGTAAAATCTCCAGTTATGCTTTATAAACAAATGTGAGACTGATGTTGACATTGACTCCCTTCAGATCTTTACTGTGAGTGTACATGGTTCCACAGGAAACCCTTTCCATCACAATTTAACAATGTGATACTTCACCTAAACTGAAAACCAGACAATATAAAAAGAATAGAGTGTTTATTTTGTTTCATTGGATGCAACCACAGCTTTACAAAAGTGTGCATGTTAAAACAGGTTGTGAAACCAAGTTTCATCTGCACAGACGCGAACATTTAACCCAGAACTGATGGAGTCCCTGGCTGCTCTGCTGAAGGATTAGGGGAACTCACAACACCAAACAAAAACAAGAACTGGCTACCAATTTAGGATTGGAAGAGTTTAAACCAGTCTGTCCACAGTGAAAAGTGCAACAATGAACTGGGACGCTTTAAAGCAGCCGATCTCGTAGATAAACTATGACATGTAGTCCTTAACAACTAGCAGTAATGTCAGGTGTAAAAAAATAAATGCTATTCTATACAAGTAGTTGAGATATACACACTACATACCAGAAAAACATTACTGGGGGAAGAACCATACACAAAAAAAAATGCAGGAATATGAATAATGGCAAATACATACTTTAATGGTCTGACGAGTAACTCAGACTGAAATGCTACTCACATGCCCCTTGCACACAGAGAAAAGTATTAGCGTTGGAAAATTACAAATGAAACTATAGGCAGTATTTTATTCACCAAAAGAACAGAAATACTGGAAAACTACTCAATAGGTATATGTACCAAATATACACAAAAAAAGAATGCAAAATTAAGCCTTTTTTATGGCATGGTGACTATATTCATTGTATCAGTAAAAATACATCAGATGTACATACATGTCCTTTTAAATACAAGTGATCTCAGTACAATGGTATTTATATACAAACACTAGAACTGAAAGACGATCGCCACAGAATTTGTTTAGGAGAGAAGATAAAAGCTCTTTCTCTGCTATATAACAGTGATGTAACAAATCTGAGCCAATAGAAATTTGCAAGGTTCAAATGTCCAAAGGCAAACAGAAAATGATGGGCAGATTTAATAATCAAACATCAGTGTAGAAATGCCAGTATTTAACCAGTTAAAGAACAAGGTAGCTGCAATATGACAAAAATGAAAACATTTGCAACACTGAAAGTTTTAAGTCTGACAAATCGCCAATAGAAAAAAACAAACAATTAAAACAAACAAAAAACCAATTCATACAAAGAGTATGATCATTGTAATCTGTTCATTTTGTTGATTTGCTAACTATTGCTCTGCCGGTGGTACAAATGTTGTCTATTATTTAATCAACCATTCTGTGTTGTAGTACAAAATATATATATTCTCTATGTACACGAGGACAGTGCATATAAAAGCAGCTGTGCGTGGACTCGAGTCATTCATGAGCAGCTCCCAGGTGACAAAAGCTGTGCTCGGTTTGTCTGCCATGACTCTGTTACCTGATAGAAAAAAGGTTTTGTTGTTTTCCTGTAGACATCCTTTTAAGAAAGCATTCAATATAAAATCCAAGGACACATACCAGCACACTGGTAAAGTGTGCACACACGTTCACTCATGAACATACCGCAAAGCTGATAGCGAAACGTTGCTTTGTCATATAAAACAATTGAAAAATAGATGTCATTTTTCCCCCTACTCTTTTTCTTTTGAAAAGAAAGCAGTAAGTAAAATGTTTTGTGTTGTGGATTTCTTCATCAGGCTGTATATCAAGCCACTGTCTGACTGAACTCAGCTTGAGTGTCGGCGCAGAGGTGTCCTTGAGTGCTCATCAGATCGCATCTTCTCATGCACCTCTTCTCACTTGCTTTTGGGGAAACTGCTTCTTATTCTGACAAGTATCTGGAGGGAGGTGGGGGGTCAGAGGTTGAGAATGGGGATGTCGAAGAGGTCACAGAGACCTTCTGTCTCATCCAAGTTGTATATGTAGTCATGGTCACTTGGTGGAGGAGACAGACGGAGGAGAGGCGAAAATACTGGAAAGGAAACAGACAGAGACATAGAAACATAGGAGATGCATTCAAGAATGTTATTCATTTCACTAAGTTGCTTCTAAAGAGTCTCACCTTCTGATGACATCAAGTCTTCTAACAGGTCTCCACTCATGATTTCTGTTAGAGATAAACAGAAGTGCAAGATGACGGTAAATTCATTTTAGTCTACAGGACACAAAGGAGTAAACAGCAAACAAAAATGTAATCAAATGAGGGACGTTATTTGTGCCGTTCGAGATAACTTCACCTTTTGTTGGATCAAACATATCTGAGAGCTCTTTGGGAAAGTCCAGCACTAGAAGGAAACACAGCAGCAACATTTCAGCTATGTAGTCACTCCAGTGTCAATTGTAAATATTTCCTATTATATATCTGAGAGTTTGACATGAAAATGGCCATTCAAGTAAAAACAATCTAACACCAACCGTGTTAAATATATATATATATATATATATATATATATATATATATATATATATATATATATAAAAATGAAGTCATATAAATTAAGTCAAATGATCTCTCATATGTGATCCTAATGGCATGTATATTAGGGTAAATAAGATAAGAGATGAGCTTCATATCTTTCACAACAGCCTTTCCAAAATTGTATTTTAGAGAGAGTGAGTGACAGAGGAGTGGAGAAGGAGGGATGAGTAAGAAGCTCATGCAGCAACATGCAGAACTCACATTCAGATGGATCTGATTTAATTGGTTCAAAAGCTGCAGAAGCAGATGAGGGTACAGATCCATCCAAAGAGGCAGAGGACTGTAGCTGTTGAGTAAGTGGAGCAGGCGTGTCTGTCGTTGGGGATAGTGGCGTGGAGCTTGTCACTTCTGAAATTATAGTGAGATAAAATAATTCTGGTATTTGGCATTATATTATAGCATGTCAAAAATAATTCATGGTAAAGTGCGTTGCCAAAAAGAAGACATTTATTCTGTTATTCTATAAAACTCATGAAATTGTTTTAAGACAACCAAAAAGCCTCGTTGTCTAAAGATTTGGCCCTGGGCGGTGATAGCAATAGTGCCAAACCACCGTTGCCTGGGAACCATGTTCCAGTGCTAACATGCATAATGTGGAACCAAGGTCCATAATTATGGATTTTATCCTTTAGCCATGGCGAGGTGAGATATACGCCAACGTGTGTGTGAATACATGTCATTAGTAGTATCATTAGTACACAACAATCAATATTCTATGAACAAGAGTGAACTACTCACAGGACTCAGTAGTAACTGACCCCTTCCTACCTGTTACTGAGGCGGTCTGGTTACTGACTACAGTAGATGTGGCTGGAACAGGATTAGCAGAAGTTGTAAGAGCGGCTTTGGAGAGCTGGAGAATCAAAAAATGAAAGAAAGAAATTGAGGGAAGTCAAACAAAGTCATTAGTGTTAAAAAAAAATTTCCAATGATGATCAAACATTTAAAAATAGTATTACAAATACAGCTGTCATACAAACATCAAAAACTCTTAAATAAATATATTCCAGTCTTGTGATGAATGTCAACAAGACCAGTAAGAACACTAGTATATAGATAACAAAAAGAAGACCTGGGAGGCAGCTGTGGGAGCATGAGAGGTAGGTGTTGGTGCCGGGAGGCTTTGAAGGACATCATCTGGAGGAGGGACTGGTAAAACAACAGGAGAGGCACTGGACGGGTCCTTATTGACCAGCAAAACCTCGATGGGCCCAGCTGAACTCTTAAGACGGATCTGGTACTTCCTCTGTCCATTAAGGACCTTCGTAATAACACATATATCCACATATCCAGTCAGAGACATGAGTCACAACTGGATGAAAGTAGCAAACAATATTCACAAACATACATAACTTACTGATTCTGGTATGGGAACCTCTAGTTGTGTGCCAATGGGTGCGCGAATTGCCAGGAGTGTATCACCTGAGAAAAAAGACAGGCAGATGAGCAGGTGCAGGGAATAAAAAAAAAAAAGACAGATAAAAAACACGTATCTGAAACAATCACCTTTAAAAGCTCCACAAAGGTCTTCATGTTTAATATACGCCATCGTAAGAGGGTGTTAAGGGTCCAGTATTGATCAGCTTCAGAAAATAATGTCAGAAAAAATCATCTTTTGCTGATCTCGAGAATAGGTGGATAGCTGAGGACACGATGGCTGACTGAAGACTATGTCCATATCATTTACTAACAACTACACCAGGAATACAGTATTGCATTTCCTTACAAATACTGTACTTTAAAGAGAGAACACAGCAGATGATGACCTACGTATCTGAAACAATTTCTTACTGACTTCTATTATTTTAAGATACACCTTATAATATAATAATGCGTATCTTATAATAATGACTTCTATTCATTATTATAAGATACACCTTAAAATACTACTTCCTTCAAATCCAAAAAAGAAAATTTAATGAATTGTGCAATAAATGGCATTTAAGAGTCGGCCTGCCTGTTAAAATGCTCTCATGCTCTCACACACATCTCTTATTTTCCCAAACTGGAAAAAAAAATTATGTAAACCACAGTTATTATAACGTACAACTACGTATTATCTTCAAAAGGAGAGCCACCAAATAAAAAAAGTACATTTTCTAACCTGAAGTGCTAATTATCCATCTACAATTTTAGGAATTGCCCAGATTTGGAGACATCAGCTATTACGTTTTCTGTTCTCTACAGAATATAATAGAACATATCGGTACTTTCATCATCTACTGAGCTATATTTTATCGTAGAGCAGACAGAAATATTCCTCAAATCTAGCCAAGAGGCTTCTGCTAGCGACGGGGTGGGATGAGAACATTATCAGTGTCCTCATTAACTGAAATGCAATCTTAGCTAGCTCCTCTGTTATCCATAAGTGTATACATGGTTCTATTTGCCATTTGTATCACCGTACAGAATGACAAAAGTTTAACCCTAACCCTGCATCTTGAGTAGGTAGACGATGCTTTCTGGAAAGAAACCAAAGAAAAAACAGAACAAACGAGCAAATCTAAGCAATTCATCATTTACTGTATTTGCACAGATCTTTCCAGTTAATTGGTTGTATGTAAAATAAACATTGCACTTCTGTTGTTAGCATTGCAAGACTGCTGACAATGAGTCTGCTTACACAAGTCTTATAGTGTAGTAATGTTACACAACATAACCTGCACAAACTCCTACTGATGAGTTCTCCCTTGTGAACGTTCATCAGAGTAGTTCAGCAACCATCTGCACACAAGTACAGCAAAATAAAACAAAATGAGGCAACAGTCCATGATACTTAATTCATCAGTCATACCAACACTCCTGTTACTGTAATTAGCAGTTTGCTGGCTAGTTCTCTACACCTACGCACAACAAATGCCATTATTATTTTTTGGGCTTGCATAACCTTAATGACTTAAGCAGATTTACTAAACCAGTCTAGCAAAATTACAAAACCCACCCAATGAAAAAAAATGGGTGTAAGTTTCAATTATGTTATTGTTAAACAGTCCCTCAGCTCAGCTGCAACAGCTGCCATTACCTTTACTGAGATAATGGAATGTACAAAAGGCAGGTATCAGTGACCATTACGGGAAAATCCACCAGCTTTCTCATCAACATTATTTTAATACTCATAAAGGGTACAGTACTACTAAAATTGTCTATGTTGGATGCTCATAAATGATATCTGAGGGTCTAATGACATCTTGTAACATCTGAGAAATTTACCCTACAAATACCACAAGAATTACCACACTTGCTGAACAAATTATTTTAGGGAGAGGTCATTGATACTGATATAAGAGACCAAAATAATAACGGTTAAATTCCTATTACGTCAAGGGTGTACATCAATGAAAAGAACTTCTAGCTGTATAGCATACACATTAACACACTGCAGTGAAGGATATGGACTGTTGTTAGAGTCGTCTGTGACATTCTTGATGCTCTGCTGGACCCAGACTCTTTGCTGATCCAGCTCATGTTCCCTGACAGCCAGGTCATCTAGCTCTGCCTTCAGCTCAATCAGCTTATCTGCTATCTCTCTAGTGTTGCAGCCTGGACCTACACCTCTGAAACACAAACACGACATGGTCATGTACAGAGAGCATGCAAAGACAGTTCACATTGAAGAGTACAGTATACATCATTTTCCAAAAGTATTTTATAAATGATACAGCTGCACCAATTTTTTCAAGTGCAAAGAAAGTAATTTTTTTTAGACATCACATGCTGCGGACTTACTTCCATTGAATACTGTTCTTGGATTTCTTCTCTATCAGTCCAATTCCCTCCAACACATTAGTGATATCATATATACGGCGTTTCTGCCGCACTGCCAATGTGTCAGCAGCCTAAATAACAAAAAAAAAATTGAGGACATTATTCAGATCTTAAATAATAAGACCACACTATATTTGCCAATGGGTTCAATGCACTGTGACCAAAAATGCACTGCAACATAAAACCATGATGTTTCACTGCCCATCACTGGACAGTGCCATTCAAAGTTTACTTCCAACCCATCCTCTTGGTGTTTAACAACTTCATGATATGCATGTGGCTGGTGCTGATAAGTCTGTCATGTGGCGCTGCGAATGGAAATGATCTTACATACATGCTGAAAGACAAAGCCAGTAAACCACAAGGCATGCAGTTTATAAATTCATTTGTTAATTTAATATAGATAGATAGATAGATAGATAGATAGATAGATAGATAGATAGATAGATAGATAGATAGATAGATAGATAGATAGATAAATAGATAGATAGATAGATAGATAGATAGATAGATAGATAGATAGATAGATAGATTAAAACAGGGTATTCATATACTGTAATTTTTTGGCTGTGGGAGTCATGGTATGTTTTCCACAGGTGTTACCACAATGTTTCCAGCAGTGCAGTGTTTTTTTACCTTTGCATGTTCAAACAATTTATTTGAAGACAATTACAGTCAACAATACATTAGTAAGTACAACACAACAAATGAATAGGCAAAAATTTTGGGTTTTTTTTTTTTTTAAACTTTGCAGGACAAATGTTCAATGTGAACTACTTTCCTCTTCAAAAAAAATATGTTAGCACTTTTTGTTTGATATGGGAATCAACCCAAATGCAGACTGTATTATTTTTATAGCGTTATACGCCTTCACAGGAAAACTGTCCCACGCCTTTATCTTACTTGAAGTCACCAACAGGTTGCTCGGCAAACATCAGTACAGCTTTGAGGGAGCGTTGCCATGATAATGTCAGAACAACTCACTAGAACGACGATCGCCTAGGCAACTTTCAGTACATGAATAGCAGATGCATTGTCGTTGATAGATTATACATTTGGTTATCATTACAAACTAGCTTTGTGAAAGCAAATCGTTAAGTGAATTGATCAGCGAAAAGTTGTTGAAGTGTGACGACTCAGCAGCGTTAGCTCAAAAAAGTGACAACAAAAGCTGACCCACTTTTTAAACTTTGAATCTGCAGGGGGCAGAGCATGAAAACTTGGTCAATGTTTCAGGGTCCAGTTGGTAATTAAACTTCACTCCATTTTGAGAAACATCAAAATAGCGTGACACCGGAGTTAAGCGGGGGGTTTGAAGTAGTAGATGGTTAAAATTCGTAAAGTCGAAATGGGTATTACCCATTCAAACTGGCCTGTCACATAGCAAGGCTAGGCTAACAGGCAGGCTAGCAAAAGTGCATGCAATCTAACGACAGTAGGCAAGCTCAGAATGACATGTGCTAGCTAACAACAAAGACTGAGCTGCAAGCTCACCGCTTTCAGATCCAATACTCCGTCCTTTGCTTCCTGTAGTAAAGTCACAAACTTGGTCGTGAGCAGGCCTAGGCTCTTTTCGTGCCTGCTGGGAGTCTGTGGCTGTAGGGAGTCCCCCACAGCTCCCAGTTCTCCCCTGCTACTGGCCGACTCCAGCTCCATCATCACTCGGGACCAACTCCGTACTTCCCCCTGCCTCTACGACCAAACCCAGCCAGCGAGACCAGGAAAGCGCGCCCCACCGCCGCAGTCAGACAAATAGAGGGCCGGGGAGGAGTGTGGAAAACAACAGGTGTTTAACGAGGCAGTCCAGCCTGCTTTCCTCCAAATTATGTGACGAAATCGGGTGAAACACTCTAAGTACGGCAATTCAATGAGCGAGCATTCGGTGGAGAGAGCCGTTGGCCACGCGAGGTATGACGGGACGGTTCGATCATCGGAGGGACCGTCTGCAAATCTTCACACCAGCGCCCTATTCGTTTAGGGCGTGTATTCAAAAATATATGAATTCCTTAGACATTATCTAGTAACATTTTGTACTAAATTGTAATTAAGGGTTGCTAGAATGCAATTGATGTATGTTTTACTTTTAAAAAGTTTTTTTTTATAGAAAACGATTTAAATCTAAAGGTTAGCTACTTTTACACAATCCCTCATCTTCTCAAACTTGAAGAAAACACACGCACACATCTACAGACGTGCGCGGTCACACGGCATAGAACGTTTTCTAGACATATTTAGCTAAATTAACCAATTTTATTTTATTTTATTTAATTTTTTGTACTTTGCTAGATACTTCTCACAGAGCGGAACTCACTCCTGTAGCTGTACTTCTCAACATTATATGGAATTATGTGGACTACATTAACTATACATGTATTTATTACAATTGAATATGAAACTCCCGAAAGATCTCGGACAATGGTTTTTTTATTTGTCTGTGTTTCTTCGTACTCCATTTTAATATGTTTGCAGCTAAAAGCTTGGAGATTATGACTATTGTCTAAAACAATAGTGCAGAGTTCCTACACTTTTTCCGTTTTGTTTGTTATTGCGAGTAGAACTTTTAAATGCATGCCATTTCTAGTCAGGATATCAAATTGATAAATAAAATATTGCAGTTACTTCAATCAGTAAATATGACCTTTAATAAATTTAAATGGCAGTCAGATGAAGTTTTAATAAAATAATACATAAAAAATAAAAACATAAAAACAATAGGTAGGTAGGTAGGTAGGTACCTCTTCACTGCCAGTTCACACCCGATCTCGGCCACCTTCCTTGGCATTATTATTATTATTATTAATATTATTATTATTATTATTATTATTATTATTATTATTATTATTATTATTATTATTATTTTATGTTTTTAATGACAATGATACATTTCGTCATTATTTACCTATCCTATTTTCTTACAGTCACTTATCTGTTTGCAGTGTTAATTGTTTGAATGTACAGTATATCTTGATTCCTCAGTAATCAAGGAAACAGTGTTTCCCTCATGAAGACTACCTATTAATTTGTCTTTTATGTTTTGCTTATTCTCTGTGACACCTGGACCGTTGAACGTTGGATTTAAAAAATGTACCCATGGTGGTAATAATTGTAAAGTAAATGTACAGTACAGTACAGTACTTCTCATTTTATCATTTATTATCTTTAACCAACAGGGGGCGGTCGCACCCAGGAAAGGCTTCTTCGTAAATTACACTTTAGATTCCAAGCATTGGCATCAACAGATTCCTTTTTTCTTAGCTGCTTTTTACGAGAAATATAACAGCAAAAATAAATCATAGACAGTGCAAATGTATATTATCATTTTATATCACATACAATAGAAATTCTGTTACACAATCGAAAACAACTCTAAATAGCTGAGCGTCATTGTCGCGAAAGTGCTTTGACGGTCACTCTGAACACTCAGCTGAGGTCAGCTGACTGAACCAAACAGGAGCTTCTGTGATCAGGAAAAGTCTTATTCATTCATATGCAGGTAAATTTGCCATTACAACACGTGCATGTTCACCAATTGAATCAAGTGGAAGCGTTATTTGTAGTGCTCTGCTGTGTGTATGTCGGGCAGATAGCCTCTTTTTTAAACGTAGCATCTCTCTTAAACATCAAACTGCGAATTACATATGCCAAACGTAGCTGAAATCTCATCTTATGTTGTTGTTTTTTAGCCTTTTACTTCACGATAATTTAATCATTAGTCACCCAGTGTGTCACTCTAATGATCGCATTCCTGCTGTCTTTGTTTTCAGTCCGCAACCATGAAGAAGAATAAGTGCAAGGCGAACACATTTGTTGAGAAGGAGTTTGTGTTTGAGTTCAAGGCAGGGAAACAGGATTGTGTCCTCAAAGTGCCGCTACAGTTTCCTGTTCAAGAGAATATCAATGACCTTCATGGACGCCTTATGCTCCTTCATAAAATACCCTGCTACCTAGAGAATGGTGAGATAACGTCTGTAAAAAAAAGGAAAAAATTGCGGTATTATATTGATCGTGAATGTTGCTGACTTTGTCAAATGAAAGTCCTCTTTATGAGACTTCTGCATTTTTTTTACAACTCTCACTCCACCTTCTTCCCTGAATTACAAGCTTTTGTGAGAGGAAAAAGATCATTTTACAGTGTGTTGCTTGACTTGTGCAAAAAATAATAATTTTTTAAAAATGTCTAATATTTGCACTTTGTGCATGTCTCCCTGTGCAGAGCTGAAAACCTCCCTTTTCAACTTCATTGAGAAGGAGACCATCCTAGACTATGACAGAGAGGCAGAGCTGGCCCTGCAGAGACTCACAAGTGGCGACATAGACCTCAACCAGCTCACCAACGCATGGGCCAGGTCTTACGTAGAGGTGATAACACATATTACTATGTTATTGTGCTTAAAAACTAGTATCAAGGTTTTACTTTTACTATTCCATTAGTTGCTCAGACCATGTGTTTTTAGTGTAATAAGGGGTAGTTCATGTCATTTTAATTATCATTAGGATTTTTCTGTGTTTCTTACTCTTGTGAGTGAAGGGGTGTTTTAGTCTGTGTTAATCGGTTATAAATGACTGAAAAGCTCCCAGCTTCACGGGGGTATAGCCCCACTGAACCGTCATCATTGGTTCAACATCGATAATTTAGCTTAAAAAATATTTTTCTGTTGCGGTCCCTGAAAAATTGATATATCAACCAAATATCAAAATGTGTGGGCTGTCATATTACTCTGTAGATGACTGGTCAGTTAATGACTTGGAGAGATATTAAGTTATTGAAGAATTTGATGGCTATGATGACTAGTTAAAGATGTAAGCAAGATTTTATTTAAAATGTTACTTTCATTGTCTAAAATAACAACAACAAGGCAGTCAGACACTGTAACATCCCGTGACATCATCACATTTTTGTGCCTCTTTCCATCCCGCGAAGCGGTGATGTATTGTAATTGTCAGTGTTTTTGTGTTCGGCCGTCAATCCGTTAGTCCACCAAATATCTTCACAACCACTGCACATATCTCAGGAACAGTGTAAGACAGAAAGACGAAACAAAAGGTGTTATATTCAAGGAGGTCACGTTTTAATTTTTATACCTTTTTAGGTATAAAATGACAAATAGAATGCACCAGTTACATGTTGGATCATGGGTCTTTTATTAAATGACCCTGACCTATGAGAGTAGGTCAGGGTAAAATTTTGAATTCAGGCGTGTTAACAGGATGTTGCAGTCTCTGACTGCTTAGTTCTATCTGTGACAATTGTGAAGATATTGGGGGGATGGACAGACGGACGAACACACAAACACTAACAATTACAATACATCACTGCTTCGCGGGATGTAACAAAATAAACCCCCAGTATACATATGTCCTCACAAACAAACAAATGCATTAACACTCATGTACTCTTTAATACCGGAGTGAGGGTATGTGTGTCATCTTGGGAAGTTGGTATCAGTTGTCCAAGGGTGCAAAATAAAGTGAGTTCTTTGAGTTCAGATCTCATCATTCATTGCTGACAGTGTTTGCCACAGACGACTAGTTAAAATGAGTGATCATCTGTTGCTACTAATTCCTGTAGGAATATCTTAAGGATATTCCTACAAAAATGGCAAGACTGCTTCTTGACACATTGTTTTAAGGTTGCTTCTCTTTGGGCCTAAGAAATGTTTGAAGACTTCAAGAAGAAATGTCTTTTGAAAGCAAAAACAACTTATTTTACTCTTAGAAGAATAAAAAGTACATTTTAGACATTAGCTCAATCCACTGGGATTAAATATTTACTTTGTGCTGCATTGGTAGTAGCAGAGCAGCATTCAGAAAGTGTCCTCAAATGCTCTGTCTAACTCCGGGCCAGTCATGAATAACTGAAGTAATTTAAACAGAAGTCAATTGATTATTAATGATTTTCCGAGAAATCTCATCATTTAACCCAAGTCCTGTTCCAAATATCTCCCTGTTGTACTTGGGAACACTTTAATGTCTTTTCCCCAGACACCAAGGATGTGATGACGTTTGTACATATTGCCAATAGTCAACACTTTTCTATTGTGGTTCCAAGGAAAATTGTTACAGTTTAGCAACTCTCAAAGGTGAATTTCAGATGTTCTTTTCTCTTACCAATGAAATAAGCTATGGTCTTCTCATTGACGCATTTCTTCGACAGTGAATGTCTTTTGTTTGTGTTTAAACGGTCGATAAGATGATTTGATTTTACACCCAAATGTTAGGAGTTCAAACTTTGGTGATACTTTCGAATTCCTTTTATAAAAAAGACTTTCTCAGTTTGTGATGTCTGACTGTCTTCTCTCAGACATTTAGGATTACAGCCCATAATATTTTACTGCCAACGCACAAAAATACACATGGAAGCTCTCCACTGTCCTTTGGACTTGTGACCTGAAGAAGCATATGCCTGTATAAACAAAGGATCTTTAGTATAAATGTACCTTTGTGTTTCTATTTATGGAGGAGCATTTAACAGTGGCTGTAGTTTATTGAGCAAAACATTCAAACAGGATAAATATTGCATTTTACCACCCTCTTTTATCTCCTCTTTAGCCAAATAAAATTAAATTTATACACCTTCCAATTAAAGTCCAAATCTTTTGGGGGACTCCTAATGACAGCATGTGTGGCAGATTATCACCCACGGATCGGATCATGAGTTTTTAAATGCTGAAGCAATCCTACAATGTGAAAAGCACTGTAGTCAAGTTGTTGTTGTTGTTTTTTTTGGTCTTTGTGTTGTTATCAGCAGGAGTCTCTTATGAAACAATTCATTCCTGTCCACTATCACTTTTTCAGACGACACTGGAGCATGCACGGCCAGAGGAACCCAGCTGGGATGAGGACTTTGCTTATGTTTACCATGAGTTGATCCACTCCCCTGCCTCAGATACCCTTCTCAATCTGGAGCACAACTATTTTGTCAGTGTCTCGGAGCTCATCAGTGAGAGAGACATGGAAATTAAGAAGCTTCAAGAAAGGTTGGTTTTGAGGACCATTCCGTGGTATTCCAGCACATATTTTAAATTAACCCATAGTGTCTTTCAAATTTCACAGTGTGACGCTATATCGTCATGCTTTTTTGTGCTTTCACACCGTAAGAACTGCTAAAAAAATTTATTTCTAATTTTCAATTAAAAATAAAAGTATTGTATTTCTAATAAAATATTGTAGGACCTCAGCTTTTTCTTAAATTCCAATGTATCAGGGTAAATCTCTGACCTCACATACCATCCTGGTTGCCAAATGTGCGTCTGGGATCAGCACATGGATTCAGTTGTAGTCAGTCTGTTAAATTTAATTACCACAATTTCTGTATCAACCCAAAAGATTTGGCCCAACTTTTTAACTGTACCAAACAAGATGTGAAAGCCATCATCTGTCATGAATAAAGATAAGGAAATCAGTCTCCCATCAATGAGCTGCTCAGATTTTGATGTGTTTCGCAATCAATCTAATCAATTTTATGGATGTTATTCTATCTGGTAGGCAGGCTGCTGAAATGGACAAAGTCATGCATGAGCTGGGGAACACTTTGAGCGATCAGGATGTAAACACAGTTGCCGCTCAACACTTTGATGCACAGCAGGTAAAAAATAAATTAGGGTGAAAATCATTTCATATACAGGGATCAATGTGATGAATTTTAAATTCACAAGTTAAGATGTGCCTTAGTCAAACCACTAAAATATGTTGTCAAGCACTGAGGGCCTCTCCATTACATAGGTGTTGGAGAACAAGTGGACTTGTGAGCTGAAACAAGTTACCGGCATTCAGAAGCAGGAGTATCAGGAGTGGGTCATCAAGCTGCACCAGGACCTGCAGAAATCTACCAACAGCAGCAAAATTAAGTGAGTTGGACTGTTTTTGTTTGTTTGTATTCTCACCCACACACAACAAAACAGGATGTTCCAATTCCTTGTTCTTCTTTTTCTTTTATAATTCAAATGTCAGGGTCTAATGAAAATGACCTCAGGGTGTGTGGTTAGATGTTTAGTCCTTTTCATTCAACAAAGCACTTTGTGCTTTTAATTCATGGTCTTTATTTAGTGGCTTAGTGATATCTGTGGTTTGGTTTTGTTCCGTCTGGGATGTTAAGATGTCTTTTCAGATAAGTTAATTTGATGAGAATTTAAGTGTGAAAGTAGAAGAAAATATTCATCCTTCAGCAATTGGGAGATTAAAAGGAGAAAGAAACAATTTTAATATCAACAACTGCTTTTGTTATATTTAAAAATTACATAAACTACTAAGATGCCTTGAATAACGCTCATCCTTAAATAACAGGATTCCATCAGCTGCTATAATCCTGCACATAACATGCTCTTTGAGCTACAGGCTACAGGCCTCATTTACATAGTAATTGAACTGGTATCTTGGGATAACCAGTCTGTTGAAGCTTAATAGTAACGCAGTCCCTGAAAGTGGTGGTTTAAATTCATGTCTGATATTCTTCTGCTTGTATTGCATAATTTGTCAAAACACATGTCCCACTTGGACCTGTATGCAAAGTGCTTCTCAGAGACAATGTGCTGACCATGCTACAGCTTTTCTTAATTAATATAATTACCTTGTTTTGTGTAGGTGGAACTTAAAACATAAGTCAACACTTTCAAAGCTGAGGTTGTGGCCTGTAAAGGAAACCTTGAAAGAATCTAGATTACTGTTTGTGTTAAGCTTATCTAGCATAAAAAAATACAGTAATGGCTGAGACTTGTGTCCTGCATATTTACTTCTGTAATTATTCCTCAAGAAGTAGTGACACACAATCTATGTGATATGAAATACTTTGTTTCGTAACACCGTAGCAGTAGAGCCATCATTTTCTAAATTATTAAACTACACTACAATATTTTTATAATTATATTTTCTTATGATTAAATTCTTCTAGTTTTTTCCGTGAACTCATAAAACTGCCATCCATTATTTATCTTTGTTGAAAGATGTCTTACTTTCATTACTGGTTTCCAGTGAGGAGATTAAGGTGCAGCCCAGCCAGCTGTCAGAGGTCACAGACTTCGGCGCGAGGATGTTCGAGGAGCAGCCTCAGCTGGAGGAGAGTTTCACCATACATTTAGGTGCCTAAAATACTTCCCAAATATTTCTACCCAGTTTTCTGTCCATGTGTACAAAGCGATTCCACTTGGAACTCTTCCTGGTAACATTCGTGCCAAATTCCAGTAAAACTTTATGACTTTACTATCACTGTGTGCAATTTATTACATGTAGTTTATCGATCTATCAATATATGAAATTATTTTAACAGGAGCGCAACTGAAGACGATGCACAACCTGAGGCTGGTCCGAGCAGATGTACTGGACTTCTGCAAGCACCGGCGGCATGGTAGCGGTGGAGCAAAGCTGAGGCGGCTCCAGACAGCCCTCTCGCTGTACTCCTCGTCTCTTTGTGGTCTGGTGTTGTTGGTTGACAACAGGGTCAACTCGTATAGCGGCATCAAAAGAGGTCAGTGTTTTCTGACTGTTTTTATTTTTGTCTGACATGTGACTGATTTTGTCTTTGAATCCCTTTTTTTATAGCTCAGCCACTGTGCTTACATTTAAGTCTAGATTTTTGTAAGCTCATCACAAATTATGGAAATAACCTTTGGGTTACTTCATCTGTTCATCCATGACCTGTTCTGTATTGAAACACAGATTTTGCAACTGTAGCCAAGGAGTGTACAGACTTCCACTTCCCCTGTTTGGAGGAGCAGCTGGACGAGGTGCAGCAGGTGCTGCTGTATGCCCGAGCCCAGAGAAGCAGCAAGCATAAAGAACAACCAGGTTCGCCCTTAGGCTCTTCTTTGGATGTCACTGTCAACATAGCTGTAATCTTGGCAGAACTTTCAAGTTTCTGTGATTGCACATTTCCTGAAAGCCAAGCTAATGATCTGGGTTTACACAACTAAAGAAAACGCACTGATCTACAGCCAGGGTCCATTTTTAGCTAGCTATGATCTGTTAAATGCGTAATGTTTTTTTCATAATTTTTTTCCATTCGAATATCACCTTTTCTGATTCAATGTTTTCGCAGAGATTCCAAAGAATGGAGGAGATGATAAAAATAAAAATGTTGAGAAAAACCCATCTAATATCTTACCAGGTAATGGCTACACCGATTCCTGATCAAATCAAGAGCAATTCAGCATGTAGCTAATTTATGCATTATTTTGGCACAACATTAGTTCTATATAACTTTTTTAAAACTTTTTTTTAATGTTTTGCACACTCTTGCTTCCCTTCCTCAAGGTGAGTTTTATATCTCCCGGCACTCCAACCTGTCAGAGGTCCATGTTGTGTACCACTTGTGTGTGGACGACAACGTGCGTTCAGGGAACATCACGGCCCGTGACCCAGCAATCATGGGTCTGAGAAACATTCTGAAAGTCTGTTGTACACATGACGTCACCACGGTTACCGTACCTCTACTGCTGGTCCACGACATGTCAGAAGTAAGAGCTGCCAAAAAGCACCATGATCATTTGCCTGTATGATAATACCTCAAGGAAATGGTTACACATAAATGCAGGATTCAGTTTTCCACTTAACTCTTGTCTAAGCAGTTACAGAAGAAGGGATGTGGGAGAAGACATTTTTCAAAGCTAATTATCAATTATTTGATCAGATATCATTTAATTGTTTTTGCATTTTAAAAATTGATTTTAATTTGTGTTTGATGTATATTTTAGGGTAAGAAATGCCAAGAGGGATATTTGAGTTTTCTAGTTTTATTACTCTATTATGTTCTCTTTGATAACAAATTACCAAGGTCTATCTAACAGTTAGATAGATGATTGGGGATAGATTCTAACCCTGTTAGACAACCTTCTGTCTGTTTTGGTCTGGTTCTTCTGAGTCAGGCCTTGTAGACAGTGTTTTTCCTTTTTTTCTGCTTGTAATTTTTCATGCACTGAATCCTCAGCTGTACTGTGGCTTGTCAGATCCCTGGCTGAGAGTTCAGTCTACATGTTAACATTTCCCAGGTTTAAAACCAGACGTGCTAAATGAGAGAGTCGTGAACTCTTCTGTTTACTTTACACCACACAGTGTACAGCAGGACTCTGTCCTCACACTCTGGTAGAGTAACAGAGACAGCTTTCAGTAACAGATGCACCAGGGTTGACTTTCCTTTTGTGTCAGGAAAATAGAAGATCTCAGTCTGCTGAATTGAAATTGTGAGTTTTCTTTAGGCCAAAGTAGCTGCGCTTCTTTGTTCTTCAGTTAGTGATTCGATTAAAACTTAAGAAACTGAGTTCTCAACAAGCCTTCATGTGAATGCACTCATGCCACAACATGCCCAGTGCAATTTTTTTCATCCTGTGTTGTACATCATATCTGTTTACATAACCAAAAGACTTCTAAGGTTTGAAGCCTTGGGAACCAGAGGAACTTTAATTGATGGCTATTGGCTTCCCATCTAAATGTGCCATCTGTCATCTTCTTTGCGGTCTTGTTAGCCATTTAGTGGGGATGTTTTGTCAGTTTTGCACAAGACTTTTTTTGTGCTGTGACTTTGAAAACATCTGACATGGGATCTTTAGATTAACTGCTTAGGCCATTTTTAATTCAACAGGACCGTAACTCTTTATCAGTTTGAAATGTTGATGTTGTTTAGTGCTGTACTTTATAATACATTTCTGAAAGTTTTCAATCAGTTGAAGTTTTTTTTTTTCCAATTTTGTTCCAGAATTGGAGAAACTCACTCACACTGTTATGTTACATTATTGTGGTTGTAAGAAATTCATTTCCTTGCCTCAAGTGTGGCTGGCTTCAGGCATAATGAATAAATAGTACAGTACTGTACTCTACACTTCAGTTGTTGCTCAATTCTGTATAGTTTATATTGAGATGTTGTTGATGACATAAACAAGCTTCATTTTTGACATGAAAAGAAATACTGTAAGTACAAAATGTAATTTTTACCTGTACATAATCAGCAAAAATTTCTGACCCATACTTACAAAATAAGGTAAAAACATGCGCTTTAAGTTAATTGGCCATTCCAAAATGCCCGTAGGTATAAGTGTGTGCGTGCGTGGTTGTCAGTCTCTGTGTGGCTCCGCGGCGCACTGGTGTCGTGCCCAGAGTTTGCCCCACCTCACGCCCTAAGCCAGCTCGTATAGGCTCCAGCTCCCCGTGATCCGCTACGGCGGATAAAGCGGTGATTAGAAGATGAATGAATGATCTTTAAATGGTGTTTAGGGTTTTTTTACGCTCATTTATCCACCTTACCTTTAAACAATCTTAATTTTCTGAATTAAGAAATCAAATCATTTTAGTGGTACCAATAATAAGTGATGCTTACTAGTGATGCTGCACATTTGTCATTATCTTAAATGAAAGCACTCCATGTTCTCATGTGTCTGCAGGAGATGACCATCCCGTGGTGTCTCAAGAGAGCTGAGCTTGTTTTCAAATGTGTTAAAGGTAAATCCCATTTATTTAACTTGATTTTTTTTTTAACCTATTATGCTAACAATGTAAAAGCAGACATTCCTGTTGTATTTTCTTAGGTAACTATCCAAACTTAAACAGATGCAGTATTTCTACCACCGTATTTTTATCTCAAAGTCAAAGAGAAAGACATTGATTTTCAAGATAAAACCTTTTGAAGCAATTGATTTACGAGCTTCTCTGCCACTATTGAAAACCTTTCACAGAACAACTGTGATTAAAAATATAATTTGTAAGAGCCAAGTAGCATAACACATACTTTCTCTTGAGTGGTGCAACAATTGCTCTCCTGCTTGAGGGGAAGAATTTCATTTCGTTTCATTGGCAGGCTTCATGATGGAAATGGCCTCATGGGATGGAGGCATATCCCGCACAGTCCAGTTTCTAGTGCCAAAGGTGAGGGCAGAATGTACTGCTTCTATTTTTGCATGTTCACTGAGGTAACATTGAATCATCTGTTTATTCCTATCCAAATCTTTGTCAAATCAACAGAAACCTACTTTTAAGAGCACAGGTGTACACAACGTCACATGCAGTGGGCCAGTTGAGTAGGGGACTGTTTAGAAACCGTGTCATAAATCTTAGCTTATATACAGTTTTGATTTCCAGACCAGCGTTTGTACAAGTGATAAAAGGAAACTCAGGTCCTCATCCATTTAATGGAATGATAAGCAGAGGGATTAAGGTGTAGCTTTCCATCACTGATGATCAATTGTGACTTTCTGGATAACCTTATGTATTTATAGATAGTTCAAGGAAATTGACCCTTTTTACAAAAGATGAGTATACATGGGTTAGCAGGTTATTTAACATGGCTTATTGTCATGCAGTTTTTACCTCAGCATTGCATGAATCATATTTAATGTTTTATTTTATGATAGATATTTATATGATGCTTTCAGTGATTAAGCATTAAAGTACAGTAGTCTCTTGAACATCTCGACTAGCTTGACTACCGTTCCCCTCAGGATAAAAAGCCCCTCTGATGTCGAGCCAAAGCACACATGAGGCTGTTAATGCCTTGCACTAGCCAATCCAGATGTATTTGCCTATTACACACACACACACACACACACACACACACACAGGTGTTTTACCTGGGTTAAATAATGTTCTTTGCGTTGGTGTTTCAGAACACACAGTCCTCTGTCATTCCCTAATCCTGGCTGTGTTTGTGTCTCTTTTGTGTCGGCAGAGTATCTCAGAGGAGATGTTCTACCAACTGAGCAACATGCTGCCTCAAATCTTCCGTGTCTCCTCCACACTAACTCTCACCTCAAAGCACTGACAGATGGAGATACACCACGATGTATTCTGAAGGCATGCAAGCTGTCAGTTCTTGTTTTTGAGGACCTATGAGGGGAGGGAGTGACGGATTCGCCCACATGCCTTTTTCATTTCAATGATGTTGTGAAATGAAGACAGAAAAAATTAAAAAACATTATTAAATGTTAAGATTGATATGTCTACAGTTAATGCGCATTGTTGTGTTTTATCTTTTAAATCTTCACAGGCTATAAATGCTTCTCACTGAGAGATGACCGGGTACAGTGGCTCGCTCAAGCAGTATATTTTTAATCTTCCAGGGTGTGGTTCTAGGGACAGTTTTATTACATCAGCCACATGTACTGGAAGTATTCAACTTTTCCTCTAAAAGGGTTGATCTCTCACTGTCTACATGTTCAGGCTGAAACATAGAGATTCTGTTGTTGGAGAACATGTTTTTGATTTGTTTGTGCTGTGGGAAAATGGCCTCAACCAACCACATTAAGTAAATATGAAAAAGAAAAAAACATTTTTTAAAGCGATGAAGCCAGACGGAAACAGTATTGGCTGTTGTAACCCAAAAAACTTTATTGACATGTCTCTTTTGAAGAGTCGCCAACCAGTCGACATGTGACATCGGTTGTGTTTGTACATATTGTGATGTATAACACATATAGTTTCTTTTTCTTATGTATTGAATAATCATTAATTAATTAGAATGTTTTATCACACAGGTCTGCCATTATGCAAGCTCTAGCAATCAAAACCAGTGGGTCATTGGTTTCATATTTGAAGAGTGATTTATACAGAGAAACGACTTGGCTTGTTTAGTCTTGGATGACATTGTTGCTGAGCAATGCAATGAGCAATGTGTGTGTTTTATTTATGCTGCATTGCAGGGAGATGTGGTGAGGAGAACTCTTTGTGAGTGCGGGTGCCTGTCCCTCCCCTCTACCTCAGCAGATGGCACTGTTCTTAAAGATGAAGATATGAAAGATGTGTGAAGTAAATGCTTGTTTTATCTGAAGATAACTTCTTTTTCTTTGTTGAAAAGCTGATTCTCAGTAGTAAAAGGTTGTCAACTATGTTATGCATTCTATGCTAGTTCTGTTTATTTCTCTGTAATTTATATTTGACTAAATAATGTAAGAGTTTAACACCTTAGAGCACATGTGTCAAATTCAAGGCCAGGGGACCAAATGTGGCCCGTCACATCATTTTATGTGGCCCGCGAGAGCATAAAAAGTCAGTGTGTAAAAATTAATAGGTCAAGAGTTTTGTTTGACCAAAATCTACATTTCCCACAATGCAGTAGTTAACCCCATTCTAACATTGACAAAAAAAGTTTTTAACAAAGTTAATGTCTTAACTTGTGTTTGAAGTTATTTTTCTTTATTCACTTGGATAGTTTGATCCTTGATTGATGGAGTTTTGTGGGTTTCATAACCTGACAAAAGGATTTGTTATAACAGAGCAACAGTTTTTCTGTGCAACTTTAATGTTTGTAACTTCAATAAGTAATAAATTCAGAGTTATGTAATGAGTAGTTACATTTATTTTACATTTATTTTACATTACATTGAGTTACATTGAGTAACATTTCTAAGTTACATCTGGCCCTTTGATTACAGCCATTATGCTGATGTGGCCCTCGGTGAAAATGAGTTTGACACTTCTGCCTTAGAGGATTTTTCTTCTCCACTGCTCATAGTGATGAACCTCCCGTGACACTGAATTCAGTGTTTTATTTAGCACTGGAAGGGCAACAGAAACATAAATCCTTTGAAGTTAATATTCCATGTCATGCATTGGAGTTACATTCCTGTACATTTTATGGTGGCTTATAAGCTATTTCAAATGGACTGAAATCAATTCAGCTTGTCAGAAGGATTGCTGCTGCACATTTGGTGGTGGTATTCGGATGATTAAACAAGCTGAGATTGTGGCCGTCAAATTGCCCTTTCGTTTGTTTGGTCAAACAAGATAGCGAATGGCCCTGACAGAGCCTTGTGATTTCTACACAAATTCATGTAAAGAAACACCCTGCCCTGCTTACAACCCACAGACTTATAAAAATATGTTTTACTCAAGGTTCTTGGTATTGGTCTCAATGTCATGGATTTTTGGATTTCACTTAGAAAGACAGGGTGCCAATTCAGACAGTCAACTTTTCCTGCGTCTCTGTTCTGCGCATATCCTTGAAAATGAAGAGCACAATGTACTCAAGCAGGAGATAAGAATAACTTTCACATCTCATTTTAATCTCTCTGAAGAAAACTACAGCAAGTTAGGTTTCATGTCAAGGAGTAAACTACCATAAGGGTGTCGTAAAACGCTTGTTTTACTGTCGTGAAACCTGAAGCTCTCCTCACTCAGACGAGCAGGGGTGTTCACTCACATGGTTCTGTTCTCAAGCAGAGAAACATGGACAGGGAACAGTAATCTATAGCATGTGACCGTCTATACGTTCTCTCTCCCTCTCTCGCGTGCGCTCATGGTCTCATTTCTTCTATGAAATTAAATAATTTGTGTTTGTGTGACTTTCAAATATTAATATGTAATGTATTACATACAGTATAAATAATTACTCCGCGGTGCACTGGCGTCGCGCCGGGAGTTTGCCCCGCCTCACGCACTAAAAACCGGCCGGGATAGGCTCCAGCTCCCCGTGACCCGCGCAAAGCGGATGAAGGGGTCAGAAAAATGAATGAGTGAATAAATACATAATTACTATCTGGAAACGTATATAAATTCTATTGGCTGAATGGAGCCTTTTCCTCCTCAGGTACTGCTACCGGAACTAGTTATGCGTCTTGCCTATTATTAAAAAAATAATAATTCCGCTACACTTGACTTTTTTTAGGCGCTTCGAAATTGATATTCTTAACTTTAATCTTTTAATATTTAGTAAATCTTGTCGAAACATTCTTTGAATTGTTCTTTTTGTTGTGAGGTCTTGTTTTGTTTTGTTTAAAAAAAAAAATTAAAAAAAAGACATTGTTTTTGGCCCTTTTACTCCGAAAGTCAAAAGCGGAAGTTGGTGTCGGGATTGGGACCAGCTTGACAGCCTAATGTCACCGCTGGTATCTGGCTCCTTCACTGGGTAGACAACAACGCTACGTCTGGAGCAAGTGAGTCGCTGTGTGGATTTTGCTGATCCGCTCGTAACTTAAGGTGAAGTTTTTATTTAATAATCTTTTTAGCAGAATAATACGTTTATCCTGCAGGTGCTAACTCTTATTTATCCTTGTTTGTCAGACACAAATCTAACCTTGTACTTTTGTAACTTGATGGTTATTCGGCTGCTCTGTAACGGTTGAAACCGGAGACAACAGGTTTGAATTTCCACCCGAACGACTGCGCTCGCATCGCTGGTTTTCCAACCAGATTTACGCGACACCATAGACCTGGCCAAGCTGAGTGTAAAAATGGAAATGTGAGATTGTGTTTGGATTGAGTCAGCGGGTTGAACGTGTATGGTTAGCAAAGGGTCCAGTAGCAGCAGCAGCAGCAGCGTGGTGTCTGCTGGAAGTTTTTCCACTCTGCGTCGTTGACTGCAACTCACTGCATACTGATGCGTTGCCAAGTGCCATGGTGGCAAGGACTGGACGGGCTTAGAACGCTTTCTGCCTAGAAGAAACCTTCAAGTAAGTAAATATATTGTAGTTTTGTAGGCGAGGATCCCCCCCCCCCTTGTTTTGACTCATGGATTTATGAGGCTCCAGGCGTGTCAGGAGAGGTACTCCAAAACTTTTCCAGCTGGCACTGACACTGGCATTGACGGCGACAACAGTAGACTGAGAGCCTGCTAGATCCAGATGGTGCTGATTCAGCTGTTTAAGGTGACTTTTATTATGATCAGTTTGAGTAAACGTAAAGAGAAGACATTATGAGTAGGTCGAGATGTTTCTGTCCTTTTCTAACAGACTTGAAAATGAGGACTGAGATCATCAACCTAAACAGTTTCCATAGAGTAGCCTTAGAAATATTGCAGTGATTACTCAGACAAGTAAGAGCTGACATGTTACAAATCACTGCATTCACCAAATCAGTTTTGCTTACGTTTTGTCTCCAGTTCTTGTTATCTCCAAAAAAAAAAAAAAAAAAAAAAGTCAGATATGGGGAGTATTTTCCAAAAAATAGTTGCAGTTAAGTTTTTTCACTTTGTTATGGGACAGGGAGTTTTTTTTGGCTTTGGCTGCTACCCTCCAGTTTCAAAAAAACACTACAGAGTAAAGATCAAAAGGTTAAACGGCTCTAACCCATGTCAGGGGCACTTTTATTGTCACCATGACCGTGACTCTGCCATTACACAAAGACCTTTTACCGCTCTTCATGGACCACTCAAGTGTGTTATTCATTCTACTATGGAAAATATACTCATATTTTGCTCTCTGCTGTCCTCATCCTCTTTTCTTCCTCTCTTTGTGCTTATTTTACTTTGTACTCAAAACTATCATTTAGAGGCGCTGATTGTGGCAGGACGGAAAGAATTGGTTGCATGAATAACTTTACCTGAAATATAATCGGGAGAAGTGTGATTGTTAAGCTAAACATGACGTCAGCTGGAGAGGACACCAAGTTGTTCACACATACCCACTAAAAATGATCTATACCCAAATGTTAATGCCTTTCCACTGTAGGAGTTATGAAACTTCACATTACTTTGTTTGTTGCTAGTCAATTTGCATGTTAAAAGATTTGATATGGCTATGAGCTGGTAATGGATTGTGTGCTAAGCAAAGGAGTGTGAAAGCATGTGAACGCAGCAGTGCATCTACATGAATGCGATGCTCAAAGTCTTTTCTCAGTCTTTAAAAGTTTGCCATGTTTCAGCATGAGCTCTGATTCAGGGAAAGTCAATTTCTCGGAAGTGCATAGTGTACTTTGTTGTCAGTGTGTTTAGGCAAGCAGTATGGGCCTTTTACATTTAGAGCCAAAGTGAATTTGTCTCTCGTATGCTAATCTGTGTAAAAACAGTGCACTTGTTTGTCCAAACAGCAGGGAGTGTGGGTTTAGGTGCTGATAAATATTGAAGAAATGTGATCAGGAAAATGTTTTTTTTCTTTTTCTGTATACTTTTCCTCTGATGGACATCAGCTACCAATGAAAAGCAACACAACACCTGCTTGCAGTCTGGGAAACTCTTGAAAGTGCTGGAATGCACATTATTAAGACTAGCACCATAACTCAAGAGTGTGTGTGTGTGTGGGGGGGGGGGGGGGGTGCTGAATATTAAGCAACCTTTGTGGTTCCTGGATCTTTCTCTGACAGGAAGCAGAGGAGCATAAATGTTTTTCTCAGTTCTCTGCAGCCTGTGGGGTCAAAGTCCAAACAGTCTCCATGTAATAGTGCTATACAACCAACTGGGCCAGAAAGAAAGACCCCTTACTGCTTACCCTGAAGTGCTAAAGTGAAAAGATGTCTGCTACCATATCACAAAGAATGTCACCTCTTCAACATTATCGTTCTGCTCTTCTTTCTTGACAATATGGCCTCTCTTTCAGGAGTTGACTATATTTCAACTTAAGACCGGGGATTTTGATTCAACTACAGATACTGTAATTAAAAAAATTCCTCATTAAAGAAATTGTTATTTCCCATCATCACTTTTACTCAGATTGCTTTTTCATAAGGCCCAATCCATTAGATGAAATGTGAAATTCTCAGTCTGAGATGTGCTGTTGCTACATATAGACGCTATTGCAAACATGCAGTCAAATGGAGCTCTTGATGATATAGAGGTTATGGATAAATAGTAATGCACTCTGTGTAGATGCACCTGGCTTTTAAAGAGAATGGAAGATGACACTCTTACTGTTTTAGTTGGTGTTGCACCCAAACCACAACTATGAATAATTAAAGGACTAAATACAACTGCTTGGCGCCTTGCTTTGCATCCATATTATGCACCGTTTAACTAGCCAATCTCTTGTTCCACCAAGAATTTCTTAATATCAGTGATAAAATTTTCAGATAGACATGTACCATGGCCTGGATGACTGACAATCTCCACAGAGTATCAGTGATGTGTTTGTCCTCCAAATACAGAACAGAAATGTTTATGTTTTACAGCAGGAACTTTGTACTCTTACATTGAGGCTTCTGTCAGGATCAGAATCCTCTTCGAGCGCTCCTCAAGTCATGGCTATCCTTAACGGGTGCAAGATGCATAAAGAAGATGTAATTTGGGCTTCTGTGCTCTCTATTTGTTGAATGTCTTGTCTGATTAAAGATGTGAACATAGCCCATCTTCTCCTCAGTTTGGCATGAAATTGCTTGGTGCCACAGTGTGTGGGTGCATTGGCACCGGTACAGTTCTCCAGTGGCTTGCTCGGCCAACTGCTTTTCTCTTTAATCTTAATTTGCTGCTCTGAATTTTTATCATTCAAACCCAAATACACTAACACAATTGGTGAAGTATGCCAACTCTGCAGTAGTTTCGGAAAGCAGAATCATTTAATGATTTATTGGGAATTCAAAAGTTGCTTCTGTCTGACTTTTTGGTAAAATTCTTTACTGATGTGTATATTTTTATTTCACTTTGAAACACAAGAATAGATTATACTTGTGTAATTGTTGTGCAATTACATTATAACTAGAGTGAAGCATTGCTGGAAATATCCTGTCTCGGTAGACTAGGTATCCTTTGTCATTTTGGTGTAGGATTTTTCAAGGAATTTTTTTTCCTTGTGGTCTGAGAAACCATTAAATGCATTGTGACATCTTAAGAGAGAGTTGTTTTTTCTCTTAACTTTTTTTTTTAACCTTTTTTTGAAAAAAACTCATTTTGCTCTGGGGTCATTTTGGTCAAGGGGGCCAGACGAATAAATTCATAGAAAAATTACATAGAATTGATCATAGAATAATAATAAACACATAGTAAAAATAGTGATATACAGTGCGCCCTTGTTACTCGCTGTTAATGCGTTCCAGGAACCACATGCGAATAACGAATTCAGCGATATAGCGAAACTTATTTATCTTATTATTCACTGTAATTCTAGAGTGTGCTTTCTTAATTTCCCTTGGGGATTATAACAGTATATTATATATATAAAAATACATACTTCTGTTTGATAACCCAAAGGTCAGTTGGTTTTGTGTTGTTTCACTTTTACCCCCCTTCTTGTTGCATTTTGAGATTTCTTTACTTGAGTTATTTCTGCCCACATGGTTTAAGTGTGGACGGGGACTGTATGGCACTGAAAGCAAAAACAGCCTCAGGTCCGGCGCTCACAAAAAAGACGGGGAATAGACAGCAAATGAGCTATAATCCCCCATAAATGAGAAAACACTACTTCAAGAGAGTAGTATGGCTGCTAAGCCATCGTTGAAGTCCAGATGAAACAAGTATGGCCCTGGAGCAGGGATAACCCAGGCTTGTCCTCATACATTTTCCCATGGTGATAACGACTTGACCAGCTGTTTGCAGTACATATTCACACCCTCTCGTCTTTGGACTCTCTCTGCATGTCAGAGATAGTCCAGAGATCGTGTGGCAGATCTAGAAAGAACAAATCTAACAAGTGTTCCAAAATCATGAGTACTATGATCTGATAATTTCTTACTGCAAATATCAGGAAATCCCATGGAAAGGGGACATTGAAAGGCTTCCAGTTCAATTCAGCCTTCTTTGAAGTTAAATAGTGAATGGGCAAAACGTCACATTATGAGACACTACAGTGTTCTCTTTTATGTTATAAACTGAAAGCGATGCTATTGAGTGTTTGGGGAGTCTTTTGATATGTGAGATGCTCTGTGCCTTTTGAAAAGGATCAGGCTTATGATTTGAGTCATTATGTGTGTGAATGCTTTGATGCCTGCTCCTGCCAGTTCAGTGTTTTGTCAGACACGTTTCATATGGTGGGCTTAGGGGATCAAACAGGATGGGTCCACCAACAGAACCTATAGCGCAGGAACTGTATGTGTAAAAAGATGCCTGCTCATGCACACATGTGCCCGATAACCTGTATACACAAAGATGCATGCATCTTTCACTGTCGAAAGGAAGTGTATTTCCACCCAAGTTGGTGAAAGTAAACAAAGTTCTTAATTTTGTTGCTGATATTGAATGCTCCATCTGGGCTTTAGGAGACAGGACTAAAATTAGGAAAGTAGTGATTTATCTTGATTGCATGATCCTGTCAGCAAGCTTTTTGTGTCGTTGTGCTAATGATTGACATTTCTTGTTTTCACAAAATGTTCAGATTTGCCTTTTGCCTTTTTTAGTTTGCAATTAAGGGTTGGGCTAGCAAGTGTGTTGATATTGTGAAACCCATCTATTGTACAAATGTCTTTTTGTATGTTGCTGCTTCATGTTCCTACCGCAGAGCAGTATTAGTGCTCTGCACAAGATGTTAATCAAAAATGAATGTGTGATCTTACAAGGTTAATATATTTGAGCTGGTGCGTAACTGTTGTGTGTGATTGAGGAAGGTCTGGGGACTTCCAGGTCTACCATCTGGTCTGTTGACTGAGATGTTAATCGTTCTTCCTCTGGGTCACTGTCACTCTGCCAACAACTGTAAAAAAGAGACTGACCTTTTTGTCAATCTGTTCTCATTTATATCAGTCCTCTATGTACTGTGTCCATGCAGCTGGAAAGTTCTTGACCTTGGCGTTTCTAGTTTACTGTCAGACAGCTGGAAGGGCCTCCCTGGCATGATTTCCACATAATGTTTCTCAACCCTCTTCTTCCTAAAAGTTGCCCAGTTGTTCTGAGTATTTTAAAGCTTGCTGACTTGCATTTACCTTAAGGTATTGTGCAAACACTGTAATCAACGCATGGTGCATTCCGGCCAATGGGAAGCATGTTCATGTATGTTTGCATTCCCCATCATTTTTCATAAAGGAGTCATTTTCGGTTTGCTTTTCTTTTTTTCCAGTAAAACAAAAGAATGAAAGGATCTATTCTTGCTATTGAGGGAATAAAGTTGTATGGTCCTTCTTAGCACGAAATACGTCTTCGTCCAAGAACACAACATCTCATTAAGATTTGAATTAACATTAGTACAGGCTTTTTCTAGGAGGAAGAGGAAATTTCTAGTTCTATGGTGCGTAGTTTCCTCTGAACACACACCATGTTTGTGTGGTTGTTCAATGGCAAACCATTTCTGCTGGATGCTTCATGATCACTGGCTCCCCCATGTTTGGTCTTCCACTGTTAAACGAACAACCTAAGAATTGTCAAAAAATATTGTCATTGTAATGACACCCCGACATATCCAAATTAATTTTAAGACAAGTCCTAATGACACATAGAAAAAAAAAAGAAAGTATTGTGATGTACTCAAAGAGAGTATGCATTTATGTAAAAATCATCAATTACATTTTAACTACTGTGGTTGAAAAGTCATTTATCAATATGAAAAGTCATATTGTACAATGTCATAATAATTAGATATCTTTAAGTCAGCATTATAAAACTAAATTGCCACCTGTCAGCTCTGCTGATTAAAATGGCTTGCCATAGACAAGGATTCTTTATTTTTCTGAAAACGTGATACAGCTTCTTGCTTCTAATAAATTTTCATTCAAAAAGGTCAATTGAAAAATATTACAGATGAATTTATCACAGATGGCTTTGCTTGTGTAGCAGTCTTTTAGTTTATTACTTTATAATATGTATCGAGTACAGTACCTGCAGCATTTGTGACTGACGTGTGTGGGGAATGTCCCCTCCTTGGTGTTGACTCTCTCTTCCAGTTCTTTTTTACTTACAGTAAGGCGGTTATGTGAGGACATATCTTTTGTCAGTTTCTTAACGTATACCCTACAATAAAGCTACTTTTCAGGAGGACATCTGACACATTAATAATGTTATTTGAAGTAATGCTCTTTCACTTGCTGGTTGTTATGTTCCACTTGCAGCTATTAGTCTGGCTAATCGATCTAAGTGGAAGTAAAGCATGATGAGGGAGTGAGTGTTCATATTGAGATTTGTTATATCTACTGATGTAAAAGTCATAATAAAAAAGAGAGGCACTTTGTTGGAGGGGGGGGGCATTTTTTGTTCCAAATTTTGTTCCAGTTTCTGTTGCTCGTTTCGCTTCTCTGTGCCTTTGGTCAACTTGGTTTAAAAAAAAAAAAGAGAATAGCTGCTGTTTATGGAAAAGGCAATTCAAAAAGTTGAAGTAATCAGCATTGTACAAGTACACACTGCTAAATGAACTACTTTGAAGTTCATAAAGTTTAAAGTAAAATTAACTTCTTCCTGTCCATACTTCAAAATGTAGAACACTGAAGTGACTAGGTCCCCTATTTTTAAATAAGTTGGTGTATTATATTTATTTTTAGTAGAATCTTACTCATTTATGCCCCTCTCAAAAAAATGACCACTTTCCGCTTCCCACACTTTATCAGTTCCAGTATACTACTTAGAAACACAGAAAGTAATTAGCCTTAAAAGCAAAGAAAAATGAATACCGGCGTTAACAGAATTATGCTAGGTTTTTATGTTTTTTTTTATATTGAGCCTGTGAGTTCCACTGTAACATATATCTTTGGTAATTAGGTTTGAACGTGAACAGGTCAGTTGTAATTTGTGAGGTCAGTTTTTATCAGTATTGAACAGCACAGGAACATAATGCTAACACTATCCTGGGCACAGTGACCAGTACCTGTTCTTTTTGATTAAATTAATATTAAAAATATTTTCTCTCTTACGAGGTGCACACAAGAAGGCATGATGTTGATTAGATAGTCTGGCATCTATCTGCAGTAAGCTTTCAATGTCAGTCATATTTATGTTATCAAAAGAAAAAAAGTGATTGTGTCTTAAGATCGTAGACATCCAGAGCTCAAATTAGCTCTGAATGTTACATCTGACATGGAGTACTGTTCTGGTTGGAGGTTGAATTGTATCAACCTCCAATCTATTATTTCAGCATTTTAACACGAGTATTGTTGACGTTGTTCTAGAAATCTAATATTACAGCTTGCTGTAACTGGATACTGAACGCACCCATGACACCTTTTTAAAAACTATTACTTCGGGAAAAAATTACTACATGCTTGTTTACAAGTATAGGATTTAGGAATAATCCACCACATCTCAGTGAATTTATTTCTTTAAACCCATGCTCTTTTGCCACTATTCTGAAGCAATCATATAGAACAGTGCCATGTAAAGTTTGATCGATCCTAAAAGGGATGTAGCGTCCTTTGTGCCTTGTGGTGCAGCTTTGTGTATTAATTTATAATTGCATTTTTATTATTTATAACCCTGTTGCGGCTGTGACAGCACTGGGGCAGTGTGAAAAATATGGAATTGTGTAACTAAAAGACTGATAAGATTCTTTAGTCTTAAGAAGAACTCTATAGAGTAGCATTCTGTATCATATACAGTATGTTATGTCCTAAGGAGGAATGAATGCAGACTGAAGACGAGACTTGTTAAAAGCAATTACGTATGTATAGAGGGTCTGTGTTGAAGCATCAACGTCTCATATTTAGTTAAAGGTTACCGTACATCTTCTGTGGAAGCACACAGTGAATGATTGATCCTTCCCATCTTTCGTGCTGTGTATAATGTGGGTGACATTTATTGGAGCCTTGTTGTTATGCCAAGATTAGTGGACCCTGAGCTCTATTTCTAACAAAGCTGTTTTGGTTTCCTTGGTTTATCAAAGCAGGGAGCAGCGTGTCGTAGCTCATTATGGGCATGTTGGGTTTGGCCAGCACTGGGGAAGCTGTTTTTTTAAAAACATTTTTAGGACTACCATGGTATTACAAACTTCTTGCCTGTCATAAGCTCAGTTGTCAAGCACACACACACACACACACACACACCCCTTGTAAACAATGTTAGCATCAGTGCAGGACGTCATGCAGTCAAAGGTATATATGTTTTTGCTCCCTTATCATTTAATGTGTTAACAGAGATATTTGTAGAAATAGTTACTACCAGCTGGCTGGGAATGCCAGTGTCTGGTGTGTGAGGAAAAACTTTTCACTGTGGATCTTTTTTTTTTTTTTTAAGTTACTTGTTTTTGACGGAAACCATGGAAAACCATTGGGATGTTTTTCATTCCCAGTTAATTATTAGGCTAAGAACAATTGTGTTTGAGACTGAAATATGTGTACTTGAGGTGGAAAATTGCACACCAATGAGAAAATATGCATTTGGCAAGCCTTTTAAATGAAGGATCTTATTGTTTTTGTGTGTACTTCCAAAAAAAAAGTAATGAAAGGAAATATGTTGTAAGTTTGAACACAGAAGGTCTAACATGAGTGAATGTCCTTTCTCCAAAACGGTATTTTAAGAATTCTTTTAATTCAAGGTAAGCTGCTCCTGTTACTGAGGTTAAGGGCTTTCTATACTCTCTGTCTTAATATTGATCTGTCTCTGGGTTCCAGAAATGGAGACTCATTAAATCCAGTCGTAGTGTAATGACATTATGCCTTACACAACCACCACCCTGTTTTAGATCTCCCTTCACTTCTATTTTTTTCCCCTTTTCACTCAATGTTATCTAATTAAGAGGTTTTCTGTAGAGGGTTGGCCTGGGCCTCCAAGCGTTGCGTATGGACATAGCAGATAGTCAGGGGTGGAGTGTTTGACTTTTTTTTGTGTGTGTGTGTGTGTGTGTGTGTGTGTGTGTGTGTGTGTGTGTGTGTGTGTGTGTGTGTGTGTGTGTGTGTGTGTGTGTGTGTGTGTGTGTGTGTGTGTGTGTGTGTGTGTGTGTGTGTGTGTGTGTGTGAGAGAGAGAAAAAGAACATAGCAATTGTCTCCTTGTTTGTTTATTTCATTTTTATTGAACTAAATATAAAATGCTTGAACATATTTGCACAAACATGTTTTCTTGTGTAATCTTGAGCAAACATGTTCCTATTACGAAAAGTTTTTGTCTTCCAGGCTGCTTTTGGTAAAGATAAAAAATTATTAATAAACTCACACAGGCAGAAAGGCAATTCCTGCTGTAAATGAATATGAAAAATAAAGTGCAATAAATGTTTCATGTAGATTTGCATTGTAAATAAATTATTTTTTAGGTTGTAACATGATACCTTGACAGCTACCTTAGTAAAGTGCCCTTTAAGGCTGAATTGTGCTCAACAATCACTTAAAATGTAAGCACAAACCTCGTTTTCTTAAAAAAAGAAATGATATGCATGTTTGTTCACATACATAGTCTAGTCTCTCCTTCAAGAACTCATTCAGTTTTAGTAGGAACTTAAAATGAGAGAGAAACATCTCTCACCTTGAATTAGTTCCTTGTTTGGAAAACGCATACAGTTCACTTTGAGATCTACCAACTTTTGCTTTTGAGAGCTTTGTCAGGTCTGGCATCACAGCTTAGTTTGGTAACCTTTTCATGCAGCTCAGCGCCGCACTTGTTTTGACTGATGCAGTCTGTACTGAAAGTTTTAGGGACAAATTAGCATGCTCTGCAGTCTCCATACAAAGAGGTCGAATGAAAGCCAATATCATAGTAAATTTCCAATTTCACATTCTACAGCACTCTTATTTATTCTGTTTTGTTGTGTTTGTCTATACAGTCCTGTTTATGTCTCCAGTCCTTACACCCTACCTGTATATCTCTACGTGCTGTTTATTTTTTGTGAATGCTGTGTTGGCTGTCTGTGATAACTGTATTCTTGTGTAACATATGCTGTGTGACTGTATTTGTACTTAGCAGAGGTAAATAATTTCATCTTGGATTTATTAAAGTTTATCTTCTACAGCAGAATGCATAGATTCAGTAATTAATTTATTTTAGTTTGAGTTTTACAATTTCCTTTTTTTTTTAACATGAAAAGTGTATTTTATTTACTGTTATGACTGGTGATTAATGTTCTTTTATAAAATGTGTTTTGGTTTTTTTTATGGATGAAGAGCTGAAAAAAGATTTTCAAATCTGTGGGACAGAAATATTTGGAAACTTGAGCCCCAAAGTGGACTCTGACCCCAGTGCTAATTGTATTGATGTGTCAGTGTTTTATCTTAAGGTCAGGACATGCTGACCTATTTCCCAGCTGGTTGCATTCCACTCCAGTTTTGCCATATTTGCAATTGACGTTTAGTTATGACTCATTCATAAACTGGTTACCATTCTAAGAGGCACAGCATCCTTGGATGCTGATTTATGTTCTTTTATCTTTCATAAGATTTTTTTTTCTTTTTTGTTTCATGGATGAGGAGCTCAAAACAGTTTTACCATTCTATGAGACAGAAATATTTTGAAACTTGAACAACATCCTAGAATGTCAGGATGTACCAACCTGGAAATGAGTCATTCATAACTTGGTTGCCATCCTAAGAAATAAAAATTGGTATTGATGCATCCATGATATTCTTGATTTTTGTTTCTGGACATTTTAAAAAGGTAACTAGAGAAGAGCTGCCTTCATGTGACATGCCCTTTAACCCGGCATCACCTGAACGTGATGCTGATTTAAAGGGTATCATACAGAATTTTTAGGGCGTTGAGCGAAAGGAAAGCCTCTGTGTGGGGTTGTTAGATGTTATCAATTCATTCTTTGTTTCCTAACCACCTGTTGTGCTCTTATTGGTCAGTACAGGTGAATTAATCTCTGAACCTTACTTCGGGTCAAGGTTGAGGCGCTGGTCTAAATTTTGTTTCTAAAGCGAACCTTGAAATGAAACAGATATGGCAATTTTTTTTAGATGAATGCAGGCAGACAAAAGCGTCAGGATTCATCAAGTGCTTTGGGATTTTCCCAATTCCCACCTTACAGACTGAGGCACTGAGGAGAGGCAGGGCGAATAATGGGAGGGATGCATAAAGAGGTGGGCTAAAGAGGAGAGGAGGGAACAGAAGACACAAAAAGGCAGTAGGATTAAAAAAAAGTCAGACTTCTGATGGTAGAGCTAAAGCAGGTGGTCAAAGCTTTAGTGCAGTACTCCTGGATGTGAATGGAATGTGTTAATTGGATAAAGAGTGTGAACAACATTTTAAAATACATTAGATGCTGAGTTTCATGCAACGCAAGTCTGTTGATGGGCATTTGTGCTTCACTTCTCTGACGGGTGAGTATCATTTTGCAAAATAATTCCGCTCTGTGGCATTATTGTTCTATTATGTCACTTTCTCACTCATTAGTGGGTGAAAAACTAGGAGTACAAACAGTTAATCTAATGAGCTAAGACTCACACTGTTAGTCCTGCTTTTGGATAACTGCAGTATCGTCTTGAGCAAAGCGTTGATAAATTTCTACCGAATGTCATGGTACTGTAGTCTGAATTAGAACTGTACCCGTGACCCAATTTAGTATACCTAAAAGACTGTCCTGTAATGCTAATGGTAAAGTAATGCACAAGCCAGGCTATTTTGAATTTGAACACTTTTTTTTTTTGTATTTTAAATTAGGTGTGAAGAAGTTTACAAATGTTTCCTGTGAGTAAAAATGAAATTATTGATTACACCTAATTAAAAGTCTTGAATGTTGTGTTGTCTACTCCCGATCATTGTTGATTGAAATATAATTGGCATTGTCTTATCATATTGACAATAGTTTTTTAAAGGTTGGAAATCCACGGTCAATAATGGTATATTATCAGCCAGATTGATTTACAAGAGGCGCCATGGCTGAACTCCTGCGCTCCATTGTTGCTTGATTTGCATGAGCCATTATGGTAACAGTCATCCCCAGTGCCTTAGGTGGCTTCATTCTCTTGTGTAGACAGAGCCGTAGGCTTTCCCAAATTCACCCTTTGAGACACACACACACACACACACACACACACACACACACACACACACACACACACACACACACACACACACACACACACACACACACACACACACACACACACACACACACACACACACACACACACACACACACACACACACACACACACACACACACACACACACACACACACACACACACACACACACACACACACACACACACACACACACACACACACACACACACACCCTAATTCCACCCTAAGACAGGCCAACCTCGGCTGCATTCCTCTCATGTTCACCTGATAAGTATGTGTGGGTGATTGTGTTTGAAAGAATACTTCAGATTTTGTCCTTGCAAAGCACATTATTAGTCCTACTACAATAAGACAAGGGCACCTTTAAATTGTCTGAGGGCAGTTCATCTTTCCTTTCAACTAGTCAGGAAAGAAGGGAAGGAGAACATTACCAACAGAGACGTTTGAAATCTTAGAATGGTCACATGAGTTGTAGCGAAGAGCAGGGTCAAGGGTCACAGTAACCGATGTGAGCTTAAGATTTCATGCTCGGGGGTTAGTGTTCAGTACTCAGTTTCAAGATAGCAGAGGGACAACACAAATCTGTTTTTTTAATTAACATCTAATGAGGTCCATATTATATTTGTCAGTAAGAGAAGAAAGCAACATGCTAGTAAAAGGTTACCAGGAGACTGTGAGACTTCATTGTGCCTCACCAGGCTCTATAAATAACACAAAGGATAATGGGGTGTCATTGTAATTCTACCTGTTTGCCAGCAGCAGAGGTGTAACAGTAACAATTTGCCATGTAAATGGAAATAATGTTTTTGAGGCTGTTATCAAGGATGTGGTGTGGCATTTTTAAAATGTGTTATGTGTCTGGCTCACAACCAGGTCGATTTGAGAAGGAGTTAGTACCAGTAATTGGCTAATTCAAACAAGAAAAAAATCAACCAAAAATACCTCTACTGAGGGAGACACAAGATCCCGCACCTCCTTTGCCACCGGACAGATGATTTTTCTCTTTTTATGGAATCTGATTGTTTTAGAAGTGCTGCTAAACATATATGTTGAACATCACACTAGACAACAGCACTGTTGTGTTGTGTGTCACACCTCTTTTGCCTGTGAAAAATACATCCAACATATTACAGACAGTTCTCATCCTAGCAACGTTTTCTTCCTCATTGTTGAGCGTCCTGAGGTGTTCCCATTACAAATGAAATATGAAATCCCTTCAGGGGCTTCTGGGTCTCCATCAGTTGGATGTGCTCTGTAAAACCTTCTAAAGAGAGGTGGCCTGGAGGCATCTGTAATTGTATACCCGATCCACCTCAAATGGCTCGATCTGACATAAAGGAGCTGCATCTTTACTCCCAAGTGCTCCTTCTTTGTTACTGGACACAACTCACAGCTCCATGTGAGGTTGTGAGAGAGCTTGCTTTACAGCCCAAGTGAAGATGAGCTGAAATCTCTAAAATTCTTGAATTTAAGGTCATGGTTTGATAGAATTGTGTGATCTGTTTTAAAACACCTTTAATTCCCTTTCCATTTCCATTGATTTTCAGGAACAGGAACAAATGCGCGCCTCCATATCCAACTATTGTCCTGAAGTTCCCCTTTCTGCCACAACTGACCCCCAAGCAGCACCGCTGCGTACATGTGCATCTCCAACACTCGTCTCCCCCTCTTGTTCTCATATGTTGTCTGTGAGCATCTCAGCATATCAGACTTTGCACCTTGGATACTTTACTTTTTACCGTACACGATAGAGCAAAAGCTAGTGATGATAGTGGCAGTGGTGACGATCTCTCTGATGACAACTCTACCTCTCACATCCATGATCTCCATCATATTGAGCATTTTAACACATAGCACTTGTTGATGGATTATGCAGTGGTAATTCAGAAAGCTTGGGAAAGCAGCGTCCTGCCTGGACTTGGCAATAAATCCATTCAAGCAGCCAACCATCCGTTAGGATGGACACCAATTTGTACACTGGGAGCTGGGTTTTTTCAATAAAATTTTTGGATGACGGAAATATTTCCTCTCTTTGCGTCTGTTCTTTCATGGACAATACTATTAATAGCTCCTCCTTTGCAGTGATATCAGTAAAGACCATACAAATAAAAATGTGCATCTGGACTGTGTCACTTACATCTGTAGATTTGTCCAAATGCAATGAAAATGTGCAATCTGCAGCTTTTTCTTTAGAAGTTGGCTGTAATAAAAATGACTGCTGACGGGACAACTGGCCTTTTAATTTATTCACCTTTCTCTTTCTCAGCTCACTCTTTGGAGGAAAGTTGGCATTGTAGTTTCTATGAACAGTCTGAAAATGCCTCTCTACATTTCCCTGAAATAGTAGACGGGCAGATGAAGCTAACGCACCTAAATTCAAAAGTCTATTTTTTAATGTCATGCAATCTACCTGAACGATCATTATGATCTACTGGTCAATCGCACTCGATGTATTGAGCACCCCTGCTCTAAGCACACCGAACTTCACCTTGGGATGTGCACTCGTAAGTGTGTAAGTAGTGTGCATTTATGAGACTTTTCCTCAGTGTTTGTGGTGTGAATGCTGTTATTTAGGTCAAGACATGGATTGTAGCAAGGACAAAACCTGTCTGTCTTAGGACAACTTTCACAAATGATGGCTTTCACAGCGACGCTTGTCTGCACTGTGAAAATAGTTTTCATTAAGGTTGCTCCATCTTTGCTTCCTTGAGACATTCAAAGAGCTGGGAAGGAAAGCCAACTTTGGAGGAAAAAAAGCTAAAAAAGCAGTCAGAGTAAAAGCTTGTCTTGCTGTCTTCCATGCAGATGGTCAGGTCCGTAATGTGCGGGAACTCAAGGGGTGCAAGGCCATAGTGCTGCAGCCATTCAGTTTCAGCCAATTGCACACCCCAGACCCTCCTGCTGAGGTTTGTGCAGCCACAACCACGTGGCTCTGATGTCATCTCTAAGAAATTCATTTTCCTCTTCCCTTCCAAGCCCTGCTTTCTGCCCGGAGACCCCCCAGCGTATTACACATGTATATACGAACTTGTCATATCATTCAATCTATATGAGCACCGTGTTAGAGACTTGGAAATGGACTTGATACCTCACTGTATCACATTACTTTCCCTGGCACAATGTATACAATGCCTGTTTTGTACTGGAAGAATACTGTTCAGAGTCATTAGAACCAATTTTTGGGGGGCCTGTGCCTGAATGGGGCTTGGTAATGGAGCAGTGGGAGCGTTGACAAAAGCAGCCACCCACCATCACCATGACCCCTCCTCTCAGCACCGTGGCTCATATTGTAGGAGGATATGAATGACTAAAATATATTGTAAGTTGTTAAGGAGGTTGTGGAATGACTTTGTGGGATTGCCAGTTTCTGTCCTTTAAAATGAAAACCTGAATGCCTCAGAGCACTGTTGCGCTTTTTGCCAATCCTTGCAATGGTCAAGGAATATTTGCATTTAACATTGAGGTGCATCAGTAGTAAATACTTCTCTTCACATAGTGAAACATTTGTCTTGAAATTGCCACTTTCAGTACTCCATTGCCCCTGTTCTAACTCTGACTAGCCACAGTCACTCGGGTCAAGACTTAACCATTCAATTTACTGAAACCATGGAATCTGACTTGGGCAGGCATCCAGACAATCCACAGCTACTTCAGTGGACAAATCAGATTTGTCTATTCCTGCCACTGGGAGCCCTTCTGTTTTCAGTGAGAATTTCTCACAGGGAGTCAGCTGGAGTGAAAGCATTCACACTGGATATGCTTTTAATGGTTTTGGATAATGGTTGTGGACAGAAATGCCAGCAGGGTTCCACTTTAAATGCAGGTCAGAGATGAAGCTGACCTCAGGGGTTGAGGAAGGATGAAAACGAAATGCAGAGGAAAGGGACAAGGAGGGGGTTGGAGTACACATACTCAGAATTTGCTGGGAGGGGGTTGTTGTGGTCAGACACACTCTGGGGCAAAACACGCTATGGGGCAAAACACTGCTCCCTTGATGGGTGTCTTTCAGTAGGAATGAGATCTGTCGGGTGTGAACTGGAATTTTTTGAAAACGCAACTTTTTTGTTGCGTTTACGCCTTCCGTCCACACGACAACGCAGATATTCGGAACGAAAACGAAACTTTTTAAAAACGCTGGCCTTAATTTAAAAAAAAAAAAGCTGGGTCTGCGTTGTCGTGTGGACGTTGTATCCGCAACTTTTTAAAAACGCTGACGTCTTGCCTGCGACGAAAACCTCTGTGACGTCATATTTATGGGCCCGTGTGTTGTGACAACAAAACACGGAGGATTCCTATTGGATAAAATTTGACTCAATAGTGCCACCACATGGTTTGGCATGCTTATAGCCGTCTTCGAAAACGCACTGCTGCGTTTACGTGTGGACGGAGATTTTTTTTAAAACACTTGTGTGGACGCAAATCGTTTTCGATTCACGTCTTCAAAAAGTTGCATTTTCAAAAAATCTGTCATCGTGTGGACGGGGCCTTAGTAGACCAGGCCTCTGCTAGATCCTCTTCCACACAACCTGTTAATGGTGGGATTATTGGGCCCATTGGTGGCTTCATCCATTCTGTACATTACAAAGATATATTTGAAACTAATGTTGTTCCAGCTCTGAACTGGCAGTAGCTGCACAGGACTGTGGGGATTTATGTATAATGTGTGCAGCCCACAGCCAGCAACTATTAACTGTCAGCATATGACTAAAAAAACAAACATTTAAAGAAGTTGTGATGACTTCAGAATGGGAGGCACTGTGAGATAACAGAGAGCCTATCAATGTACGACTACAGTAGAAAAATAATCCATATGAAATTGGGACTAAATGTGATTGTTTTTTGACATGTCAAAGCTCTATCAGTGGAGTGGGATTGGTCAGTATTAGTAAATGCGGTTTGTAGAACGGTCTTTGTCGAGAAGATATTCATCAGTTAATTTGAAAAGAATTCTAGTGACTGAGCTGGGGATGTGTGATTGCTGTACGAACTTGACTTTGATTACAATGATTGGTGTAATAGTTTTGATGATCGACAAAAGTCTGGGATTCCTGATGACCGTGATCGAGTTGTGTTCACTCAGATTAGAGACATGAAACACCTCAACCACACAACAAACATTTCCTTTGAATGCTGTATGACTCTGATTAGACCACTTGCTGTGGTGAGCACATTTTTGTTATTAACCAACCATCTTGGTTGAGATGATGACATCCATTTTGTTTGCTGGGAGAGAACAGATGGGCAGCATTGGCAGAGCAATCTCACACCGAATGCAAATATAGCACCTTGTTGTTAATGTGTCTTCAGCTGTTCTGACTGTTCTTGCTCTTTGCCTGCACGTTAAAAGAACCCTTACCTTATTGGCGGATGTCTTGATTTTATACTTTTTGTTGTTACTCTCCAGACAGATCGGTGCATTAACATGCACAGACTGGAGGCAGTATTACGTGAAAACAAGACATGTTGTCTTGCAGGTCTGTTCCTCTAACTTAAATCTATCAGTTTATCTAAGGTGACTGTTTTTGTCTCCAGACCTGAATTATTTTTTTTTACTAATGTGACTGCAATCACTTCAGTGGGCTGATTGTTAGATTGAGGAATAGTGTCAACACTGTGTATCTGACAGAAAAGCTTGTGTTGGAGAGTGTCCTCTGTTGTCAGTGGAAGTATTATCGTAAAATGTATGACTGACTTTTACGGTGGAGGACTGTTATAAATAACAATGTTGTTGTGTTTCAGTGGCATTTTGTTTGTCATTCTACACAGTTTAACCTCTGTCTGTGGTGGTTCATCAACATGAGGCACATTAATTATATAATGTAAAATATTTGTGAATTTTTTTTTCCTTGTGCAATGTCTGTGATTGTATCCCTATTGTATTTTTATATGAATACAGAAAAAATCTTGGTTGAGAGGTGTAGACCAAGTTATTTTATTGAAGTTCTTCAACTTGTATGACGTCCTATGTAAAGTCTGTGTGGGAGTTTTGTCTTACTTTCAGGTGTGTCATTCATTTTTTTTACAGCCGTCTTTTTCTGTTCCCCTGTTTTTCAGATACAGAATGCTGAGAAGAGGATGAATCCTCCAGGTTATCTGAGACATCCACTCCTCTTTGCTGCTGTCTCTTCACGACAGTCCTCTTGTATCATTGGGGTATCTGCCTCCACGTGTTCCCCTCTTTGCACCCGCTTCCGTCCCCATTTCCTCCTTTGTCCCCAGTAGTGGCCATCCCATAGAGTAAGAAAGGCGAGCCAGCCCCTGTAAATATGCCTGGATGGAGGTCTCAGTGGCATCTCGTACTGCTGAACTCCTTGACCTGTGGCCTGGAGATCTGCGTGGCAGCTGGGATCACGTACGTGCCCCCGCTGCTGCTGGAAGCCGGAGTGGAGGAGCGCTACATGACCATGGTTCTAGGTAAGGGCTCAGTAAAGACCAAAATGGTTTTGGTCTGTTTACGACGGTCTAATTCCTGTGTAATTTCGTTTGCATGTGTTTTTTCTCTGCCACTCACATTTACTCATTTTCCTCTGTCTTGGTCTGAAAAAATATTTTATTAATGTGATTGACACTTGCACACAACCTCAACAATAGATTGTGTGCCACGTGACTTGTATGTTTGTGCTTCGTGAAGAGTATAATCTACTGTACCGGTGTCTGTCATTCACAAATGTTGTTCTTTGTTGTCATCACACTAAACAAATGTTCAGCATTATATGTTTTACCCACCAGAACAAAAATTCCCTAGAAAGACTGGCAGTCTTCAAACTTGCTACTGCCAGTTTACCACGAGTTACAACAAACATTGAGGATAAGCTTGATCATTCCTGAACGGATTATTTGTTGGTAAATTAAAAATTATGGCTCCTTTTAATGTCCACTTTAATATAAAGACAATAGAGAAAAACGGAAAGAAAGGTCAACATAAATAGCCAAGGCTTGTCAGGTTCAAGACATCAACTGTTTCACTCGTCTTTATTTGTTGCCATGACACATGTTGTAAGGGTAGGTTGTACCCTGAATTAATATGCTTCGAGGTCAAACAGAAACTTCAGAAACTTCCATTTTTGTCCTTCAAATTTTGTGGCAGTGTTTTGAATGTTTGCAATAGTTGATTAGCTCTACTGCAAGTTTCAGCTAGTTTCAGCTTAATAAGTTTCAGCTAATTTTTCAAAATATGCAATTTTTGTCCAAAAGCGGATACAGTATAGACACCACAAACTCTCCAATGATCATGCCTGGCTAATGTGTAACACAGTCTGCCTGTGGTTCTGAATTTGTGGTTTTAGTTGCCTCAGACATTTAAGCAGATCAGTAGTCTTGGAAAATGTACGGAAACTATGTGGATCCCTTCATAAGGCAACCATTCAGACAGACACATTCGTTTTTGAAAAAGGCCAGTCATGTTGGTGTTCCCAAATGACGTGCCTGTGTGCGCTGCACATTTACAAATGGCATCATCCATATGGTATACATTTGCAGACTGTTACTGAGTTTACTTGTATGCAATGTGAATAGTTGCCTTATCCTGTTGACCCGAATGGTGTTCACATGGTCTTGACTAAAGGGCTGTCCGTGAGACATTGTCTTGTGACTACAGATGATAAATACAGTCCCACCAAACCAAACAGGTCAGAAAGGATCGAGACGTGATAAGGACCATCACGTCTTGATCCTAAACAATATGCACTTCTACTGTTCTGTTTCTGTAACAGCTGTTGGTGTTATGAAGAAAATATTTCACTGTAGGGTTTCTTCCCAAATAGGCTGCACTGTAAGCCAATCTGGAAATGGCACTCAAACTAATTATTATCCCTGTATTATAATGGAAAGCCTGAGTGATACTTGAATGAAGATAAATGTTGTGTCCTGGGAGGCTTAGAGCTAATTTACCCAAGTAATAGTGACAGGTTCTTGGAAGGCTGCTTATTTTTTACTTTATCTAATGGCCATTTGTTGGCTGCTCCATCCTCCAGTTGCTACTTTCTTTTTCTAGCTTCCTCTTTCTATAAATGGATAGGAGATGGAGTATTCCATTAGTCTTTTTATTTATAAGAGTATTAGGTGTGTTTTTAAGTAATGAAACACTGTGGGATGTTTTATATAGATAGGCTCATCAGGTGTGTGTGTGTGTGTGTGTGTGTGTGTGTGTGTGTGTGTGTGTGTGTGTGTGTGTGTGTGTGTGTGTGTGTGTGTGTGTGTGTGTGTGTGTGTGTGTGTGTGTGTGTGTGTGTGTGTGTGTGTGTGTGTGTTAAACACTGCATTGATTTATATGTGTGTAAACAGAGCTGGAAAGCAGCTGGCATTGTATGTGGACCCTGGAAAGCATACCCACTGAGTGTGATATGTGGTGTAGTGCAGTGAGCAGCTACATAGTGGTTGGAGTATGTGTGTGACAGCGAGTCTACAGCTGTAGATGGCAAGGATTGTTATGATGAGCTTCCACAGCTGCAGCAACAAGAACTGTGGTGGAGCTGTTGACTGCCTGGCAACACCCAGCATACCTGGTCTTCTCAAATTGCTTGCATGTTCCCACACCGAAGACAAACATTTACAGTGTTAGACGGACTACAAATGGATCTTTCGTTCCTTGTGAATTCTTGTCATTCTCTGCTGTGAAGTTTTGACCCCTAGCGGTGTTATAGAGCACCAGTTCCTTGTTTGTGTCTGTTCAATGATTCCTAAGCTTCCTTAAATTAGACACAGTCTGAGCAGTTGTAGTAACTGTTGTGATCAACCAAAGCTGAACAGACTTGTAGATTCACATGGTGTACATATAATGTGTGAAGTTCTTTACCACTTTTGGATCTTATGGTTCCATCTGCAGGTATTGGACCAGTGCTGGGCCTTCTATTCATCCCTCTGATTGGCTCAGCCAGTGACCACTGCAACAGCAGATATGGCCGACGTCGACCTTTCATCTGGCTCCTCTCTTTGGGGGTCCTTCTTGCTCTTGTCATCATTCCCCATGCAGATGTACTGGCTGCACACCTTGCCTGGGGTGGCCGTACTCTCCAGGTAGGAACTACTTTATTTGTCATGCAAAGCTCAGAAAACAATATGCTAATTTAAAAAAATACAACCTTCCCTCACAATTTTGTTGCTTTGCTACAGGTGGCCTTCCTCATCCTTGGGGTGGGGCTCCTTGACTTTTGTGGACAAGTGTGCTTCACGGTGCTGGAGGCTTTGCTGTCGGACTTGTATCAGGATGAAGAGGGCTGTGGCCAAGCATTTTCCATGTTCTCCTTCATGGTCAGCTTGGGGGGCTGCGTGGGTTATTTGTTACCCGTTTTGGACTGGAGTCGTGGCCTGCTCTCTCTTTACTTGGGAGGCCAGGCCAAGTGCCTCTTCTTTCTCCTCATCCTCATCTTCATCTCAAGTCTGCTAATCACCACCAGGGTGTCTGAGGAACCCTTGTGTGTCAGTGGTGGCTTGGTAGGGTCCGGCTCGTTGCTGGAGTCAGGAGCGGGTGCGATGGAGGCGGGCCATTGCGGTGTGCCACACTCATGCTGCTACATGCTAAAGTGCAAGCTTCGGCTGCTGAAGTCTGGACCCCTGCTGTGTCTGTTGAGAACGTGCTGGTCCATGACACCGTCCATCTACAGGAGTTACTGTCACATCCCGCGGGTGATGAGGCAGCTGTGTGTCGCTCAGCTCTGCAGCTGGATGGCTGTCATGTCTTTCATGCTTTTCTACACAGACTTTGTTGGGGAAGGCCTCTACGATGGCGTGCCCAGCGCATTACCAGGAAGTGTGTCCAAGCAGAGATATGATGAAGGTCAGTCTATTTGGCGTTGTTTGTGGGTGTGTGTTTCAAGCAGTAGCTTTCTAAATGGGATACACATCTGATATCATTACACGATTCCTTATAGCAAACATTAGTTGCACTCAACACCCTCAAAGCATGCCCAGTTAATTTAGGCCTGGCTCCTGTTTGTCTGCACTGATGCTTCCTCTGTTTCGGTTCCTGTTGCGGCACAGTGCAGTTCCAGCAAAGATCAGCCATGAGCTTAGACTCTGATACAAGACTTGACATGAATGTTTTATGCAGTTATGCCAGCGAACAAATATGAGTATGTGTGATGAAGTCTCTCATACCAGTCCAAGGGATTTCAGGCATCACTTTCCAACACTTTGGAAAACATGATTAACTTCTTAGTATTTGTCTATCTGTGTTCCTACCATGTAGATTGGCATTAGGACTAATCTTTCAACACAGTTTTATATGTAGCTATGTGTTGTATTCGGTAGCTATGCAAATACCTGCTATTGTACCTTAATATAACCTTTAGACATTACATTTGCAGCCAGATAAAGCTGCATAAATCTCTGTTGTCAGTGGTGTAAGAGGTCTATATTTTATCAATGTTTTAAAGTGAACAGTGCTTGTGAAGACTGAAGCACATTCAAACAGACTTTAGACAGACCATCTTGTCAATATTTAGATACTAGATTTATGACATAATGGTCCGTATTTGATTTTCAAGTCCCTTTTTATGTACTATTGAGTCACTTTATACATAATATATGGCTCCCCCTTCTTTTCCTTCACCTCTTTCTTTTTTCATCAGTTCTTTCTTTCTACTGAATCTTGTCTCCATTCTGTCTTTGTTTTCCCATTTTTACACATTCATCCACATTCTTTTCTCCTCCCTCTTTCTCCACCCATATCCCACCTCCACACTTTGTTTACTTTTACTTCTGTCTTTCCTCCCCGTGCTTGCTGGACCACAAGGAATGTCACACTCACAAAGAATTAATGTCAAAGAAATGGCTCACAAAGAACGTGTTCATTCAAGCCAGGTAGTCCGCCAAAGCACACAATACTGATGTCTGAGGGTTCAATGTATCTGTAACACATTGGGTGTTTGTTTTTTAAAGCACATCATTCTGCATGCAGATGTTCCTCTGCATCAAGGTCATCTGCTTTGTCTGTGGCAACGTTCCGCCTAATTTCTAGACAAATCACCATTTAAATGGAATATGCACATTGGGTTTTGATGGATAAGGCTTACACATCATGAGACTTAGATGGTGGGTGTGGATCTTGTAACATTTGCCAGCACACTCCTAATATCTGGTAATTGTTCAGTATGTATTTACAGTAGTTTTCTGCCATGAAGACAATGTTTAAAATTATTTTTATTTTGGGCAAAAGGAGATGGAATGCAGTTGACACAGATGCGTCTTCCTCACACACACCTTGTGTTTGTATGTGTATACAGTAAATGTTTGAGACCAATTTCAAATTCACTTTTGTTCTTGCTTTACCAGAGGATAGAAGGAACAATATATTTTGGACACAGAAAAAATGTACCGATCACACAAGGAGGATAACAAGGTCCAACCTTCATTTAACTTAACCGTATAAACAATTACTTAGCAGTGGACTCTGAAAGAAAGAATTGCAGGAAATACTGATTGAACATCCACTGATATTCTCCCTCTGTTCTTGTTCCTCACTGGAAAAGACAAGTTGATTGTGGAGCTTCCACCAGAGAAACATTCCACCTACGACAGCAGTTCTTCTGTACATAGATTCATTAAGTTCCGGACTTTGCCTCATATCTCGCAGGGCTTGAATTTCGGCCCACATTATCATCTGTAGTGTTTGTAAAGTGGGCTCGGCAATTTGTTTTCCAAGAGTAACACAATCCACACACTCCCCTAACACAAGTGATTCTCTGCTCTGCTGCTCAACTTCTGACCTACACTGTTCTGGACAACAAAGTCAGAACTCTGAAGATTTCCACGTTATGATATTATTGCGATCATGTGACGTCTACTGCAGGGTTGAGCTTGTCATAGTTAACACCATCTTTTTTTAAGCAGGACCTCACTTGAGCCTGAAAGCTCAATTCCAAAACATCAGTGCTAACAGCTCGTAGCTCCGTATCACCAAGCTAAGGTCGAACAGAAGTGAGGTTGTGTCTAACTTTAAAATTCACATGGATCTTTGTAGGGTTCAAACATGATATGTACTGAGACGTGCTACCCTTTTCTTTCAGGTATCCGTATGGGCAGTTTGGGCCTGTTCATGCAATGTGCTACCTCAACCTTCTTCTCCCTGGTCATGAGTCGTTTGGTTCACCATTTTGGTTCACGGTGGGTTTACTTGAGCAGCATGGTGAGCTTCACCGTCTCTGCTTTGGTCATCTGCCTGTCCAAAAGTGTGGTCTTGGTCTCAATTATGGCAGCCCTCACCGGTTATGCGTATGCCACGCTGCAGACTTTGCCCTACACACTCATCTGCCATTACCACAAAGAGAAAGAGGTAAGTGAAGATTTAATAAGCTTTGCGCACAAAATCGGAGTGTTGAAAAATATCTGATTGATGAGTGGACTGTTGTCTCGTTTCAGATTTATATGCCAAAAAGGAAAACCAAAAGCATACATAGAAGCAGTATTGCAGCCAAGCGGGACTCTGTGTATTTTCCTCCTGTGGAAGAGGAAGGTGGACTGAACCACAACACGATGAATCCCTATGGGAACTCCTTTTTTGGCCAGGACAGTTACTACACAGGTCCACAAAGTCCGAACGGCTCGTCTCACAGCCCCGGCGACACCGAACAAGAGGAGGCCGAGCCAGGGTTTGAGAAACGTGGCGTGGGTTTGGACTTTGCTATCTTAGACAGCACCTTCCTCCTCTCTCAGGTTTTCCCCTCCCTCTTTATGGGCATGATTGTTCAGTTCGCACAGTCCGTCATTGCCTATATTGCCTCCTCTGCCATCTTTGGCGCCATTGCCATTTTCTTGGCCAATCAAATCATATTCGACCAAAAGGATCTCAGAAGCTGAGACAGAGATGCAAAATATATGGGAGTGATGAATAATTCTTCAGGTTCCTTAAGGTGGAACTTAACACTGCACTACTGTTTCCCGAATGCCTTGCCCTAGTACCGTGTAGTTGCTCTGTTGGTAAAGTGTGCATTTGTCAGTTTGTGCCTGTTTACCAGAGAGCAGCTACATTAGCTACCAAGAAGGTGTAGTTTTTGTTACCTGCCACCCAAAGAGTCAACTTTGGATTGAATGGAAATCTCACTCAAAACCTTTTGTTGTGACATATTTTCTGTCCGTCGTCTTTTCCTCAGGTACAGCAGATTTACTGTAGAACTTTTATGCTTTTTTTCTTTTGTTATGGTCTTGTCCTGAGCTGTCCATGTTCTAGTACAGATTGTTTCTACTCTAAATTTGCCAAACACACCTGGACTTGTCCAAACTCATCTGCAGAAAGACGAAAAAAAATTAAGAGACTTGTCATTTTATTGAGGCAGGCCTGTTGTTCGTCACAACAACTGCTTGGATTGTTTTTAGTCATTCAAAAAATCCTTACAATAAGCGGGACCACTGGACTGCTCTGTCCAGGATTAATAACAGCCTTAGAGGGTACATCTGGTGTTTAAATCTTGCAACTCCATAAATTTGAGGAACCTTACCGGAGGAGAAATTTTAAACTAATGGTTTGAATATCTTTCTTTTGGTCAAAATGTCTTTTATTCTTCTCTGTGGTTTAAAACCCACAAATAACTAAATCCTACTTTTTCTATAATGCAGGTTGGTATCATCCTTCATCAAACCATGTCAACCTGTCAAGTGCCATCTCCTTTTAAACACAAAGTGCTCAGATTGTAAAGTATTTGTCTTTCAAATAGTGAAACCTCAAGCCTAACACATAAGTACTGTTGATGACACAACCATTACATCATCAGGGCTATTTTCTAATGCGAAGCTCCTTCAGAACTGAAGAAGGCATCGTCCAACACTTGTTTCAGGCTGAGTCATTTTGAACCCATTTTTTGTTTTTTTTCCTCATATCTTATGTCATTTATTAATTAATGAGCAGTGTTACTGGAAGTATGTTGTATAAAAATGTGCTATATATATCCCTGTGGGAATACTATTATGCAACCTGTTGAGGTGAGCTTATGGACTGCGGTGGTTAGAGACTGAAGCCTGGAACTGGAAAATTTGCTTCAAGCATGTCTGATCCAGTCAACTGCGCATCCTGTCCGGCAATGCTTCTCATCAGGACCGTCGTCTCAGGTTACTACCTTGTTTTAGTGTCCCATCCTTTTCTTTTGCCACTGATGAAAATATTTTGCCTGCTGCCCAAACCTCCATATTTTAGTATACTCTTAAATCCTCAGCCTGAGACATCCAGATGGGATGGTTACATAATGTAAATGCGTACGATGTCTGATGGAAGCCTGCTTCTTCACACCTGTTCCTGAAAGGCCAAAAAAAAAAAACATGCAGTAAAATTAATATATTTGGTTACTGATAATCACTTGAGAGGATGCACTGCATATGAAGACGATGAAGGACAGTCTGAGCTGAGGTGTATGGGTGTGTGTATGTGTGTTTTTACTAAGATAATATGGTGGACAGGGTGAGTAATATATAAGTGTATAACTGATAAGTGATGACTTAAATGTGTGCATTTTTTTTCACATTCTTTATAAACTGTGTTTCAATGTAAAAGCTATCAGTTGAGAAAGTTGGCTGGTGTAAACGCCACCCTTGTTTTGTGGCCATGCAGCGAGTCCATCTGAGCGTTTTGTATCTAGGTTGTCTTATCCTACACGAGAGGTGATGAATAAGGTCTAGCAGATGGGCGAGTCTTATTGCCGGAGGTGTGCTCAGCATGGAAGAAGTAAAAAACGGGAGAGAGTTTGTGTCTCATGTTGATGCTGCTGCAGTCAAACGTTCAAGCAACTGCATTTTCTTTTTCACCTTAAAATGCACAAGAAAATATTGTCAGGAAAAAAAAAAAAGAGTTTTACAAGTGCCTGTACATTTTTAGAAAAAAAGGTATTTGTAAATATGTATTAATTTATGCTTTCATTACACAATAGCACCTATTAAACTACTGCATCTTTCATCGATGCAACGCTGTTTCTGTGAAAAGATAAATTATTTGTATAGATGTAGTATAGAGGCATAATCAAAGCTGTAATTTATTTTAACATCACCCACTTTACGTAGTACGTTCAACATCATCGCCAGTATATATCGAATAAGCTGCAGATGAGAAAACTGAAAATACTTTCCATTTGCTCCTGTGGTCACCATCCATGTAGCCTGTATCAGCTGAAAACATGTATGCATGTTACACAGCTGAGATGTGTTGCTGTTTTCTTTTTTAGCCCTGTTGCAAATACAAAAGCTTGTTATCTTGTCAATACTGCTTTAATCTGGGTCTCCTATAACCACTTATCTCTCATCAGAGATCTTGTATTGTTCAGCGTTGCTGGTGGAGTTGTTTACTGTTTGATTTCAAAAAGAAAAAAAAGTGCCAATGTTCTAGTTATGTTTAGACCAGTGTTCCTTCTCTGGTCTGAGTTGATTATTTTAAGCAGGTTTTTTTTGTCACATGATTCACTTGTTCTTTGTAATTCGTGAATTCAGCCATTTTATTTTCCATATAAGTCAATCAGATTGTATATAAATATATACCGAATAGATTTTGTACAAAATAAATGAATGGCATTGTTTAAAAAAATTGTGTGTTTGACTCATTTTTGGAAACTCATTCTCCTTTTCAGTATCAAAGAACTGATTTGTTAATCAGTGGTTAAACTTAATATATCACTTTAAACATGTTGGCTCAAATATTAACTAGGAGAACCGTCTCAGTTAATCCAGTCTGACATGGTCCTGGTCTTCGCTTCAGTGAATTTTTCTTACTTAAAATGCTCAAGTGGTCCACGTGGTACCTCTACTTACGAAATTAATTGGTTCCAGAAGAAATTACGTAAGTAGAAAATTTCGTAAGTAGAGACGCGTTTTCCATGCAAATGCCCTAATTCTGGTATAAATGTTTTATAAAACATAAAACTGCATCAAAACATGTAACAAATACATGTTCCAATTAGATTATTACACAATAAGTGTGAGTTGTATATAACGTAAAAAACAATAGAGTAAAGAATAAAAATGACTGTCATTTACCTTTTAACTGCGGTCCTCATTGTTTTTTGTCCTCTGGTTCATTTGCTCCTCGCATCACCATGCCAAACAACAGAGTGAATTCCAGTCCTCCTTTTGAACTTCTCCAACCACCCATGTGATGCCTTAATCTCCTTAAACTTCCTTTTGTTTTAATAACGTGTCGATTGTAGATGCATTACGGCTATATTCTTTGGCGAGATCAACCAAACGCATCCCTTTCTCATGCTTTTCTATTATCTCTTGCTTTGTTTGTACAGACAAAAAAAAACTCTTTTTTCGGTCACTTTCTTGGGGTCCATAGCGAATACTCAAAAAGTTAATATATTTGCGTAAAATTATCAGAACACCTCACGGGTCAAGGGCAGAATGAGGAGGACTCTGCATAAACCCCGATCTAGCTCCACACAGAGGTCCCTCTTAGCCAATGGAATGCCAGGAAGATACTAGGTAATAGCCAATGGCAGAGCAGCTATGAGGATGTTGCGTTCAGGAACCTGTGGTAGCTGCGAGTATCAGCCCATACTGTATTTTTACCTTTCGTAAGATATTTTCCTGCTGAGAAGTTTCGTAAGTAGAACATTTCGTAAGTAGAGACATTCGTAAGTAGAGGTACCACTGTACCTTCCAGTGTGTGCAGCGGTGGATAAGATGAACTTGGAAATGGTGCCATCCGTTGGAGGTCTTGTGGAACTGATGCGTGCAGGAGAGAACGCTGGTGCGCAACTGCACCGGCCTCGCTGACGCACGCATGGGCATGCCGCTGGTGGCATTATCTATTACATGGAAAAGACGATAGGCTTTCGTTTCGCAAGGAATGGCACGCTGACAATGTGCCATTCCATTACAGGCCTCTCCAGTTTGCTCCTCATAGTCCTCGTGAATGCGCTTGAGAATGCGTGGCTCGTCCCGTACCTATTAAAATGGAGCCATTATTAAAATACCAAGACTACCCAACCGACATATGAAGCTGAGGGGGAGTCGATGTCTTGCTCAAAGACGCGTCAGAGGTGGATGCCGGATGACACGCAGATCTTGAACCCTGATCTCGGCGGCTGGTCGCTCATGGACACCCTGCTGTCTCCCTGTTCCGACAAGGAGTCATTTCAGTCCCAGTAAAACAACGATTTTTTTATTTTTTTTACGCGCAAGTTCCTGACCAGCACAGGAGAAGAAGTTGGGACCACGAGAGTCCTGTCATTGCTCCCCAGTGACAAGTGGTCCTGTTTTTACACCTTCCGTCTAAATAAGGAAGCGGCCTGACAGACATATGACCACCGACCCAATTTGGGATCAGCCCGTCTGCGCCATCGCGCCCCGCGGCCGCTGAACGCCACCAGGAAGCGTTCTTCACCTCCGATCCAGCAGTGGCCGTAGGACATTTACCTGAACTCTCAGCAGAGTTGGAATTTTCCCCCGTGTCAGCACCCTCTCTCCCTCTGCATCGTCCCAGCGGTGAAGTCAGCATAATGTCATCCCGGGACGCGTTAGCCATTGCGAAAATGAATCAGGGCTTTGGTGAGAGATAGTGGATTTATTCTGAACTTCACCGAGAAGGAGATCGAGAGGGCAAACGAGAAGAAGAGAGGGGGAGAGAGAGAGTGTTGTGTGTGTGTGTGTGTGTGTGTGTGTGTGTGTGTGTGTGTGTGTGTGTGTGTGTGTGTGTGTGTGTGTGTGTGTGTGTGTGTGTGTGTGAGTGAGAGAGAGAGGCGCGGAGGAGCCGCAAAACATGGTAATCACCATCACCAACATCACCATCACCTCCAGCTCTGCCGCGCTCTCTCCCGTCTCCTCTCCTCCTCAGCACCGGGGCTTACGTTTCATGCCCAAAGCCCTGATCTGCGCTCCAGAAATAACCCTCAGCCAGCATGCCGAAGGAAGCAAAACAAGAAGAGCGGTATTTTTAGGGTCATTAATTTTGACCACGTGGCCCGAAGGTGAACCGGATGGCCGTTGCGCAAAGGCTCCTCGTCAGTATGTCCTGCGAGGCCGGCACGCCGCACTGGACGCTGACCGCGGTGGTTCTCCTGGGATTTCTGCTGGGGATCGTGTCAGCGTACCCGTTACCGAGCAGCAGGACAAATGTAACTTTGCTAGAGAAAAGATGGGAGACCCTCTTCTCCCGCTCCGTACTGGGGATCTCCGGAGAGAAACCGGAGCAGAACTGGGAGAGTGACTATTTGCTGGGCATCAAAAGAGTGCGGAGGCTCTACTGCAACGTCGGCATCGGGTTTCACCTTCAGATCCTCCCCGACGGCAGGATAAACGGTGTACATAATGAAAACCAGTACAGTGAGTTAAACCTCCACCAATGTAATGTGATAGACATGAAAAAAAAAGAGACCGACTCAATAAGCATGGATCTGTGATGAGTAGGCTAATCAATCCCTTCTATTAATTTGCATGATCATGTGTCGACTCTGAGGGACAATTGAATTTCTTCCAAGCAGGGGTTAGAAAATCTATTAAAATAAAGAGAGAAGATAAGTATCCATCAGTACCGAGCACCCCCCCCCCCCTCATCCCCCTCCCCCAAGCTCAACCATGACATGAATGTATGGACGCTTTTAGACACAACTTATTTTTACGCAGCACTGCGAGGGCGGTCCAGAGGCCAATAGCCGCGCACGTCAATGCAATAACTGACAATAATTGCAATAAGCGGACTCTGCTTGATTTGTCAAGCGCCTTGGATGCAAATGAAAGATGGGGTGAAAGATGCAGAACAAAGGCTCTGCGTGCTGCGCAGCAATCTGCAAGGTTACACCCATAGACGCAGAGGGAGAGAGACAGGGGAGAGCGCACAATGCTTCAGTCAACATGATCTCATAATGAGCCAGGACGATCGGCCGGTGATGAATTACATGATGTTCTGACGTAATAATTATGTGTGTCGCTCCAGGTCTAATAGAGATCTCTACGGTGGAGAGAGGAGTGGTGAGCCTGTATGGGGTGAGGAGCGAGCTGTTCATCGCCATGAACGGCCGTGGAAGGTTATACGCAACGGTAGGTATGCACAGTATTTCATTTATTACCCCGCGATCTTAAGTTCTAATGAAAGTAGGACGCACTTGCAGCTCGGTGACATTTCGATAAGGGGCTTTTTGCCCAGTCAGCAGAGGGGGGGATGGGGGCGGTGTGGGATGTGTGCTCGGCACGCTTTGCAAATTCATATATTTTAATTTCACCCGGACGTTATAAAGCTCTATTTTAAGCACGTTTGCGCATCCCGGTGTGTGGGTACATAATGATGAGACTGACAGATGCGGGGTTGCGCGCCTGCATGTGTGTGTGTGCGCGTCAGGAGGAAGGAAAACTCCCTGATGCAAAGTAACCCTGTCAGCAGCCCTGGAAATCGATTTTAATGGCAAAACATTTACTTTGCTGAGCACATCAATATCAAAATAAAAACATCCCAGTATTCACTGACAATGGTTTCATGTGTGTGTGAAGTAGAAAGAAATACTCATTAGGGTTGGTCATCAGGTTAGAATAAATGAAAAGAAGTTTTCCCTGCAACCTATCCAAAATATTGCGGGTCACCTGGTTGTTGTGAAGAGTATGACTATTTTTGTAGACTAAAATCTTTAATTAGCTGCAATGTTTTCACTTGTTTGTTGGATTTCGCAAAAAAGTCCTTTGAGGATTTCTATCACTACATTTTTTAATGAGTACATGCACCGCTGATGTTTTTGGAATATCTTGGTTCTGTTATTTTTGGCTATATGACAGAAATAGACTCAGCTCTAATGTCCTATGGTCAAAATAACAGCCGAATTAGAGCTTTTTATCTGCATCCCATAGATGATCACGGAAAGCGCTTAATGGAGGGGAAGTTTTAGAAGATGAAAATCATTTTCTTAAATTCTTTTGCAGTATCAGCTATTAATAGGTCCAAATAATTACTCCTGGTGGTGGGGCGGTTTGTGTTGAGTAATGCCCTGCTGACACACAGCTGCTGGTTGACTCTCTGTAGGCAACATATTCGACAGACAGTATGGAAGTCGTTATCTAGTCATGAGTGATGAAGCGTTAGCTTGTGAGCATGGTGATGACCTGATAAGGGATTGAATTAGGCTACATGGCCTCAATGGGAAGGATCTGCTCTGCTGTTGTTCAGTCTGCAAATCATACTCTGTGGGATCTCTGTTGTTCTTCATAATGGAAGATACCGTATTTAGACATTATTTCATTCAGACGGACGTCACGTGGAAAATAGTGAATAGCTTTATCTAAAGTCATTGTGATTTCCTGTTTTTCTGCTTTTTTTGGTCCCAACATTCCCTAAGATTTAATTTGTTTTTGTATTAATGTGAATAATGTTTTCTGTATTGTTTTTGTTATTGATTTATAACTAGATTCATTTTCTCGCCAAGACTTGTGTGAGCGGGTTGATACCAATGTAAGTCTAATATGAGGCTGTGGTCATGAGATGCTAGCTAAAACTTGAAACATAAGAATAGACAACTAAAGCACAACAATTATCATTTTGTGTGTTGTAAAGTTGCTTTAGGGTTATTTACACATTGAGCACAATCCTCAAAATGGGATAAAAATTGTTTTCTTTCAGCTGTTCGCTTAGATTAAAGCTGAATTATTTTCTGGGAGACCATTGCTTGACAAAATAATGCCAGTCTGTCTGTCCATCCATCCATCCATCCATCCATCCACCCACCCACCTACCTACCCACCCAGTTACCTACCCACCCACCTACCAACCTACCTATCTACCTACCTACCTACCTATCTACCTACCCTTGTGGGTCCCGGGTGTTCTTGGGGTGGGGTACACCTCGGTCAAGAAGCCAACTACTCACAGGGCACAAAATTACAATCCATTTAATGAAATGGGATAAGATGCACATTCAGCGATCCTCCGTGGGTCAAGGGAAGAAGTAGCTGCAAGAAAAACTAAGAAAAAAAGTCAAATTCAGCAGAAAAGATCCAAAGCTGTTTAAATAAATCCCCTGGACTTTAAAAGAAGGTTTCTTGAAGACGTTTTACTATATCCAAAAGGTTTCTTCAGTTCTGAAGACGTGGATTGGTTTGAACAGCTTTGGATGACTATGACGTGGGTAATTGAGAACCTACACAGACAGCAGAAAAGATAAATAAAATAAAATGTATTAGGATATAATAATGTGGTATTGCCTATGCATTATTGTCTAACCATATTATGATTCACTATCTGACGACAGTAATGTACAATCTGTCTGTGGTATAGTATATGTGTAGTCAAGTGCAATGTTCACATCCTGATATGTGGATACTGTGCAAACATGTGCTATGTAATATTACTGCTGCACTGTACAGTGAAATAGCCTGCATAGAGATCATGCTTCACATTATCAACATACACACTGTCTGTTTCTTTGTCCTCTCCAGACAGTCTTCCAAGAGGAGTGCAAGTTCAAGGAGAGCTTGCTCCCGAACAACTACAACGCCTATGAGTCTCTGGTCTACAGAGGCTTCTACGTAGCACTCAGCAAGCATGGCCGCATGAAGAGGGGCAACAAGGTTACCACTGCCATGACTGTAACGCACTTCCTACCCCGAATATGATGAGCAAAAACTGGCAATAACAAACTGATTTGCACATGTGGATTATATCCCAGGTAACATTAATACCGTACACGTATGTACAAACACAAAAGACAAAATGGACTGTAGCAGAAGAAGTACAACTATATCTGATAGTATTTATTCAAACTTTATATGTATATTTGGGTAGTTTACTTTGTATTAGAAATGATGGAAATGTAATTTTTTTTGCTGCTGTTATGATTTTCATCATTTTGTGATTTGAAGGGGTTGGAGGGGCATCATTTATCCCCTCAGTTCTATTGGTGCTTAGAGGAATTGATTGAGTTTTCACCTTGTCGGTGGATGACAGTTTATCTTTTTTTGGAAATGAAATAGCTGTGTTATTACCTCAAAGCACCATATCCTGGGAAAAAGAGGAAGAAGAAAACGAGATGTGTGCATGAAATTTCTACAGATGAGAATGCCTGTGTTTGCAAAATGTTTTTGTTATCATCCATGAAAGACTTGGACGTTTCCTATATCTCTTATTCATCTGTCTCTGCCGCCGTTGGGGCAGCTAGAGCAGTTGCAAGCATGGCGGTGGCTTTTGCTGCTTCGTCACATTGCCTTGAATTCCAGCTCGTGGCCCCTGTACCCTTGCATGTGAGAAATGTGGTGCTCAAGTCAGAAATAGGAATGAAATGCAAGTCATCACTCCCTCACTACCCAATAGGGGCTTCGACCCAGTTCCTAGATTCCCAATTTCTTTTTCACATTTATATTTATTATAAGAAAGAGTCTGTGCTGCACATGACCCAATGCAGCCTCAAATTAATATGGAAATCTACATTTCCCACCTCATCGTTTCCAACGGAGCTTTGACAATCCCAGGGTTTTACTTTTGCAGATTTTGCATCCAAATCTTTGAGCGACATTGAGTGTGTGAGTGTGTCAAAGTAAGGTCATGCATTTAGTATCAAAATGTGTGTTGAATTGTTTGAGAGCTACTTTAATTTGAAAGATATTTTTTGCCATTGCAGACGGATCAACTGTGCACCCATCTGCATTGCAGGATGTCATAGACCTAACACTATGAAGCAATTTACGTCTGCCCTATTTTGTACCCCCTCCTCTCCATTTCATCTCCAGTTGGTACAGTCTGTTGCGTCCTTTGTTTGTTGATGACTTACAATTATTTATTAGACTTTGTTTAGAAAAAATTTAAGTTATAGCAAAAGAGACACTGGGGGATATTTGACTTTAACACGGGTTTGATGGTTTTTGGCACTCAAAGTGACTTGCTGATGCAGAAATGAAATGATGGTGGATTTCACTAAGTGGTCAAGTCACTGTAAATACACTGGTGTGCTGTGTTCATTTGGAATATTTCAGTTTGATTTAGAAAGAACTGGATGTCATTCAGACTTTATGACTTTGTGAATAATACTTCAGGTATCTCAGTCTAATGTGGATATTGCGCTTGTGGATCCTAGATTATTAATCTATTTCTGCTTTTCGCACAGTGACCACTGAGTCACATTATGGCATATTATGAAAAAGAACTATGAACGACGTTGCAAAAAGCATTGAACCAAAGGGTGATGTTAGATGTTCATCCACGCTTTGTGTATGCAGCATACCATACTTGAATTCAACAACTGCTCTTGCAGATGGCTTTACATTGTGGAGACAAGGGAGAAGCACGACGACAAAGAGCGGGTTGAAGGGAGCGATGGTGTACGGATGACTTATATGGGACTGTGCATGCGGAGCTGGTTGTTTTTTTAACTTGTCGAGGATGTGGACAATGTACGTGAGCACTTGCGGCCTGATCATCTTTTGATGTCAGAGCAAACAGTCGGCACAGGCCCCCCCTGGATTCCTGCACCACTCAGCTGAGCCATTTTTGTACTAAGGTCAAAGATGTGGGCTTTCTGTACTGTGTGTCACTGATGTAAATTTGTTTTCTGTTCACCTTAATGACTTTTACTTGTAGTCGTTCAGGTTCTGCGGCTGTTAAGACTCGATTGAGACGTAAATGGTTATCTTGTGATGGAAGGTGAAGACAGTAATGATTCCACACCTCTCTTTTGCGCCTAAGTGGAATCTATTTCGTGCTGACATAGGGTGTGATTATTTCTGAAGTTATTTCTCTCTGACACTTTGCTTGCAATATTCTGTAAGTAGCAAACCATCAGACTGATCAGTTTAGTGACAGAAAGAAAGTGGCAACAAATTGCGTGTGAGCTACAGTTTACATGACCTTCAAGCTCCATCTTATGTTGCCTTGCACAGCTGATTGCACGTCTCTTGATGGGCATGCCTATGTGCAAAAGAACGCTCTTTTTTTTTGTTCTGTTTCTGCCAAAGTGACACTAGAGATGGCATCAGACTGGTTTAGTCAGGGATAGCTGTGTATTTTCTGACTGTGGAAGCTGATGCAACACCTCCCCCTCAGGAGGGATGAAGACAAGAGGCATAGAAACAGGCAACATGAAAACAACAGATGCATGTCAATGAAAAGAAAGCACCGCCAGTGGTTTGAGCTGGTGGTTATGTAGCAAAAGAGTAATTCAAAAGAATCTAATACTTCCAGAAAAAGGGACACTACAGTTTGTGGGGCTGCCTGATGTACTAATACTGTGATCAAAAAGAGCAGGTTTTCATGTTATGTAAGGATTTGAATATCAACACCACTGATAACTGTGTTTTTGTGGGAATTTTGCCTCAAACGTCTTGCGATTTATTTTGACTCATCGGCTTTCATCACATTACACTGATCAAAGGTTAGAGAGGTGCTTTGACAATTTATTCAGAATATCCAAAAGATTCAAATGAGTTTATTTTTTTTATGTAGTGCAATTTAGAAGTGCTGTTACGCACTGACTCAGAAGTCCTTTTGTACGTCTGCTTCTGATGACAGCCTCGTGTTATTTACTGTCTTTTCTGATTCATTATCTTGACTGTCAGCACAATGAGTAGAATGAGTTGACACCCAATACGCTATACAGAAGCCACATAAAAGCAGCTCAGCTTGGTGTCACGTTGTGAATTTAAAGTTTAAGTGAATATACTCTGTTACGAGCTCTGCCACTTTTGCATGATGCTGTTTTGAAGCTGACAAATTTGTATGATGCAGCAGTAACTGTGAGAAGGTAGCTAATGATAAGAAGCATATCACCTTTCAACATGAACCCCTTCCTAAATTCCTTTATATGCAGATTTGGGGATGGACGAAGTATGTGTTTAATGTGTTTGTTCACAGGGAACTCGAGGTTAGTGGGGTTGTGGGATCAGACTGTGTGTGTGTGTGTGTGTGTGTGTGTGTGTGTGTGTCTGTGCGTGTGTTTGTGTGTGTGTGTGTGCACGCACAGACGTGCGTGCGTGTCCCTGTGTGCCAGTAGCCTTTGTGTTTCTCTCAGTTTTATATTCCTGCACTGAGGGGAGAGTGCTTCCTCTGAGTCCCCTTCCTCTTTCTTAACATATACCTCACCTTCTGCCTTAGTTCAGATTATTGAAATGATTGTAAATTAGTTTGAAACAACAGACTTCTCCAATCATGTGTTTCTGAAAAATATGATGACAAGTAAGTGAAATACTATATAACAAATAATTTTCTTTTATTTTTGTACGTATGTGCTGTGCACAGCAGTCAACTGTATTCCTGAGATGATAATAAAAGACGTTTTGTAACATCTGCTGTGACTTAGTGTTCTGAATTTGCACATTTTTCCCCAGTTGGACTTGGGGAAAATACAGAAGTGACGATGACAAACTAATGTTGACGTTTGTCCCAGAGTTTGGTGGCGCCCTCTCATGATGACTCAAAGAACTGGACAGTGGGCACCAACAGTAGGACCCTGAAAAGTAACTGAAGCTGAAAATACGGTGTGTGTGTGTGTGTGTGTGTGTGTGTGTGTGTGTGTGTGTGTGTGTGTGTGTGTGTGTGTGTGTGTGTGTCTGTGTCTGTGTGTGTGTCTGTGTGTGTGTCTGTGTGTCTGTGTGCCTGTGTACAAGTATATACGTACATACACCCACAAACCCACACAAATAGGTTTTAGGGTTGGGGTTAGGTTAGGGTTAGGATTGGGCTAGGGTTATGGTTGGGGTGAGGGTTAGGTTAGAGTTAAGTAAAATGAAAAACATAGTTCATTAAAATATAAATATAATGCTCCCAGCAGACCCTTAAAACACGTTTGGGCCTGCTGAGTCTGTCTGGACTCCCACGCTGCCAGCGGACCCAGCTCACCACCAAGTAGGGATTGGTTGAGAACTCTGCCCCTCTCTTCCCCTGAGTGTCCAAGGCACACGTTCGCTGTTGATCATTGACCTTCAGTCTAGGGTGTCCTGTTGCCAGGTGCACTTATGGACGTCCCTGTGCTCGAACAAGGTGTTTGTTATGAATAAACTGTGACTAATGCAGAAGTCCAATAACAAAACCCACTTATGTTCAGATAAGGGAGGTTGTTCATCCTAATCACCCCTTTCCATGTCTCATTGTCATTGTCCATGTGAGCGCCCAAGAAGAACATGGAGTCTCTGGTCAAAGCACGATTCAGCACCCCTCCCATGGACTTCAAGAAGGCTTGGTATTCCACACTGCCATTCGGCCCGTAGGCTGAAATAACAGTTAAGCATCTGTCCACGACCCGAAGGCACAGGGTCGTTCACCGGGGTGAACTCCAACATATGGTGGCTGAGCTGTGGGGCTATAAGCAAAACCACACCAGCCCACTGCCTCTCACCCTGGGCAACACCAGAAAAGTGAAGAGTCCAGCCCCTTTCAAGGTGTTGGGTTCCAGAGCCCAAGCTGTGGGTGGAGATGAGCCTGACTATATGTAGTCTGTACCTCTCAACCTCCCTCACAAGCTCTGGCTCCTTTCAACCCAGCGAGGTGACATTCCATGTCCCAAGAGCCAGCCTCTTTGTTTCGGGATTGGGTTGTCGACTGTTGGCTGTCAGCCATTGCATCCGTCCACTACGGTTCCCTCGGCAGGTGGTGAGTCCTCTGGTGTGTGCGTGTGTGTGTGCGTGTGTGTAGATGTGTGTGTGTGTAGATAGATAGATGGACAGACAGACAGACAGACAGACAGACAGACAGACAGATAGATATAGAACAATTGATAAAACTTCTGTTTTATGTTATTTACATATAGAAATGCATTTCATGCTTAGTCAGTGCACATCCCTTCTCTCCCTGCAATACCAGCCTGATGGGGAGAAACAAGCGTAATTTAAACTAGAACCAATGCAGTCACAGACTGCAACATCCCACGACACCCCTGAATTCAAAATTTTACCCTGACCTACTTGCATAGGTTAAATATCAAAGCTAGCGCTCTGACATACTGTCATTGATCAAAGCAGTAGCTTTGATCTATGGTCTTACTCACACTGGCCTTCTCCCTGGTCTTTCTATCTTATCCAGTTCCTCAGTGTACAAAAGTTGAAATTTGACCTTGACCAACTTTTCGTAAGGTCAAGGTCATAATCTCATTTTCATCTCCTTTGCCGCCGGAGTAATGTGCTTTTTGTTTCATCTTGCTATCTGCAATGGTTGGGTTAGGGTTAGGGTTAGGGTTAGGGTTAGGGTTAGGGTTAGGGTTTAGGGTTTAGGGTTAGGGTTAGGGTTAGGGTTAGGGTTAGGGTTAGGGTTTAGGGTTTACGGTTAGAATTAGGGTTACGGTTAGGGTTAGGATATTTGGTGGAAATATGAACAGACCGACGGACGGACGGATGGACGCACGGACAGACGAACACAAAAACACTGACAATTACAATACATGACCGCTTTGAAGCGGGATGTAAAAAAACGCAATCCACGATCAAAGTCTAACAGCTTAAATCAGAATATTTTGAAAAATCCTCACTTTTTTCCAACAGACACAAAAAGAAAAAAAAGGAAAAGAAAGAAATTAGTCTCCCCCATCTTTTCACATCTCCTGCTGTCCCTTACGTCCCTCCCACGTTCCGGCCTCAGGAGGTACAGGTTTAATCTTTAAGCTCTTTTAACTGTTCCTCCATCCCCAGCAGAAAAATCTGTTCCGGAGGCATTTCCATTTACATAGAATGGTTCCATCCTAAGCAGATGAAACACCATGTTGACTAGTTAGTCTGCAGGAATTCTACCTCAGCAACACTAAAACACAAAAAAAAGAGACAGGTTCTGAGTCATTTTGGTAAATGAGTTAGCCAGTTTATCGACCCTCTGTTTATATAACCCGTTGGACTTTCTCCTCCTCTAGTAGCTGCCCACGCACCAACCTGAACATTTGTGCTGCACAGAGGGCCCAGCATCCCCATTGATCATGCAACCGGCGCTCCTGTCACTCATGTTGATCGCCGTTCATGTGTCTTTACCGGTGGATTGTAGGATGAGGATCCAGAAACCCGAGCAGCTTTTAGTGCATCAGCAGAGCAGCATCAGCGCGCCTGCAGAAGCCTCTTCCATTTGGAGTTCTTTCCATTCGGATCCCAGTGGATTAAAGACAGAAGACAGATACTCTCTGGGTAAGTCTGCCCATGTCAGAAAAATCAATCACTCGATTTATAGATTAGTTCATTATTCTCAAAAAATGAAAGCAGTTGAAATAGGAAGTGTATTCTATTTCTCTAAGGGCTATTTTGCATGACAGTTCTACATGAAGTTGCAAAAGTATAATTGATGTATTTTCCATTTTAATCATACAACAAATATGACTTCCGGCAGCCAGTCATAAAACTGTAAATGAGCTTGCGTTGCAGTAACATTCCAAATTTATGAATGACAAGTGCCTGTTTGAAACTCTTGCAGTAATTTGGCCAATAAGAACCAACTTTGTGTCACTGTTTGATCTGAGGAGAAGACGTTTCCTCTGCGTGGACTCAAAGGGAACACTATACAGCTCTGTGAGTATTATTTAATTGTACTGTATCTCGTGAGGAGTGTGGAGACAGTGAGTTCAATCATCAAGTGTTGTCTGATTTTCCACCAAACAGAGGCAAAAGGACAGAAAAGATTGTCTCTTCCGGCGCATTTGGTTGGACTTGGCCAACAGCCGTCATGTGTTTTATCCCTTGAGTGGAGGCTGGCTGCTGAACCTGGAGGGATTCGAGCAGCAGAGGACTGTCCGGGAGCTGCCCGAGTCATTGCCGGCCCTTGAGGAGAGGTTCCTGGGTCCCTTGTTACAGAGGCGGAGGAGGAACGAGGAGGTGAACCCGTCTGATCCATTAAGGACAGAATCACACCCCCCACATTCTGCCAAGGACAACGAAGATGTAGATCCTGGACAAGTGGAACAGGACCAGACTGGCGCTGTGTCCAAAGAGACCATTGGCGCCTGTGACGACCCCCTGCGGGTCCTACAACCCAGCGCACCCGATAGCCCGGTCAAGATTAATATTGGAAATCAAGACTAAGATCCTGAACTTTGGGTTTAATGTGTGAAAAATCAAGAGGGACTCTGAGAACTGACTTTATGTGTGACTGCGTAATGGCTCTAGAAGTCGCTTTTTAAATGCATCAAAACTCTTGTAAACTCTGTTACCTTACAGTGACCTATAAAAGTCTCCTGTTTGAACAACAGAAGAGGAATAAGTTTGGCAACGTTCATGGCGTCCTGCTGTCCTTTAACCTCCTCTGTCAGTTAAACTTTAAACCTGGAGCCAGATGTGGCAATATTGTTTGTGAAATAATCTATGAATAATCATGAATATCTACACAGATTTGTTGATGCAGTTTCCTCTAAAATATTTTTTTTAAATCCACCCTTTATTACTGAGAAATAATAGACAGGATAAAATGTCAGGTGCCGGACACCAATATTCGAGATGATGTATTTATTTATTGAAATGTGTTAAAAGACTTCCTCGTAACATACTGTTTCTTTATTTATATATTTTACATTGTGTTGCTTCTGTGGATATATAAATGGTAATTGTTGTATGGATTGTTTATCCATTGATGACGTGTTCAAAATGTTTTAAAAAATTTGTCTGACAATGATTTTGAAGAAATTTCTGAAACTTTTCTGGGATAATTGACTGTGAAATACCACTGAGTATCATCCTGTCGCACACATAAACATACCTTCACAGGAGACGTCATTTGTTTTATTTCTTACTCTATCAATGTTTAAAATAACTTGTAGCAAACAGTAATGAAGGGGAAAAAAGCAGCAAGCATGAAGGTACACCTTGGTTTTATAATCAAACTTTTGCTCATTTTTTATTGTGGCGGTTAGTTAGTGATAGTTGGGAATAATTTTAATCTATAAAGATACACATTACCATTAAAAGTGTTTCCAGCCACAGGTATTGTGACAACAGACTTAAAAATCAGCTGCTGCACTTTATTATTATACCAGAAAAATGGCTCAATTCATGGATTTACTCTATTTCACCTGATCAAAAAAATTTTTTTAATCAATGACATAAATGATGGAGAGAGAGTTCTGGAAGGAAAATGCTCTAAACTAAAATGTATAATGAAAGATACATGATGAGCACCAACTAAATGAGGACCAACTGAATGTGAAGGTGGCTTTTTAAAGGATTTGTAAGAATGAAAAAACAAGTAGAAAGCAGCTTCATTATTGTATTTAAAAAATTCACCATGTGGCATCATTTCTATATACAGTTGCATAGAGTATTTAACCTTCATTTAAATACTCCATGCAACTGTTCAGCTGTCACTTACTTTAGAGTCTCTTGATTACGATACTAAGACCAACAATGAAGAAGTAACTGATTTCCAAAGCCTCATTAGAGTCTGCTCTGTACTCTTACGCGAAATGCAACAGCCGGAGAGTAACTATAGAAACACAGAGTCATTAGAACACAAAGCTGCTTCCCACATTAACAGTAATGAACAGTGAGAGTAACAGGATGATGATGACATTGTCCTACAACACGGAATGTCCACCCTAGTTTCACTCATGAAACAGGTTCCTGTCCTCACGATTAAAAAATTCTGAAAATGTATTAAGTGATCAAGATACATTGCATATATTCATTCAATCCATGCATTTGTCGGTTAAAAGCAGGTTTCTAACTAAAATATTCCACAGTGAACATAATAAACACCACCTTAATATTTCACTAAAGTCCCCCGCCACAATTTATTGATGAAATACACTCGCTAATGAGACAAATCCCCTATTCCACCCGTACCCATGTAAAAGCATTCCTGTACGCCCCCCTCCACATTTTTTTTGGTGTAGTGATGATAAACTGCGCTGTCACTGAGCACCAAATAAAGATGAATTAAATAATATAAAGTAAATCATTCTGCGCCACACTTTCCTCCTAGGTCGTCTGTTAGTTATCTCTCATATACCATTTTAAATCTTCTGTTCATTAAGCTGTTGAAGATGGTCCCCTCTGTGGAGGAACACACAGCGCATTCCTGACAACTTGAAGCCGTCATCCTCTTTTCTGATGGTGAGGATGAACCGACACAATCCTGTGTTGGGACTTAGAGAAAACACATGTGCCTTGTCATAGCCTGGAGGCAAGGTGCAGTGTATTTCCTCCACAAAGTAGTGCACCGCCAGACACATGTAGACGCCATGGGTCACAGTCAGAGCATGGACGGGGAAACCCCTGACCCCGTCATCTGCCCGTCCCTCCATGGGAGAAGCTTTCGTTGGTGAAAAGGAGGAGGGTTCGTCCTCCCCTCTGTCCTCCCAGTGCTCAGCCCCAATCACCTGGAGCATTTTCTCCAAAAACTCTTTGACTCGCTCCTTCACCTAGACACAGCAACAGTCTGTTAGAAACCATGCTTTTCTAGTGTTGTCTTTTACAATGAAAGCAAACAACGGGTAGTATAACCCACAGCGTTGCAGGATAAAAGGTAGAGGTTGATTTATTCAAAAGGAATACAGTTACAAACTTTCACTTCATGCACCAATCAAGTTGAAGTTTTGGAGTCAATCAAATGACCCCACCAATTATCTTCCCACCCCGCTGACACAAAACTAAGTGGTGACTATTTAATCTGGAGTCGTGACAAACACTACTGTCGTCAGGTCTGTACTTTGATCATCCTGATTCACAAGAAGTACTAAAGCAGTACCAAAACAAACATAACCATTTTTAGATTCAATGAAGTGGGAATTCCGTTTGGATGAAGGGGTTGAAAGAGGAAATGGCTATTTCCTCCCATCTGGTGGTGCTATGTGTGTATTGCATTAGAAGGCTCGCTCAGTCCATACCCTAAAGCAGTGGTCCCCAGCATTTGTTGCGACCGGGCCTGGTATAACATAAGCTAATACTTATTTAAGATGTGGTAGGTGAATACAACATGTTGGTATATGTAATGAAACCTTCATCATCAATGAAACCTAGTCCCTTCCAGCCTCACCTCACCTGCTCCGGTGTCTCCCCATTTGGAGGGGTGAAATCTAGCATAGACTGTCCAGCTGCCTTGGCCATTTCTCTCACATCCAGCATCCGTCGGCCCTCCACTGACCCGAAGCTCTGAAAAACACAAACCAAGAAAAACTTCTTTGTTGATAATGCATATTACAAGCGATTATTTTAAAGCAAAAACATTTTGTATGTAATGCTGGTAAATTGAAAAAAAAAAACCCCATTTCATTTACCCTCTCTTTCAGTAAAGGTTCAGATGCCATCTGCAGACCAGAACAGCTGCTGTTGAGCTTCATTATTGCTTCTGCAGTCTGAAAGATTGCAGATTAAGACATAAGCATCCTCTTGGCGATTCCAATGGATTTTAAAGAGTTGGTCAGTTTAACCCAGCGTACCTGCTGGGCCCGCAGCAGGTCACTGACAAACACGTTGCTGAACTTGACATCTTTTAGGTAGTGACCTGCAGCTTTGGCCTGATGCAGCCCCTTGTCAGACAAGGGTAGATCCACTGCCTGGCCTGAAGAGGAGGAGGAAAAACTATAAATGAGACAGAAACATGACAGTAAAACAGCAGAGAGACAGCAGTATAGCACAGTATCACACGCTACCTTGTAGAAAGCCTTCTTTATTGTACTGAGTTTCCCCACTGCAGCAAATGAACACAGGATAATCAGTGTTAGAGATAAAAACTAGGAACTAGGCAGTCACAGACTGCAACATTCCATGACACCCCTGAATTCAAAATTTTACCCTGACCTATTTTCATAGGTCAGGGTCATTTAATAAAAGACCAACGATCCAATTAGTGCACGGACTAGTGCATATAGAAAAGGCCAGTGTGAGTAAGACCATAGATCAAAGCTAGCGCATACATAGATCAAAGCACCTCCTTTGATCAGGGTCTTACAGTGGCCTGCCTTGTCCATCTATCCTATCCCGAGTGTGCAAAAGTTTAAATTTGACCGTGACCTACTTTTCTCAAGGTGAAGGTCATCATCTCACTTTCATCCCCTTTTGCCGCCCGAGTAATGTGCTTTTTGTTTCATCTTTCTATCTTTAAAGGTTGCGAAGATATTTGGTAGACAAACGAACGAACTAAAGTACGGACGGATGAACACACCAACACTGACAATCACAACACATCACCTCTCTGAAGCGGGATTTAATGACGAAACCGGTACAATACAGTTACAATACATCTGAAGATGGGCCACTGACCCTCTGCAGCCCATTCCTTTCCTGTTTAGACCTGGATCGCCTCACGTGCCTCAACCTACCCGGAAGTTCCCAAAGTGGTGCCAGTGCTACAGACAGTTTGAACGCCTCTCTTACAACCACGGTTACTGCTATTAGAATATCACTACTATAAGAATACCTCCGGGACGACTTGTCAATAGCAGGAATTAACCACTGACAAGTTGGTGTGCTTCGAACCCAGCGAAAGCTAAGTGACCGTAAAGTTAGTTAGCCTTCAGGGCAGCAGCCTCGTTTTCCACTACGGTAGCAGGCTAGCATGGATTGAAGACATCACCACGCAGATCCTAAATATTACACGACGGTCTTACGTACTGTCGAACCAACGTTAGCCCGAATGTTAGCCTCTTCATGCTCGGTTAACGGTGTGACGTTGCGTTAGCTGAAGTTTGAACAGCTGAGGGACTCCGGAGGTAAATACGGACCGTCCTCACTAATGTCCCAGGAAGGCGGTGCAGTGACCGACTCGGGTTATAGATAGGTGGGTAGAGAATTACACTGCCATGCCCCAGAAATGTTCTAATAGTTTGACCCACATATACCCGGTTGTTGTAAGCTGCTGCCACACAACGAAAATGAAGCATTGTCACGTGATTCCTTTCCACACCCACACCCTAATTCTAATTAAAGTAGGTACAACGGATAAATTACGTACTGTATGTGTGCTGTACATAAAGCATACTAGCTGGGTTAAACGGCCAGTAGAGGGCGCTAGTGCACACTATACTGCAATACATAATTGGTCATTCGTGTCTTTTGGTTTTATTTGTGGCCAGTGTTGTCATGGGTAAACTTCTGTCTCACTACTATCCGTTTGTACATGTAGCACAGAAGTGGGCAATACGTATGTCATTGAACACTATCACCATGCAGACAACCATGACTGAAGAAGAGTGTATGAGGAGGAAGAGGAGTCAAAACAACAGTTTATGCCTTTATGTAAATTTGTGTAATGAATGAATTAATGCAGTCATCCACAGGTTTCTAATTTGTGGGAATTGGTGACATTTGTACATGTGGTGTACTACACATTCTGACCAGAGCAACACATATTGGGTAGTCTCATTTGTTTTCAGTGCTTAATGTGTCTTAGAACTTATTGAACTTTGGCCTGCAGTAGCAATGCTACCTCACAAAATACACATGTATAATACTGATGTAATGATAAGTTAAACAATTACACAGGACTCAAAAGGAATGCATGCGTGGGAAATAGTGAGCTGATGTGGTGTCACATCCTTTAAAGCAGTTGTTTATTGAACAGAAGTTGTGCAACAGACATTTGAGGTACATGATGTGAGTTATAGTGGAAGGGGACACTCAATGGGAAATCTGCACCATTGAAACTTCAAGATATGGGGAATATTTATGGTTGGACATGACAGGTGTAGCTCAGCCCATTGTTAGGTAGGAGTTACAATGTTGCACAGATGCAATATATCATACCAAAATGTACTTCTGTCTGACAGAGTTCACATTTACTGACATTCAAGGATTGTATAAAGCAAGAACTGTACTTTGGCCAGCACAGAAATACTGCCTTTTCCTCTCGTGCACACAAGTCAGATGTAGCACCAACATGGACAGAAACTAACATGCTTGAACTATCAAGTAAGCCCACCAAGAAAACATATTTCCGTGTTGCTGTGTCCCCCTCCACTACAGGTTAAGTCCAAATGGGAGCTTTGAATACATCCTTTGTCCCATCTCACTGAGCAAGTTGTTTCCACAATGCATTGTTTCTCCTCTGTTCAAGGCTCCCTTAACTGCAGAGGTATAGGTGATGTGTTATTGTCTATTTTGTCCAGTAATCCTGAGGTATAGGAAATACCACTGATGCAGAATGTGACTGAAGAGGGAGAGCAAAATTGATTTAAAAAAATGGGGGGAGATGGGGGATAAGACATGCTATCTAAGCAAACTGTCAAACTGTACAAAGAACATTTCCAGTCGAATATTCATTTCATGTTCTTCTATCACCATCTACTTTGTTTTTCTGAATGTATCTCTTAAGCAGTAAAATAATTATATTATAATACAAATGTTTATAAAATAGCAGCACACTCAAGTGACATCACAACTAGGTAATGTTATTTTTTTGTATAAATGAAACAAATTCATAGCTTTTAGCAGCGCAAAAAGACAACAATAACTCAATAAAAATATTGACACTTTTTTCTTGATGTCTTCACACCTCCTCTGTCCTCTCTTCACTTTGGAATACAGTATCTCTAAATCTTAGAAAAACCCCTTTTGCGGGTCTGGTCACCCCATAAAATATATCAACCACAAATTGAAAAAAAAAGGTGGTTGCAATATAGAACACATGCAACAATAAATTGCAGGAAAGAAAATCACAACCATTACGTTTGGGAGAGAGCTTACATCAGGCAAACAGAGGCAAAAATGAAGGGGTCACATAAAATATTCAGATGGGGATGTTTTGGCAAACGTGTCATCAAATTGCCCAGTTTTACTGAAAAACATCACTAAGCTAAGATAATAAGAACCCCACATTTTTCTTCAGTCTGACAAACATACATGCAGCAAAGTCACATACCGTCATGAAAAAAGTCAAGCATTAACTATTAGACACCTTGTTGTGGCAAAGCCATGTGTCTCATTAAAATAAAAAAAATCTGTCTCTTGTTTTGTGCTGACGTCTGTTTGGCTGATGGATCCCCTTGCCAAAGATTTGAAGCAGCAAAGCTCACAGGGGACACAATGTGTTCACTGGCAGACAATCAGCTTGAACTACACATGCCAGCACCACAGAAAACTGACTGACCACTGTAACACAAATCAGTTAAGGTGATTTCAAACAAGGGCTGTGGTATCTTAAAAATGCAAATGTCATTGCCCACTGAAGAACATGTGCAAATATCGGATGTTACAACCACCTTCTATCGTAGCTCATCGCTGCCCCGTGTGACTTTCTGTGGCTGTGATGCAGATAAATAGGAAATAAAATTCAAGTAAATCAAATATTTTGTTTCATGACAATATAAAAGAAAGTCAAACAGAATCCATGGGTCAGTGAGTAGGCATTTTCATTTCATATTGACATTTTCCATTTGCTCAAATTCTCTGAAATGGTCAGAATCCCCACCAACTTACACTTTTCTTGAATAGGAATGTTCTTTTTTTAGCGGAATGTCCACTCGCCATCGGTTGTGGAAAGCCTTTTGAATTTGACTCTTGCTTGAAAAGCACATGTAGATGATTGGGAAACCAGCCCTACAAAGTAAACCAAAGAAAAGGCTAACAAGGAAAAACAACATCCATTCATCTCCAATCATCGCCCAAACGCATTTAATTTTAGTCATCTCCTGGGGAGCATGTTCTCAAAGTGCTTTGCCATTGAAATCATATAGGGAGCTGACAACAACCCTATGTGGGACTCCAGATGCATTGACTGTATATAATCAACCTGTACTCCTTTAACACTTCCCTCTAGAAAGTTCATACTCACATGATGTGGCCCCACATAGTCTTAGATTCCCATTTCATTTCCATTTAAATGGAAACCCAGAATGTTAGCTGTGTAGAGTGTAGAGATACATCATGGGGAAACTGATGCTGATTCCATCCAAATGGGCGGTTATTACATTTTTATTGTGAAGCCTTTGGGCATCTTTTGTTTATTCTCTTCTTCCAACCACTGGCTGAAGATCCTTCCCGTCTCCTACACAGCAGCATGCTCCTGCATCACTTAAGTCCACACTGTCCAACCGTCCTGTGCTGTGCACTAATATGCCCTGCACAGTTCCACAATTACTTATGAGTTGCAAACTGTCCCTGTCTTTCTCATTCTTTCCACGTCACAACCTGTTCTCACCTTCTAAATAACACAGAGGAGTCTAGATTTTAAAAAGAATAGCCTTACTCTTCAAAACATGGTCCATTCCTGCCTTTCCACACCTGTAATACATGCTTGCATGTGTGAGAGGTCATGTTTACAATGTCCAGTCTCAAAGCAGCCTGTCACAACTAAGGAAATATGATATTGTAACAATGTGAAGCAGAACAAAAAATCTGTAATACTTCAGTTACTGAATGGCAGTGATTAAAATGTCACCTGACCTCTGAGTGTGAGGTGTAGCACCTCAATAAAAATGCTCCTCTAAAGATAAGGGGCTTTAAGTGAAAGTCCCTTCCCCAATATCCATCTTTGCTTGCTCTTTTTTCTCATAGTCCATCCAAGTGAGTTTATAGTTGGCCATAAATGAACCATGATACATAGTTAATGCACGGAGGCACTGATATAGCATAGATGCCCTGTTATACTGATGGACAATGTATGTGCAGCCTTGGCTTGCTCTATAGTCTTTCAACATTGAGCCACAAGTCTACAACTTGGCTCAAGAGCTTGACGCCATAGAATGCAACTGCAAATGTAGATACAGGATCACATGTAGCACTCATACCACAAATACACACAAAGGCACACATGCACACAGATGCGTGCATGCAAACTGGCATTCGAAAATACAAACACACAATCATGCACTCACATACTGACATTGACAAGCAGCCTGACAAAAGGAGCTTATTGATCTCTACTACTCAGTTCAACAATGTCCAATAATAATATTAATAATAATAATTACTAATACTACTAATAATTATTATCGTTCCATCTCTGCCGTGGAATTTGACCCATTAACTTTTAGCATAATGTACTCACAGCCTCTGTCTCATCAACAACACACATGTGGGTCTTGTGATGGTTGAGGAGCTCAAAAAGGTCTCTTCCCTCTCACCAGCCTCAAATGAAATAGTGATAATACTCATATATAACAAAACAGGGAAAAAACTAAGCCCCACTGCGACCCCATGTGTGCAATTTTCTGACTGGTTTCCACACTACCATAACAACCTCATTATCGAGCTGTGGTTAAAATATAACTTAAAAATCATACTATACAATCAGAGGCAGAATGTATTTATGATTGGCTTCCCTTCTGTATATCCAAGGCACCAAAGAGCTTCATTGTATCAAATTTGTTGCTTTTAGACTAGAACATCATAGAAAATCTATTTCGTGGGCAGGTGTTTTTGACTTGAAGAACAGAAAATCTACAAAAAAAAAAAACTAGCAAGCATTGTTCTTTCTCTTTCAAAGGGCTTGTGTTTTTAACATTTTTTGTTCTTTTGTTCTTTTTTTCTGCTTTTAAGAAAATTCAGTTTTTTCTCAATGCTTTTTTGTGTAAATCCTGTGCAATGACGCCCCCTTGTGGTTCACAAGTTGACATCGCGGACGTCTGTTGGGGTGGACGATTGATCCAGCTCTTCCAGGCCTTTCCCACTGGGGCCTCTCTGCGTTTGCTGCTGCTGCTGTTGCTGCTGCCGCCCTTCACGCAGGCTGGTCACCAACACACGTTCAATCTGCTCCTGGCATTCTTTGAGAACATCCTGCAATGTGACACAAGAGGGAGGACAGCTTTTAAAAAGATATAGGGAGGGAGATTCTGACATTTCCAAACTGATTTAAATTTGCTCTAGAAAATGTGTGACTTGAATGACAGACTGAAAATTTAGATGTTGCAATGCATGTCCTTTAGTCACAAAGGCCTTGCAGACATTATAGGTAAATTCAAATTTTGTTCACAGTTGAGGAGAAAAGCTAATTGTCTGCAGCTCTGAGGTTGCTAAGCTTGTCTTTCACAAAGATTCTGTCTGACTCAAAAGAGACACCACCACAGGTTCTCACTAGGAAACTTGTTTCTTGCAACTAACATCACAAGAAACCCAAATAATCTGGACACTTTTGTTATAGCACAAAAAAAAAAAAAATAGGGGGGCCCAGTGTGGTGCCAGAGGGGCCCCTGGTTGGGACAGGCCAGTTTCCAATGACCATTGACTTTCTAGCAGCTGCTAAGGCCGAGCACAGAACCCAGACTAAACCCAAACATTACATCAGCCCACCGGGGTTGTGCATGGAGCACCACCCTTAGAGCGATCACACACACACACACACACACACACACACACACACACACACACACACACACACACACACACACACACACACACACACACACACACACACACACACATACACACACATTCATTCCCACACACACCATGCTTGCACACCACTGGCTTCCTTATCCAACCACCCACCTCTCCCGCTACCTTGACCATTTCCAAACACACACAAAACCCAAACAGAAGTAGCCTTGACAACGGCGGCTGAAAACACAGGTAGTACTAAAGCTATGTTAATTACATCCACCTCCTGTGGGAACACAAAGGTGGTGCTTTTTTAACGAGAGCCAGTCTGTGTGCCTGCCTGCCTGCAGGGGATCTATCAGAGACCTGGCCAGCTCGCCTTTCACCATCAAAGGCCACCGCAGCAATCTGAGAATCCACCTGGGAGAGGAGCCTCTCAACAGAGCCGAGCCCTCATATTCTTCCCTGATGAAGGGTTGACAGAGGGGACAGCAGAGTGCATGAAGTAGGGAGGAGAAAACCGGGGGAGGGGTGAAGGGAGAGGAGTGCTAAATGGGTTGTTAGCAAGAGTGTCAAAGAAAGGTCAAACTGCTTTTTGGGTGACGAACAGCCAATCATTAAAGCTGTTCGGAAGTAAGAGTAGTCTGCTGTGAAAGAACAAAGTTATATGAACATTCCTGTCTGAGGGAGCTGTGAGCACTGCTCTCTGCTGGTGAAATATGATAACTCAAGTGACGCCGAGTTGTTTGGATCCAGTCCTCCACATGCCAACACATGCATAACCCCTTGCCTTAAAGCACCAGGCATGCATGGGAAACATGACTGAGAGCACCTCATGGCCGGAGGTGATGGGTGACTTTGTAACGTTTGTAAAACACGGAAATATTCTTCAGACATTTACAGCTAATTCAAACGTGACACACCACAGTTTGAGCCTGTGTTACAGCTTCTGGTGTTGCCTGGGTGAGTGTCAGGAGTTCAAAGTTCAGACAATAAGACAGATTTTTTTTTAGGGGGGGGGGGGTGTACAGCGCTTTCAAAGTGGAACAAAAAAAAGTTTCCAACATCTCAATTAGATTTCATATTGCTGTATTTTGGTAAATGTATATAATAGTCATGTGGATTTATTTAGGATTTCATTTAAAGATGTGTAAGAAATTTATCACATTACATGACCACTGACAAAAAAGATGAAGTAATTCCCATTTTGACATTTCTTTTATTTTGAGCTCTCCGACATCTCTTAACATTTTGAGAGTTTTTCAGATCATAATCTATGAAGAATGATTTGATGCTGAGGAGGCTGGACTGATCTGGGCAGGGTTTCTCTGGGAGAATGCTTCCACTAGCAATGGCTCTGACGTGAAGGAAACCCAACCAGCGTCTGTCCCTTAATCTCCTCCAGAGGTTGGCTGCAAACTTTTGAGTGTGTGCACGCACGCGCGCGCACACACACACACACACACACACACACACACACACACACACACACATCGACGTGCGCCCCCTTTGGTCATTAAATTTCAATTCCTGTTAGAAAATTAAAGAAAGCAAAAAACATGCAAAGGGACTGCTCATGTTGTACCGCAAGAATGCGTGCCTCTGCTTCTTAAAAGACAGACTCCCCCATCTCAGATTGGACCTTATGCCAAGTCCTATGGGCTTTATTTGAGAAACTTTAACAACTTCAATGTGTGACTACTGGAAAGAACAATCGAGTTTCCAGACAGACTCTCTGTACTTACATACTGGAGGGGGCGCAAGCACTAAATAAGTTTGCCATGGGAGGCAGTGTGATACTAAAGCAACTTATTTAGCAGCCTCAACCCGGATAACACATAACCACCTCGGATCCTCCCTTGCAGTTATGGCCTTCCATCTGTCCGACCTCAAACACACATCATACTGCAACAATCTGTCTATCTGACAAATCAGGCATGCACATTATCCCCGGGCGGCCTTTGTGACTTTGGTGGTAGGGGGGAAGTCGTGCAGACAGACAAAACCAATAGGAAGAAGTGTGTGAAGCCATGGAATGTATTTTAACTGCAGACTGCGCCACAGAAGACAGTGTTTGCTACTCTTGGAGGACTTCGTGGTCAGACAGCTGAAACAAATACACAGGAAGACACACTGCAGATCTCTGGGAATCTTAAAACAAAATATCCAGGGGCTGACACAGGAAATAGAAGGTCACCACATGACTTTAAACTTGACAAGTTACAATAGAAAATGTGACCTCTGTCTTCCTCAAGCCTGCATGCCGAACGGCCACAAGTGGTGGCACCAGCGGCTACGCTGTTCAAGATAAGCTTTCCTAATGAATGCACCTTTGTTGCAAGTACAGTTGGTTGGTTTCAGCAATTTCCTCTTAAATTCTTAGCCCAATAAAATCACATTTTCAAGTTTACATTCATTCATCGTGCAACTTGCATGAGATCTTCTCAGTAATAGTTACGCCATAATGGAAACTTAAAGTGAGTATAAAAGAGAAATGAAAACAGGAAGACATAGAAAAATGGGAAAATGTGTTTCCCGTGTCTTAAAGTGTGACCGTGACCAAAGAAATGATGAATGAGAGACTGGAAGAAAATGAGTGCCAAAACGGTAAACTCTAGGAAGTGGTGATCTTAAACCTTTGCACTTCTCTAACCTCTGTTTCCTGTTTCAAACATCCAAGAATAAAGGGAAGCTCTGCACACTCATGTACTAAACACTTGTAATTTAGATATCGTAGCATGCATTTCAGCATGACAGATCTCCCTGCTGAGATTCCACAAATCCTCAAGAAGTCTCACATTTCACAGATTTAACGCTTTCTCTGGAATTTTGACAGGGCTCTTGGTTGCACAGACTCATCTGCTGTCTCTAGCGGGGGAGCCCCCATTGACCCAACCAGGTGCATACGAGGCTCGACTCGCTACACCAGATGTCAAACATAGGCCCCGTTAAGACTGCAGGCATATTAGATTTCTTTCCATAACCGATATTTAAAGATGGCTGTTCACACTGATTTTAGCAAGTGTCCAGATGTGATCTGGCTCTGTTTAGACTGAGCCAAATTATCAGCGAATCTGACAGGTTGCTGTAGCAACAACGTCAGGACGGAGTCGTTCAGTAATATGTGATGTCATATAATTGTGACAGCTACAACAACAATAATGACGACGAACGTGAAGTTTTGTTACCTTAGCGTATTGACAGTATCACCGTCTGGTAGAGGTGGAGAAAACACACACCAGACATCGTCGATTTCTTTTGTGTTTTACCGCTCCGGAATGCGTGCCTCTCTTCCTTCTGGTGCCTATCTCTCGCATTGCAAATATGACATCGTGGTTCGCCATATCCGATCGGAGTGTTGGGAGCTGTTCAGACTGCAGACGCCTCTGTCCCTATCCGACATGAAAATTCCTCCCGAATGTGGTTTCAATACATCCCGCAAAAATTCAATTTGAACTGTTCAGACTACAAACGAGATATGCAACATCAATCTGGAGGGGATAAAAATCAGATATAGGCGACTGGTCTGAACAAGGCCATAGTCACTTGGCCCTCTCACATTTCCACTGGAAAACCAAAGCTTGTGGATACCACAGATGCCAGCGGGATGCCAGGGGGGTGTTGGCCTTGATGCTGTTGGCAGCAGTTTCTGCAGAAGTTGGCAAAACTTGCCTTGTCTTTGTATTTCGCCTGTCTTTTTGGGCGACCGGCTATAAGATGCCGCCCCTTCACTTTGCAAAGTCTCAAAACTGCCAGGAATATATAAAAAAAAAAAGCCCCCAAAACATGGAGTTTGATACAAGCACACATTTAGATAAGGGCCAGATGTTGACACAAACTGAGGTTGAGGTTATCACCATCTCCTCTTTGTTGTGTGGAAGGCTGAATGACACAACAATCACAAAGCAAATGAAGCCATTTTTAATGCTAACAACCACTTGTGTGCCTCTGTCACTTGACTGTGCTCTTCATTAAAATGCAATATAAGTTCTCGTGAGTCTGCTGCGAGCCACGGCTTGTTTGAATCGAGGAATGGAAAGAGCTGATCAGAGACACACAGCAACTTAATTCCCTCAAGTCTTACACCTATCAGCCCAAACACACTGAACCCCAGTGCTGCTGAGTTCAGCTATTTAGTTCTTCTCAGCTGCAGAAGAAGACTTCACACAGCTTGCACCAGAGGGAGCCAAGCTCTCCAGCAGTGATGCATTAATGGAGCATGGTGGGAGACAAGAGATGTCTGATTGTCACTCCTCTCTCCACACCCCCAGTGTCCTTTTCAAACTGCAGCAGCTTTATTCCACCTTCTCCTCCTCCTACTTTGCCTCCTTTTCATGACTGAATTTAACATACCAGGGCCATTTTGGAACCATGTCATGCCATTTGATCTGCCCTCCACCACCACCCCCCACCACCCCTTCAAAAAAGTGAGCACACATCAACTTAGCAGGCTTAATTTGTGCATGGACATTCTATCAACCTTTTACATCATGTTGTAATTGTGGTCTTCTGAAATAGAGCTGTTTGGATATTGTCATGTGTAGGTCCGATATGTCAAATAGGGAGGGTTAATATCTTCCAAGACACTAATGGAGAATACTTCAAAACTTGATAAATTATCACCTCACACAACTTTCTCATCCTCCACAGCTTTCCTCACCTACTCACCTTTACAGTCAGCTATTGCCGCATGAAGCCCCTTCCCATCCACGTGATGAAAGCCAGGCATCTCTCAGACTCAGTAGAGACACCGTCTGTGTTTGGACCCCCCCCCCCCCCCACACACACACCGCAACATTTGCTGCACCCAGACGTCTAGCATTCCCATCAGCGACAGAGTACACTGTAAACGTCCTCCATCTGGCCCGATTTCCAGTATTTTTTATATGAGGGGGTCGTGAGCAGCCTGACCTGATTGATGGAAAGGAAGAAACCTCCTGCTTGCCCCACCTCAGTTGAGTCAAGTGTATTTGAGACTGCATGTAAAATAATGTAGTTCTGGATTCATTCAAACTGCCATTTTCGGGGATTTGGTTTTATTTTTTAGATATTGTCAGTAAAATCCCACTGAATGGTTTTGTGGAGAGCCAAATACCAACAAACAAGAATGAGGCAAATCTGACATTTTAACATCTCGATTTCTGTCTGACGCACAACACATCACACAAACTGAATAAATGTGTTTCTTAACTTTTGCCATAAATAACAGGAATATTTTCCCTCTCAGAAGTACGAAATGTGGTAGAAAAAAGTTTTCTCGTTAGCGTGAAGAGATTGTAAAGTAGTGTGTCTCAGCGGTAATAAGATGACGTGATTGTGGTATTTCACCGAAGATCAACTGGAGAGATGAAAAGCACACGAGCAGTAGTAGTGCATTTAGCTTTGAGTCACAAAATTACTGTAATTGTGCTTGTGGACAAATATTTATTCCTCCTTGTTCAACTATTACCCAGACACATCACCCCAAATTTTCCAGATGCAAGCATCAAGCTCTGACTGATGGAACACTTCAGCGTAGCCTCTGTCCCAAATAAGCCATAAGAAATGGGTGTAAAGGCAAAGAATTAAAGAAACTCACCACTTCTGTGTTTGTGATTTTGGCCAGTAGGTCTGTCAGACTGTCACCCCACTGCGACTGGTCGGATGAATCTAGCTGCAGGCCGCAGATAGCTGCCCCCACGCTTCCTGTGGCGATCATGGAGGGAGGGTACATGGCAAAGCTGAAATCTGTTCCAAGAAAAATATACAAATTGAGTTCAATCTTGAAATCTAAAAGAAATATGTAGTGGAGTAGATGTTTTTTTTCTACAGTGAAATCTTCATTCACCTGGCGCAGTCTCTAAATAGCACTTTTCAATTCATATTCTTCACAAACAGGGTACAGATGTATCCCCCTGAGAGATAATATGATTTGGTAATCTAGCAGTCAGCTAATAAATAATCCTTCTATTGCACTGGGTCTGAACGCAGCACCCACTAATGACCAGAGGCCTGGATAATGAGGGTTCACTCGGCTTGTAAAGGAGCTGAAAAGCAACCACCCTCACCCACTCCTCGCCATGGTCCCCCTTTTCCCCAACCCGGCCTCTTTTCTTCCATCTCCTGAGTAAATCGTGTGCTTGCTGAAAAAAGCCCCATAGCACTTGGAAAGGAAAGAATAAAGAAGCTCAGTGCCTCTGCCAATGCTCACTGCTGTAGGTCCTTTTTCCACGTGTGGTCACAGGCGTGCGTCTCAAAGACCAATAACCTTGTTAGCTCCCCTCACTGTCATTCATAATGCAAATGAGACAGCTTGTGAACGGGCCAGAAGCCCGAAAAGGCAATGCAACTGGCATACAGGGAGAGAGAAGACAGACAGACAAGTTTTTCTCTTCATACACACAAGCACACATACAAGCACACACCACACACACGCACGCACGCACGCACACGCACACACACACACACACACACACACACACACTCCTTTCTCTATTCTCTTTTTATGTCTTTCTCAACTTCTATCTTTCTTTTTGGACAACACATGGCCTGCTAAGATGGGGCCAGTGAATGGTGCACATGCCCCAGTCTTTGTTGCGACAACAGGCAGCGGTTTGCATTGGCGGCCCTCCTATCTTTTAGCATATTAATAGAGTGGCGGGCCTGCGAGAGGGAAGGCAAAAGAGTGCAAAAGAGTGTGACTCCATTGTCCAGAGTCATCACCTCATTTCACCTAATTGAGAGACACAGCATCCATCCCCTCTGAGTTGATACCAAGGAGACAGGCTGGACAAAGAGCGTGGCTGGACTATGGCTGAGGGGGTTGACGTTGGGAGGAAGATGAAGAGGGAGGGATGGATGGTATGGCGACAAGGCAATAAGGAGAATGAAAAAGGGGAAGGTGGCTGGCTTGGTGGGAGAGGAACGGGGCAGACAACACTGATGCACATCACTCTGAAGTCTGTGTCCAGACTCCTGCGAGATTTTGGAAGAAGAAAAGAATTGCCCTCCAGAGACACTCACCTCCTGCCTCCCACCCCTCCTCCACAAGTATGCCTCTGTTCCTGGGCCACCTATGGGCTAGAGGAGTGGGCAGTGGGGGCATAGAAACAGCCTGCACATTAACATATTGCCATATTCAATTGCAAAGCAAACTGTGCGATGGCCCTGAAGGAGATTTTTTTTTAAAGCTCGAATCAAAGAGGTGGGCCCTTTGATAGCTGTAAAGGCAGACCCTCACTGCCTTTTTAACATGCACAGCCAGGCGCTTTCTCATCTTGTGGGCTTAGTGTTGACAAATAAATGAACTTATTATACACCCCTGTGTTAGCTGCTGGGCCTCTGCCAAGGGGCGATTTATTAAAGACTGCCTCGAGCCAAGAGGAAAGAGAGCACAAGGCCCCTCAGCATTACATCACTGCTGTAAGAGCACAACTTTCTGTTGAGATAAAGGGACAAAGACATACACGGATTTACTGTACGTGTGTTGTAAGTGCAGACTGACAGGCAAAGAGGTGGACATCTAAGAGCCACTGGCAAGAAACAATGCACTGATGTCTACACGTTTAAGATTCAGATACAGAGTGACACGCACACACACACACACACACACACACACACACACACACACACACACACACACACACACACACACACACACACACACACACACACACACACACACACACACACACACACACACACACAGCACAGAAGTAGGTTTGTGGGAGAGCTGAGTGGTGGGCAGTGGGCAGCAAGCTGATTTTTCGCACTTAAAACAAGACAGGTCTGTAGCAAAACAAGGACGCGTGCGTGCAGCCGATGTGGGCTGACACTCCGGCCTGGTGGCTGCTGCATGTAGGGGGAAGAATGGCCGTATTTTAGGAGGCCCTTATTGATATTCATGGTGAGGATAAACAGTGTATGTAGCTGAGTGGGGACGCCTGCGATGGAAAGCTCCCTGTGAGCAGCGGCTGGCTAGCCTGGCCTGCATGCCTCTCACCCCATTCAATGGCCCTTTCTCCTGCCTGTGCCCCCTCATCTCCATTCCTTCATGTTCATATACCCTGAAACATCATCCTCAGGACACTGGTCTCGCAGATCGCTGCCCCCGCACGGCCCACGCTTCCTGGGTGGCTGCGATGCACAGTATTCACATTAAAATTGTAAATTAATTAAAATTGGAAAGTTGACCAACAGCCAAAAGAAGAAAGAAAAAGGCAACTTTTCACTCTCTTCTCTCTTTCCAGAGCTATAAATCAGGGTTTGTGTTCCATACATGTAGCGCTTAGTGACCTTGTTTATTAAAGGAGTAGCATTACGAGGACTCAGGGCCTGTTGACTGATTAAGGCCATAAACAAACATTATTTTGGGATTGGCATGACAGTACATTTCACCACTAATGCAGCACAACCTGGTAGAAAAAGCAAAGTCTGCAGAGACTTACCGAGAGGTGCAACCAGTGTAGCACTATGAGGCAAGCGAGCAACAACTTCCAAACCAGGCTTTATTAATCTTTCCAGGAGTTAAAAGGGGAGAAATTATTGATCACTGTCACTCTGGAGACTTGGGAGATAATGGAAATTAAATTGACTTCATTTGCGGTGTTCAAGTAGCCAAGAAAACACTTTTGGAAAAACTAACAGTAGTCTCTTTCTAGATTTACTGATGCGTACTCAAGCTAAACTATACTGCCAAAAGTATTTGCTCACCCATCCAAAAAATCGGAATCAGGCGTTCCAATCACTTCGATGGCCACAGGCGTATAAAATCAAGCACCTAGGCAGGCAGACATTTGTGGAAGAACGGGTCGCTTCCACTTCCAGCGTGGAACTGTGATGGGATGCCACCTGTGCAACAAGTCCAGTTTTGACATTTTCTTGCTCCTAAATATTCCACAGTCAACTGTCAGCTGTATTATAAGAAAGCTGAAGCGTATGGGAATGACAGCAACTCAGCAATGAAGTGTTAGGCCATGAAAACTATCAGAGCAGGGTCAGCGGATGCTGAAGCGCATACTGAGAAGAGGTCGGCAAGTTTCTGCAGAGTTAATTGCCACATACTGTACCTCCAAACTTCATGTGGCCTTCAGATTAGCTCAAGAACAGTCTGCAGAGAGCTTCATGGAATGGGTTTCCATGGCTGAGGACCTGCATCCAAGCCATACATCAACAAGTGCAATGCAAAGTGTTGGATGGAGTATTGTAAAGCACGCCGCCACTAGAATCTAGTGTAGTGGAGATGCGTTCTCTGGAGTGACGAATCACGCTTCTCCATCTGGCAACCTGATGGACGAGACTGGGTTTGGTGGTTGCCGGGAGAACGATACTTGTCAGACTGCATTGTACCAAGTGTAAAGTTTGGTGGAGGAGGGATTATGGTGTGGGGTTGTTTTTCAGGAGCTGGGCTTGGCCCCTTAGTTCCAGTGAAAGGAACTCTGAATGGTTCAGCATACCAAGACATTGTGGACAATTCCATGCTCCAAACTTTGTGGGAAAAGTTCCTCTTCCAACATGACTGTGCACCGGTGCACAAAGCAAGGTCCATAAAGACATGAACGATAGCTTCTCGTGTGGATGAACTTGACTGGCCGGCAGAGTCCTAACCTCGACCAGAAAGAACACATTTGTGATGAATTAGAGACTGAGAGCCAGGCATTCTCATTCAATATTAGTGTGTGACCTCACAAACGCGCTTCTGGTAGAATGGTCAAAAATTCCCATAAACACACTCCTAAACCTTCTGGACAGCTTCCCAAGAAAAGTTGAAGCTAGTATAGCTGCAAAACGTGGATTGAGGTCATTGAACTCTACTGATTACGAATGGGATAACAAGGCAGGTGAGTGAATACTTTTGGCATCGTAGTGTATGTCACGGACCTCAAAATCTAATCAAAATTGATTTTTTCCACTATTCCACTCTCATTTAAAAATGGCCTCTAAGGTAAATAGGCCATTTTTACAAACATTTAGATTTCTGGAATGTTTTAGTGAGATGACATCATTCAGACATAACGGCTCCGTCTTCGTGTTTCCAATTTTACTCAGCTGGCCTCCGCTATGTGAATGTAGAGACTCAGGACATGCCACTCAATGACTCACTGTGCCTCACATTTTTGTGTGCTTACTGTCAGGAAGCATCTTCCCGCCTCACGTGTTGACAGTGCAGCCGTACCGGAGGTGACTCCTAACATCAGTGGAGCATGTGGAGAGTTGATAATTTGTTGGAGGAGGCGGCTAATTTGTTGAGGCACTGAGTCATCAAACATGAAGGGGGTTTTATGTCAACAAATACCAGTAGAGACCATTTCATTGACCACAAGTCAGATGAATCATTCATCTGTTGAATGTGAAGCTGAGCCTGGAGGGGGATTCTCCACAAAACAGCTGTTCCAGAGAGGAAGCTACAGGGAACATTCTTCTCTGGACCAGTGAGACTACAACTACAATGAAAGGATAACTTAAATTTCATTGAGAATTATTTGATTGGTGTTTAAAAATGGACGGAGCTGTTGTATATCGTCCTTCTTTCATTAGCATTATATTAAATAAACTTAACAGTGAAATGTGTCATATCTGCACACAATTATGCATATCAAATCAGAAGAGCACGGGCTCATTGGTAAACATTAGTTGTAAATGAAGAGGTCAGCCAAAAATAGGGGGAAAAAATCTAATTCAGTGACACTTTTGTTGAAATGCTATAACACCAACTGATGTTATACAAGACTGAAAGTGAACTCATGCACCAACTCTTTACTTCTCTCATGTTTGTTAGCTAGTGAATCATTACTTTGTCTTGGAAAAACTAACCAGTTAATCATCAAGTTACTTCAAACATTCCGACAACACTTTAACACACCACAGAAAAATGAATCAAAGCTAAAATAAAAGAAGCATTTGTTTATTTCCTAAACCAGTTATTTACATCCCAACTTGTGGCAAAGCTCTCCAGGACTTTCCCTGGGATGGCTCTGTTGGCCCTGGCCCAGAAATTTCTTTTGATCCACTTCTATGACTATTGTCACCATTTCATCCATACCATTAGAAAGAGTGCTTTTGGAGTCTGTATAAATAAAGGAACATAATCCCTATGCCAATATGGCAAGAAGACAGAGCTCAAGAACTGCATCAGGCAGGTTGGGGTGCATCTGTCTGTCCCATGCACCCTGTCCATTCTTCCACTTTACCTCAATTGAATAAGAATAGAAGAGGAAGCTCTGAGTGCTTGGTATCTGTGTGCAGGAATGGAGGTTCATAATCTCCCTTAATGAGCTTGTTTCTGGGCTATTATCCGGCGGCCTGCCTGAGGGAACCGCTGGTGTTTCCTATCAAGTGGCCCTGCAGCGCTGACCCTTGCATGGCTCTGCATATGAAATGTAAGGGCTGAGTCTTTTGTCTCCTTTCTCCCAGTCTCTAGCTGAGCTCCCGAGCCATTTGCATAGTCCTGAAAGGACCAGCCAATGTTATTAATTAATACAGAGCCAGCCTGCGCCACCTGACAAAATCCCACCGAGTGGCCCGAACGGAACTGTTTCATCAAAAGAGACGAGCCATTAGGAATGAGGCCTTATTCTCCACTTTCTCCTCTTCTCTCTCTTGTTCTTCCGAAAACAGAGAGCCGTGGTTTTATGCATGTTTTCTTTTTCAGTATAGGGGCAGCAGTGGCGGGAGTAGCAGTGGGTGGTGGGTTGAATCAGACTGTATGAAATAGGAAGGGCCCAGGTGACCTGTTGTCAAATTTCTTGTAAATGTAAATCCCCCTTAGAGCAATTCTCCTTCTCGTGGGTCTTTACCTTCTCAGCTCTGCTCATAGGACGTCTCGAAGAGGATTCCCACTAGATGACCTGAGGATTTACAATTGGGAATGTTCCACAATTGTGTTTTAAAATCTGAGACTTTCAGATGCGCCAAACTGTTTAATCGCTTTTGCTAATTTCTTAAATTGTTGTTGTTCTTTGCTCTATCTCTTTTGCCCTCACTCACTGTTTGCCTGGATACAAGACTGAGGGGAGCATATGCAGATAAATGGCCTGTTAATAATCCAGAGCTATCTCAAGAAAGCCTTCTCCTAAAACAATGTCAGAAGGACAACTCCTGGAGGCTCGTAAATTTATTTCCACTGTCTCACTGAAGCAATTAAGGACAAAGTGCATGCTGAGTCTTTCACAATGTTGCTTTGGAAATTGGTCCTATCACTGACACACTGTCACTCCACACATTAATCCACTGGCACAAAGTAATGGGTGAGAGATGTCGGGTAACACAGGGAGGGGAAGACAGCAAGAGATAGTACCACAGAATGAAAGAAGGGGAGAAAGTCTTTTCTTCTTTGAAACAGCAAAAAAAGTAAACTTTTGGTGCACATTTCTTGCCCTCATCCATATAATCAGCGGCTGGACTCCATCAGCTTGTGTTGAAAATACCTGTTGTCTCTCTGGGATCTAGTTATTTAACTATACGGACAATCTCCTATGAATGGATTCAGCAAAAGCAACTATTTCCCAAAGCAGGGATGGATTGCGTGGGGGTTTACTCTGAAAGTGAATCTTAATGTAGTTAACATGAACAAATCTTCATGTTAAATCTTCATGTTTCATTTGTAAATGAACACACTGGTTTTACTACTCTTGCCTTGTTAGGAGCTTTGACTGTGGACGCCAACACGAGAAAGTCTCATCATGGGAAAGCTATCATGTCCTCCAGCTGTAGGGTGAGGAGGCGTGAGAAGTTGGGAGGGGGGGCAGGGAAGGAAGGCGGCAGTGGAAAGAGATGAAAACATGACATGCCTTAGAATTGGCACAGGAAAAACAATAGACCCCTCTGGCTTTCCCTAACTCCCCTCCTGCATCTTGTTCACCTCGAACTCGCTGCCTCTTCGGATCAAGTTAAAGACTGCCTGTTTCTCCCACAACCGTCTGCATGTTTGATCTTGAGGGAACAATTCACCTCGAGAGCAGAGAGACAATGGCCTGCCTGCCTCCAACCCAGCTCATTCCAATTCTAGAACCTGTGCGACATGGGAATGCCCCTCAATCACGCTAAATCTGCTTTGAAGTGTTACTGGATGCTCTGGAAGCTACCAATATGCCTCTAAAACACGACCACCTATCAACCTGGGAGAAGACAAACAACGGATGTCAAAATAACAGCCTTAATGTTAAAATGTCACCCATGGCACATGCTTCTCCCAGTGGCAAGAACATTTCCCCTTTACAGGTAATGTATCTCACTTCAGTTCAGGCGGGCCATGACTGGTTGATAATGCACCTCTGAAAAGAGTTGTTGCCACATGTTGCTAAGAGGAAGGCATTAATACAGTACAGAAAAAAGAACGGTGATAATATATTTTTCAACATGAGAAAGTATGTTGATACAAGTCATTGCTGCTTGTTCTGATCTGCAAGCTTTACTTGTGATCAGTGTCACTTGCAACACCAAAAGGACAAATTACAAAGGAAAAACATGAATTCAGATGAATTATACTTTTTCTATTAAGAATTCAAGACATGAAATGAGAGTGACATAAGCTTCCACTGTGTCCTACCTGTGGCACAAAGGGCAATGAAGGTCTGGACATGTTTGCGTATAAGGGCCAGCTTATCCTCGGGCAGTGGCAGCCTCCTCACAATGTGTTCGATGAAGTCGTTTGGCGTTACTGCTGCTAAGTTCCACTTCAACTTTCCCAACACCACAAGTTCCCATTCCTGGAGGGGACAGAAGTAGGAACTCAGTTTAGAATGAGAACCACATATTTCCATATCACACCAGTTTACTCTCAACCACCATCACTTCACTTTGCATTAGACCATCCAGACACACTGCTGAACGAAGTAACTGGTTGTTCCTCTCTATGGCTCTGGCCCTGTACATGAATATGAATAGAGTTCAAGTATAGCTGTTAGTATTAGTCTCAGGCCCCGTCCACACGATAACAGATTTTTTTTGAAAACGCAACTTTTTGAAAACACATCGAAAACGATTTGCGTCCACACAACAGCGTTTTCAAAAAAAATCTCCGTCCACACGTAAACCTATCAGTACGTTTTCGAAGACGGCTATAAGCATGCCAAACCATGTGATGGTAGTATTGAGTCAAATTTTATCCAATGGGAATCCTCTGTGTTTTGTTGTCACAAAATGCCTGCAAGAATGCTGCCATCAACAAGTTTCGTACATCCAACATGTTTGTACACACGGGACCATAAATATGACGTCACAGCGGTTTTCGTCGCAGGCAAGACGTCAGCGTTTTTAAAAAGTTGCAGATACACCATCCATACGACAAAGCAGACCCAACGTTTAAAAAAAAATCCACCTAGGCCAGCGTTTTCAAAAAGTTGCGTTTACGTTTCGAATATCTGTGTTGTCGTGTGGATGGAAGGCGTAAACGCAACAAAAAAGTTGTGTTTCCAAAAAGTTCCGGCATTGTGTGGACGGGGCCTCAGCTAAGTCGGATCTGACACAAAGAATCTCCACCAACCCAGGTGACCTGACAATACTTTTACAACTCCCTGTCTGGTTTGTCTGTGCTGCATTTTCATTAAAAAGGATCATCAAAGGTTTGACTATCTGATACCAGGTTAAAATTAAAGAATTGTTTTGCTTCGTAAGAAGGAAGAGCAATGCAGATGTCTTACATTAAAAGGGAATTCATTATCTAATCATATCTCATTTCACTCATCCTGCATTTTTACTGTACTGTTTCCTTCATCTTGAGTCCTAATAAAGCCCTTGATAAATGTCATTGCCAAACGGAGTGAAAAACTTTATTGTAATTAAGTTACGTCATATTTCTGGCTCACGGGCAGCATTTCTCTTGAACCATTTTTGAACTTCACAAACCATTTAACATGGATCTCTCAGCAGAATGCGATGACACATGCTGGTTGATGTGACTCTCTGTGCAAACATGTGTTTGTGGGATACAAGGTGTGGTGGTCACTTCTCTTGGAGCGTCTTGTTACTTTCACTTCCTGGAGGAGGAGGTGGGTAACGGAAGAGGTGGTGACTAATTTGGGAAGAAAAAATGTGGTTTGGTTCCGGATTGCAGCCTTGTGACTTGATGCTCTTCATTTTCTCTGTCAGAGACTAAGACAGAGTGAAAGAGAGCGAGAGACCGCATGGATTCAGTCATGAGACAATTCAACATGGCTGCCATTGATGCTGCTTGCAGCCAATCAGCAATCAGCCTTGCCATGTTTTCTGAGCTGTTGGAGCTGCAGGGGATGTGTTTATACCCAAAGTTAACTGTGGGCGCAAATGAGAAAACCACATCTGAATTAAGGGTTGTACGGAGATGTGCAACAAGTATGTCAGAGATTCAAATATCTGATCATATGCAAATCATAATGGCCAGTAGTGGTTTGCTAATTGCGGTTGCACTCATGTTTGCAAGTAGGCTGCCTCCTGCTCTTTTCCATCAGCGGTAAGAAGCATGATTCAAGCCTGCAACAAGGACTATGGCAAGCCTTGCAACACAGGCTGACAGAGTGGCAGGCATGCACCCACTTCCTTCTGCTACTGCCTTTCTCTGGTCACACCTTCTTTGAAAAAATTGCGGTTCTTTTTTACAAGAAATTGTTACCAAAGATGAGGAAAAAAAAACATCACATGCCCTGAGCAGCTGATCTCTGTTTCCTGTATCTGCATGTCAGCCAAAATACTGCCTTATACAGAGACTGTGAGCAGAGGCTCCAGCAAACTAGTTCAAGGACTGGAGTCTTTGTCTTCAGACAGCACATAAAGGTAGAACACAGTCTTGTAAAAATGCAGCATGACACACTGTTTTATACGAGTCCACTCCAGACAGAGCAGCGCTGTTTCTTACTAGTGCACATTCCCTTTACTTGTCAAAACTAAGTGACGCTAGCCATTAAAACTGTCATAGAAGAGTAGGGAAATTAACTTCAATGCAGTGTTCCAAAGCAGAAAAATATTTTTAAATATAATCAGAAACCAACCAACAACAGCCCATAAGGAACTTGACTATACTGCAGCAACCAGCTCAATGAGTACAGCCGCCAGCCAGGCAGTGAGGCAGGCCTGCAACCATCAGCCACATCTGAATCATAATATGTGGCCTCTTTCACAACATGGGTGGGATTGGCTGTTGTTTACTGAGGAATGTTTATGTAGCACCACAGAGCTTTGGGGAAACACTTATCAGACATGAAACAGAGTTAATTAATTGGTTTGTGCTGGTGAAGGCAATTGGTATTATCAGACCAAAGGGGCCTTATCAAACACAAACCACAGACAGCTGACATTTTATTCTCCACATGACAAACAAAGCATGCAGTCACAAGTTTTATGTTTACTTTTGACTGTAAGAGACATTTCTACATTGAAACGTGTACAAGAATTTTAAATAGTGTGGCATGACACTATATCAGAAATGTGTGCATCAATAGTTATTTTTAGATGGAAGCTAAACTGTAAAAGGCAAACTTGAATTTCTCTGTGTCTCTCTCCCTCTCTAGCTGACAGGAACACAGTCAGAACTTTGGATGGAGTTCAAGCTGACCCCGTTGCTCTATGAAAATATCTGCCACTAGATGGCGATAGAGACCATTACACAGACAGGACGGATACTGTAAAGCCCACAGGCTCTTAATACAGTACAGAGAAAACCCTGTGGAACAATTCACTGTGACGCTTTCGCTCCTCAAGCACCTTTGATGACACCGCAGTCCAAAGTAGAGACTGGACTAAATATTCAGTGAACTGACTATATAGGCTGTTTTTAACATGCCATCCCTTCAGATAAATAAGGTATAAATTGACAAATTAAAAACAGCTGAAATAAAACCGTGCTTTCCTAGAAGAAAACATTAAATACATAATGAAAATATAATTTTCTTCCCCCAGATGAGATGGCAAAATGCGTCTCCTAAAGAGGCATTTTGGGAATTTTGGGAATTGCGTTGAACCAACTGTTGCTTACCAGCAGCTCTTGTGGTCTGATGGAGTTATCTGTGTAGATGCAAAGCTTCTCTGCGGTTAATGGACGAGTCTCTTTCAATTTGGATGCAAGAAACATGCAAACCGCTCCAAGCAGCTGCAGGTTACACTTTTTGGTGGGTACCACGGCTAAAAATCTGTCTAAGTAGTTCATGGCCAACGGAAAAACTTCTTCTTCGCACTTCTGCTCCTCACAAACCTTAAGTGGAAGACAACAGACAATGCAGCAATGTTAGTTTCAACAAGCCACCCTGCAATGACACTGTATATAATGACACATGTATATAACGCTTTTGTGAATAAGGTATAACGAAACTTAAGTTTAATCAAAGAAAGAGCATAAATTCAATGACACACATAGTTGGGGCCCGGCCAAGAATTTGCGCCCAGCCCCAATCAGTTGCGACATCATAAATTGATTTTAAATACATTATTACACAAAGAATGACAAAGTCTTTGAGACATACTGTCAATAGAGTCGCATTCCTGCAGTTCATTCACTAACAAATGAATTCAAGTCACAATCGGCCAAGCCAAAAAATACCCCGACAGCGCAGCACACGGAAACGCTTTTTTCATTCGTCATATTTTCATAAAATAAATAAAAATATAAATAAATTGTCTCGACCGGTTTTCTCCGCATCATAATAATCAATAGGGTCTTTCACATCATATCCGACCCTCCCTATCCAAATACATCCATGATAAGTATGAATAAAATGTAAAAATAAAGGAAGAGTATCAAGAGGTTGGTCTGATGTGCGTCACCGCCGACCCGGTATAATTATTTCAAAAATTAATTAAAAATCTCCGGTGGGTCGCATCTCAACAAATTTTACATGAAAATAAAGCACAGAGGCTCATTGATGTTTATAGGTGGACATCGGCCAGAAATATTTGATCAAGTGTCAAAAATCGAACATAATTCCAGAGTGAGGCATTGCGACGGGGGGAAGACCAAGAGGATAGATAAGGCCCTCGCCCCTTCCGACATTTAAAATAGATACCCAAACTGTTTGCAGCGCTTTTCGCGACCAATTCTATATTCAATGTACACCCAAGAACACCCTCTGTCATTCCCGATGGGTTTTAACCACTGTTATTTCGTTTATGACACTGTAAAGTCCCCTTAAAAGCACAGGCGCTCCTGTAAAAACCAACATGGCGATAGAACAGCGCAGGCAGCGCTGCATTGTGGAGTGCATACGTGTGCATGGAAATATTCAGGCTATCTAAAATAATAACATAAAAGAACCGTCGGGTAGCCTGATCCAACAACATCTGAGTCACATAGAGGAAACTCTCTGGTGTCCGCGATATTTTTAAGTTTCACATTGACAGTCTTCGAGACCGGATTTAAAAACACTAAGAAATTACAGAAAACGACACATTTGTTCAATATGAGAAATAAGCAGTCGGTAATGAAAGCAGTAAGTCTTATCTAACTATCCATATAATGCAAACAGCCCTCAGTAAAGCAGCAATGAAGCAAATAAAGAAGCTTTGAAGTCGAGCACGGAAATAATAAGACTTGTTCGCCCTCGGTGTTTCGATATACCTCCAACATCCATGTAGCGACCATCCTCCTCATAAATGGCTGAATATCTTTCTGGACGCCTTTGAAATAGGAATATTGGGGTAGAAATCTCTCCTCTATGGTCAACAAGCTCTGCAGGACCCTGTCATCGCACAGGAGGTTCGGATCGGGACGAGCTCGTATGATGGTGTCCATTTCGAGGCAGAGCAGCTCCATGGTACTGGCGCTTTCTCTTAAGTAAAAAAGTAGGATTTCTCTCTCGGAGACGTAAAAGTGGTGCTGCAGACCAAAAATGCAAAAAACAGTGGCAGGGAAAGATACATATAAAGTGAGACTGCAGGGGCTCCGCGAGTGTAGTCCTGCCTCTCCTTGTTGAGAACTTTTTCCTCTCTTCCCACAGTGCGCTTCTACTTTCATCCGCCTGGCCAGATCAGGCGCATTTCAAGCCTGCCCTGCATGCGCCACTGACGCAATGCACCTCTTTACCACTGTATAGACCAGACGAAACATGCCGCTCTTTCTTCTTAGCTTGGCATGCGGGACGACCTACAGTAAACTTGTTCTGTTTCAGAATGTGAAAGGTTGACACGTTCTCAGACGCAAATGCACGACTATGACATTAAAGTTGTAAAGAAGACCAGGCGTTTCGCTTTAGCAACTATTTAAAGTCAAATAAACCAAATAAGGGTATATTCAACTGAGTCTGACTTATGTTTGATGAGGGCATGTTTTCAGGTCACAGAAATGTGTTTCTGTGCTATTTAATTACCATATTTAAATGTAGGCGCTTGATTGCAGTATAATGGTAATGCAGTATAATGTCATTTACAGTTGATGTAATATGCCTACATGACTTATTAATCCTTGCATCTTTATTTCCCGTAAACTTTTAAGGGTTTAAAAGCCTTAAAGAAGCCAGCGTTGCCTGCTGAAGAGCTACAAGTGCCACCTTGTGAAAATGATTTGAATATTAGTTTGGATAAGAAAGAAAACAAGTTATTTGTTGTCTTTATTGAACAACTCGACTGCCTGCCAAGTTTTTTTTTGTTTTTTTTTCAAAAGTACTCAGTGAACCTTAGCGCAGAGCATGACGCATGGAGATACTGCATGTATGCCGCTATAAACACTGCATACTAATTTACAGACACATCTGCGCGCGCACGAACGCGCGCAAAAGTCGGACCCACCCACCGACGCACACATGTCCGCGCGCATTCATACACGGATGCACGTGGTCTTCCGAACTACTTTTTTTTCATTGCAGCCACTAACAGCTTGTGGTTTATGAGATAGCTTTCTAGGAAATTTAAGTCAGCGTTGTTGTTTTTTTATTATTTTTTTAAGGCTTAGCTTCAGTTAAAGATAACACAGGGATGAGAGTCACAGGCAACTCAAATATCAAGCAAATGTACAATTCCTGCATTGAATCACAATTTTTGGTCAGGCCTCTATAAAAGCCTAATTTACATGGAAAAACAAGCAGGTGGAAACGAAGCTGTGAGTGTAGGTCATTGAGCAGATAATTAAAAAATGACTGCCAAATGATTTAGCCACACATATAGTCACAAAGAGAATCTGCATGGGTAAATATGTTAATCCCCCTCCTATTCTTTCTCAACTTCAAAGACGAAGCCATGAATGAAGCGAGACTTCGGTGCGTCAGGGGAAGTCTGGGGACTGTTAAATCCTCCGAGCTTAGAGTTGCTAATTTCCATTTCGAAGGTTGTTGGCTATAGAGCAATGCATATGAGAAAAGTAGGGGAAATGTCTCTTTAAGTTTTTTTTTTCCAGTCCAAGTTGTTTCCTCCTCCCTGTGTGTATATTTGCATAGCCAATAGTTCCCCAGCGCTCGATCGAGGCTGTGCGATTGTTACTGGGCAGACTTTTACCTAACTCTCTCTCTCTTTCTCTTCTCAACCACCCCCCCTCTCTTCTCAATCTCTACCTCTCTCTCAGTTTCTCTCTCTCCTCCTTCCACTTCTGTGGTCATTAATCAGTCTCGCCTCTTACAGGATGTCGGTGCGTCCTGGCCAGCTGACTTGCATGTACGTTGTAACATCAGTTAGTTTTGAAGTTGAATAAATTCAGGACATTCTGTCGTCACATTAATTTGGCGTATGTGCGGCGTTAAAGGTAGCGAAGGTGAGGAAACGATTGACGTCAATCTACTTGACGTCATTGCTGTGTGACGCCATCATGACCTCACCTCTGATCTCGGTCAGGTTTTTCATTTCAAGAAAATGGATTTTGGACTATTTTACATAAACATTGCTGAAAAAAATGAGAATAAACTTACTCCAATGTAGTTTGCTGTCGTGATTGATACTGTTTGGCGGTATTTTCCTGTACTCTGATGTTTAACAGGAGACGTAATATATTTATGTTTATAATATTTGCCAGGAGTGCAAACAAAGACAGTGCTATTTATGATAAAAGTCACAATTTAGTTGGAGTTTCAAAGGAGTCAAACTAGGTCTGATGGGTAAGAATGCAGCGGGGGACAGACAGGTACTTCAAATCCTCCTCCACATCCAGCTCCATCAACTGCTCCCAGCGCACCAGCATGCGCAATTACGCATCTTGGAAACTTCGAGATATTGTCTCTGTCAAACTGAAACACAACAATCTGATGCCAAGAGTAGTAAGTTAATAGTAGATCTGTAGGTAATAGGTGAATTCAGTATCACCCTGAGCAGGATAAACTAAAAAAATTTGCTGAAACGTGTTCCGACATTATAATCTTGTTTTACAATAGCGGAAAAAAACAAATGAAGTTTTATGGAACTTTTCAATCAAAATCTTAAATACACAATGACGGTGTACTCGTGGAATTTTAAAATCCTGGACACGGTTCCTTTCTCTTTATCATAAACCTCACAGTAATTGTTGTCAGGACACACTATTTTTTTTCCTGCAACGGAACAGTGACGCCAGTGGCTCCTGTCTGAGAGATCAGCGGCACCGTTTACCCCCGGAAGCATTCAATTACCATATCACAATAAGACTTAGAGCACCCTACCGTGTAAAAACTTCAACCAACTGCGGATCGACGTATTCTGGGAGATGCTTTGTTTAAAAAAAAATCGTAATGACGTAGGTTGAATTCCTGCGCTTCGCGTCACAAAAATATTCATATGATTAAATTAATTTATAGGCAACAGACTCGGGTTTTGAAATGTTATTTTCCTTTAACAAATGTTTCAAAAATCACCCATGGAGCGTCGGAAAAGGCAAGTTAATAGTTGTTTATCAAATGTTGTCTGGAGATTACTGATATTTGTTCAGTGACAGATGATACCGGGAAATGTCCGACGAGTGAATTAAAAACTGGCAAAACCTTTAACCCCTCCCCGTGCGTTATATCCATTTGATAAGAATTAAAAATACGATTTCAACTGGAATAAACGACTAAGCTTGTGGTGACTGCGTTATGCAAAGAGACTCGTCCTGTGATTCATTATCAAGCACCTCTGACACTTTAAATCACCGTTCCCTGCCGGTGACAACACCTCAGGGTGTCAGCCGACGATGAATGGCTCTGCGCTTTTTATTGTTCTTTTACCGACATCGACATGGGAATCATGACGAAAAAAATGTCCCAGATGAGGCAGGGTAAGTGTTGGAGGGGAATTTAGTAAGCACCTTTCACAGCAGACACAGTTGTGAAATGACAATAGCTCAGACCTGAAAGTTATTTTGGAAGTACAACACAAAAGGCGACAAATAAAACAGCTCAGCCTTTCAAATTCATTATGCATGCATATTTTCTGAATTTGTCAGGGACCTAACAGGCTGTACTTTCTTAGCAACGTGAGTCAGTGAGAAAAATCATTTTGAACAATGTTCATGATAAAAACAGGTTTTAAAATGAGACTGCAAGCCAGTGAATATGAACTGAAATGAAGAAGAATGTTCTGTGAAGACTGCGTTTTAACAAAGCTTCTCCAAATGGTGACTAAACTACTTTAAATAGATAAGATCTTCTCAGGTATGTGAAACGAAAATACCTCAAATGCAATCTAAACGCAACAAACCTGCATCAACAGGTTACCCATTATCACATATACACACCTCATAAAAAGCCATAAATTGAAAAGATTCCAAGCATGTCTTTAAAATTTGACATGATCTAACTGAGGTTTATTTTAAGAATACAAAGAAAAAGAAATGTTAAATAAAATTGATGGAAACCTAAGAAACTGATGAAACTGATTGAAATTCCGGGAGAGTCCATTCAGTTTAAATGATTTATTAAATTGTAATGATATGAATTTTTAAACAGATATCTATATTATTATTCAAATAAAATAGTTTTCACCTCATGAATATTCTTGTTTATTTTTTTTAATCACATGAACACATCAATTGTTGTATTTTTTGTTTCACATTTAAAGAACTGACATATTGATTGGTAACACTGAACTGAGAAACTCTATTTGTGAGAAATCAACACATCTAAAATGAAACATTTTTTAACTAAAATTTTAATGATTTATTTTCTAAAATTTCCAGAAACAAAATATACATGATTTTTGTTTTGTTAATTTCCCCGAATGGAAAATGTCTTAATTATACTGATCTAAAAAACAGGACACAGGGGTTGGGAGGTAGAAATCAGGGGGAAAATTAACAAAGTTCTTAACAAAGTTAAATCTTTACTAACAAATACATCTTTATATCTCAAATTTAAATAGAGGTGTAACAAAAAGAAGCAGTATCACAAGAAAGCACTTAATTTAAACCACAAAGCAGCAGATGAAATGTTTTTGACAGCTGTGACATCAACATTCAGCTTCCTCTTCCTACTTCAAATAAAACTATTTGGGATGCTAACCAAGCTACTCGGCTCACTTCCTGCCAGGTGAATGACGCGCAGGAAAGACCATACAGCAGCAAAAACATGCTCATGCAATCGTGGTTTCTCTTCATAGCTTTACTACGAATAAGTAACAAAAACAAGAAAATATTTTTCTCATGCTTCTAAATTGATTGTAAGGAGAACTGTGGAAGGGCAACTGATGAATCAAGATTGAATACACATGACAACATCACTCCAACATACTGTATGCATCATTTACTTATTATGCCCACATTTCCTCATTTTACACTGTTTTTCTGTGGTTGGGTAACTGCAGATGTGTGGTCCAAACAACAATATAGAGGAAACTTGTCATTGATGATTAAAAAAAAACAAAAAACACCAGACTTCATGCAAAATTTCACTGGAAAAATTCAACTGAAAATGTATAAAACAACACAAATTTTAAAACATAACAAAACATTTTGTGCCTTCAATATTTTCTTCTTACCAGTACATGGAATACAAAGGGTTTAAATGTGAGACACAAAAACAACAAATCACATTTCGATTGCTTTAATTTTAAGTGACCACGTAATGTATAAACCTGGAGAATCGAAACGCAATAACGCAAACACACCAAATTCTATTTTTACACTGTTAAAACACCAAACAGATCAGTTATCAAGTATATTTTGACATGAGATCCAGAAGGGAAACAAATAAATTTTTCCCAAAATCAATATTACAGATACACAATTGTAAAAAAAACAAACAACCCTTCCAGCTCCAGTTTAAGCAGGCAGAGAATTTCCAGCTCATTCTAGAAATTAGAGACAAATTTATGAAACAGTTGATATAATTGATTTTTTTGTCTCCAAATCAGCTTTAAGGAATCTTATTTACCTCCTGCCCTGTTGAGAGAATCCTCTCCTGTTTGATTCTGTGTAATGTGAGTGTTTAGCAGTGACGGATTACTCATTCCTGACACCTCCACCAAACACCTGTGAGGTTTCTCTGAATCCACGCCATGACTGATGTAACAACAAGGCAGCTTTGGCATTGAGAGCTCGCTCTGCCGACTACCCTCAGACTCCCTCAGAAATTCTTTATGCAAACACATCCTCCCAAATTCTTTGAGATGTTCTCATTAACAGGAGGAGAAACAAGAAGGTAAAAACAGAAAGAACAAATTCTTGATTGTTTGATTGGATCTTTGCGACAAGATGTTCAGGACATCATGAAAGGAGCGATTCGGATTCCTCCTCTGTTTGAAAAGAAGACTTCGAACATAAATAGATACCGCTCAGATCCTCCTTATAGAGCCTTAAACTCATAGATGATTAGCAGCAGGGAGTCTTATTCGAGCTTGACTCGCCTTCAGGAGTGGGGAACAGTGCACATTCTGAAAGTACCGACCCCATCATGGTGGCTCTTGAGCACCGGCTGGCTAAGTCAGCATCATTTATCATCGTGTGTGTGTTATAAAGCTTCATGAGATGCTACTGGACATTAATGAAGCTACATGAAATATCCAATCTTTGTGTATAGAACATGAAACAATAGCAAACACAAAGCAGCTCTATGTTCTATTGCAGCTTTAATCTTTGTTAAAAATTACACTTGATATTTTTCTGTGATATCCTTTAAAAAAATAAAGAGAAATTCATCAATTCGTTCATTCATTTCACATTTAAATGAAAGCCCTTCAGAATGTCTTGCATTGTTTTACTCATGATTGTTCCTGTTCCCACCGTATGATTATGTATGATCAATTTAAATGGAGGAGGTTTGTTTGGCACAGCATATCAGCTGTGTTTTTATATGGAGACGCATTTGTCCCCTGTTGATCATTCTGTATAGTGTAGACTCTAGAATAAGGATGAGATTAGTTCAAACAATACTTGGAGTTCATAATAATCATGCATGTCTTAATTTAATATCATCCACACACTCCATATTCTCTTGGTGTGACAGAGTGCACTGTCATGCTCAGCGTATTGTTCAGGTAAAGTCTCTTCTTCATGCGGGTTTGCTGGTCACAACCAACACATCCTTGTTTTAAGCAGTGACATAAAGAAACTGGTGTGGTGTGTGTGTGTGTGTGTGTGTGTGTGTGTGTGTGTGTGTGTGTGTGCGTGCGCGCGCACGTGTGTGTGTTAGAGAGAGAGAGCAGAGGAATGAGTGGAAGAGGATAAGCAGGTTCTAAAACACCACTGTTGTGAAAAGCAAATTTTAAAAAATGCCAACAGAAGAAGCCACTGGACACCAACAAGATTCCTTCTCCAGCCAGCTGGCTATGAGGAGGGAGCAGTCAGTGGTCAATAAAATAAGTTTATCTAAGACTGTGAATCGCTGCATCCAGGAGAGGTTCTTGAGCATGAAATCATAGAGTTGTATATGACAGATAAAAAGATACATGCCTCCAAATGCAAAATCCTCCTCCAGGCCCTGACATCTGGCTGAGCTAATAATCATGGATTGCCTATGTGATCTCGCTGCTGTTACACTCGCCGTTGGGTTTTCACTATTCTGCAGGTGGATCTGACTGTGGGAAACCACACCTGTATTATTTTGTTACACTTTGTTTTTTTGCAGTCACAACAAAAGTTCCAACAATCAAATTTAAGCAAAATATTTCGTCACCGCCTTTGTCAAAAACGGCATCCAATTTTTGTGTCCATCATCCAGTCGGTCAAATGCAAAATGAAAGCGCTATTAATAACTTAAGGCAGCCTTGTGCTACATCTCAATCCATCACAGATGTTAGTGACAGCTTGTTGAGAGACAAATGAGCCTCTCCACAGACTGCATGTTGTTGAAGGTGTGGCATTGGAACAATAAGGTCTAGTAGCTGCGGCCAAACCTTTGGTTGACACAAGAAAGAAGCGGTCTGGTATTCATTTACCTTTTCCCTACCCCTCCACCCCATTCCTTCATCCATGCTTTTCCTCCTTGCTTCCATCCCTCCCCTCTTTCTCATGCTTAACCCAGCCTTTTGAAGTTCAACCACAATCATTCATGTGGCCATCAAATCTGGAGCCAAATGAGCCAGATAGAGAGGTGTATTTGGAGCACCGGGTACTAAATAATGTCAATATTTTCCTGCCTTAACAGAGGATAAACTGCTTTCTTTTCTGTTTCTCACACTTTTTTCTCCACATAACAGAAACAGTGAAGGCTGCCTCCCTCCACAAAGAGTAATGCAAAGTGGCTCAGCTGCTGCCGCTGTCTCTTCCCCTCCAGCTCCTCCAGGATTTTCCCATGTTCATATCACTAGCCCTTGACTTTGTCACTCATGTAACAGCTGCTTGCTGATACCACACCACAGCTCCAGCCTATTACTCTCCCCTTTTTTTTTTACTATGCACACCAAGAACAAAGGCATTGTTAATCCAGCCAAGTCCTTGGTGCAGAACGCAAGGACTTTCAGGGTGAGGATGTGTACGTCAAGACAATAACTACATTTCTGCAAGCAAAAAAACCCAAAAAAACCTCTCCAGATTGTTTGAAAATTGTGTCTCTTGGTGCTTTGGGAGGATCAACATCCTGAGGACTTCCACCTGGAATCACAACAAGCTCAGACTAAAACACAATGAACTTGAGGTCAGAGAGCTCTCACGGTTTTGGTAGAAACGTTTACTGGCATTTGAATAACGGCACAGATCACAAAACGAGTTATTCTCTGAACACGCAACTGATTAAAATCTGGTATACAGTTGTGTAAAGCGATACAGGATGATACGAGAAGCAGAGATGTAACTAGAGTGACTGAGCTGCAGAATGACCCAATGTATTGAGTCATTCATGCAAAGCTTTTAATCTATGATTCACATACCACTCCTGATATTAATAACAAAAAAAAAAAAAAACGCTGCCCGTCTGTCAAACAAGCAGAGAGGTTTGCAAACACACATACAGTTCATCATGCAGTTTCCTCAAGTCTTTAAAAATAAACCAAATGTGAACTACTGAGCATATACCAGCTCCTGCATGCACACACACACACACACACACACACACACACACACACACACACACACGCACACACTCTAATGGTGTTACTGTTGCTTTTTCCCTCTCTCCTGCAGATGTTAACATATGGTACATAGGATGTTGAAGCACACCGAGAAGATGAGAACAATTTTAGTGGGTTGCCCTCCCGTCGCAACAGCATCAGGTGCTCACCTATCTGATGAGGCTAATAATACACACCGAGTGCTCTGCTTTGGGACGAGGAGCTGAAAATAAAGAAGCCACACCTGTCAGACAGAAGCGGGGATGCAGGTGTAGCTGCAGGAAGTAGAAACACCTGAACACAGAAAGGAACATTAAAATAGACAAGGGAAGAAAACGCATCCACCCAGACAACCGCCCACCCACCCACGATTTGATCCTCTTACTGATCAGGCGTAGAGACAAATGAGGGAGGGCCACTACATCGGCTCATGTAGGAGACATGTAGCTTCATTACAGCACCACACATGAATGTGCACCATCCTTCCCACCACTCTGGATCATGCTACAATAATCCGATCCTTTTGGGAAACAGAGGTGTTGGACTGTAATTTATAGCCCCTATCTTTTAAGTCTTTCCCTCGGCTCTGCTGGTGGCGTCAGCCCCTGAGCCACTGTGTGTGTTTAACGGTTACATGTGTCGCTCCCTATCTCACTCTCCGAGTGGCACAAAGGTAAAAGGAAGCTTAACGGCCTGGGAAAAAGTTGAACAGTGTGAAATTACCTTGATCCAAAGATTCCTGCCACATACCAGCCCAATGAACCCATAACAGAGCAGGCACTCAGTCAGAGCCCTGCCTGCAGGGAACAGCTGAGACATTACAGAGAGAAAGGGAGGGAGGGGGTGGTTGAATGAAAGAAAGAAAGATAAACTGGAGCACGGAGGCCAACATCCAGTAATCTCTGCCGTCGACAGTCAGCAATGGGTTGAGTGAAACAAATTTTGTTTTTCGTAATATGTCACTTTAAATAGCAATAGTTTTTTCAAAGCAATTGAACTTTTCCGTGACAAATATTTATTTTTATAATAATAATAATAATAATAATAATAATAATAATAATAATAACAATAATAATAACAATAATAATAATGATAATATTGTTATTGTTGTTTATTGACGCTTTTCCCTTCTATGAGATATAACAATATTTTAAGATAACTTGTACAGAAAAACAAAAACAAAAATACACTCCAACATCACCACTCCCAACTATTTAGAGACATGTCACTTTTATCTCTTTTTATTCTTTTATTAAATGTTTAAATGTTATTTTTTTTCTTCAAATGTGAAAGATCATATTGTTTGTTTAAGATAAACGATTTTTCCACTTAACACAATTACTAGTTTTAATTTCTGTTCATAACTGAGAAACCTAAAATCAAGTTTATACAGAAATTTGACTCCGTAATTGCCTGAGGTCAATACAGTTTAAGAATTAGATGTGCAGGAAGTAATGACAGGAAATTTTTGATTACATAAATTACAGTCAATTTTGACTTAATTTTATTGATGTAATCTCTATTGGCAAAGATAAACCACCAAGTATTTTTTTTTATGCTAATAAGAAAAAAAAAAAATCCAATTCCAATCACTTTGGAGTTAATAAAAAACAGAGAATTGAACTGTAATTAGGGAAGTTCAGATCAAGAGACGAAGACTAACAGCACTGAAGCATATTTGGCTTTCGGTCTATATTCATACACCAGTTTAACTTTAATAGTTATCAAATATATTTAATTATTCTGTTTTGAATGTTTAAACATTTAAGACATTTATGAAAGTCTTTTTCCACTGATTAGTTTCTGATTATAAATTAAGTGTAATTATAACTTATTACTGTCATATTTAACAACCAAATAACAGATGACAGCTGGGGGAGGTGACCCCATTTCAGCATAATTCAAAAACAAGTTCCTGTGTGCATTGGTTCCACCCGTTAGCTGTGTGCCAAATTATAATGAGCTTACTCTTATCAGTTTATCCGCGGTGCCTCTGCAGATACGCTCCTTTGGGGTTTGAATGTGTTACACCTGTTTATTGCAAATTAGTAAAAACCTGCTGGAGGTTCTGACTGTTAGTACCTGAAAGGAGCAAGGGATTGTTCTGGGTTTAAAGTAAAAGATAAATCACATGCATCTCTTAAAGTCTGCAAATGGAAAAGAAAATATCTGAATACAAATGGAAGGCATTGCCTGACACAAAAACAAAAAATTATACAAAAAAAGACTATTTTTTTAATAACACAACATTGAAAGACTGCACAATGATGCTTTATGATGTGGTTCATCAGTGACATGATTATTACATTAATATGTTCATATAAAGCCCTTCGTCAATACTCAGTTCTGCCTTTGATCAATCTGCATCAAAAAATGAAGTCCTCTGATCTATGAACTCTGAATTTCCGAAACCATGTTCTCCTCCCTTGAAATGATGTGTAATATTTGAGGACAACACATTTAAGACTTTGATTTGAAGTATTTACGACCAGCATCACTTACTAATGACAGAGTAGTCATTTTACTTCAAACGGGAACACTATTTATGAAATCAACTTAATGCTATATCAAAGATGTTTTACTAGTGATGTGACTGTAAACAAATTAGAAACCAGTTTGCTGAGATAATTAAGCAAGTGATAAGTATTTTCATAAGCTTACATAAATTCAGGTATTTTTTTGCAACCAGTGGAGTCGCCCCCTGCTGCTCCTTAGAAACAATTCGGGTTAAATAAATACACGAGCACAATTTTATTAACCTTTCTTATCCATATGCTCCATTCACTACAGTCTGTAAAGTCTACGTTCAATTAATTCTTCATTTCTTTTCTCAAGTAGCATAGTGACACACTGGTCTGTGCTTCATTTGGTAATTAAACTTCCATCCATTAATCCACTTTCTGTTACCGCTTTGTCCGCTGTCGCGGGTCATGGGATGGTGGCATCCACTCTGCTATGGAGTCTATCACAGCTGGGATAGGACATGATGTGGGGGAAACTCTGGGTGTGACACAGAGCCACGCAGAGACACGCAGAGACACAGACAACCACGCATGCACACACTCACACACCTATGGTCAATTTGGGGCTGGCCAATTAACCTGAAGCGCATGTTTTTGGAGGTGGGAGGAAGCCGAAGAACCCGAAGAGAACAAACGCAGACACAGGGAGAATATGCAAACTTCGCACAGAGCGGTATGTGAACCCGGGACCGCCTTGCTCTGCGGTGACAGCGCTACCCACTGCACCACCGTGTCGCCAAATGGTGGTTATTTCACGTTAAATTTTAGAAAGATAAAAACCGGAATAGATGTACAAGGTGTTTTCCTTTTTGTTGCCAAAACTGTGTGAAATTAAATAAGATCACCAGAAAACGAGCTGTTTGTTTTCAGAGACTTGGTATCATCAATGGATAGCAAAAACCAAATGTTGCGGCACAGGCCCCCATTCTGGTACAGGTGGCACAACGTGTTGCGCAGACCTGGGAAACTAGAACCACAGCTAAGTAACAGTGAAGCATATACAGGACATTGGTGCGTAAACACACTGAATAATCCACTATGAGAAAACTGAATATCATACTATGAGAAAACTCAACAATCTACTATGACAACATTGACTATTCTAACATGAGAATACTCAACATACTATTATGAGAACGCTTCACATTCTACTATGAAGACACTGATCATTCTACTATGACAAAACTGAACATTTTACAAAGACAACATTGAACATTCTTGTTTCATCCAAGTCTAATGTTGAGAAGTGCGTGATAACTGTTCATCAGTCCTACCTTGTGTTTATATGACCATACAATAGACTAAATAAAAACAATCTACACTCAATAAAAGTGTTTGATTGAAGTTTTAAATCTTGTCATCCTGTTTCATTTTAAGCAGATGAACTCAGTGTGATGCCTCTCATGTCAACCAATGAAGACTGAAGGAATGCTGAAGGATGCCCCATGTAGACACTCCTTCACCCAACAACCAGACCACAAACCACCAATCCATCCATCCATTGATAAGATAGTCCTTTATTAGCTCCACAGTGGGGAAATATGCTTAAACAAGGTGAACCACCTGGGAATCAAACCCATGTCACGAGAAAGGGAATTTTGCATGATTCCACTACACCAGCAGCACAGTGGTGTTGTGGTAATTAGTGCAGATTAGACATGATTGCAAAAAACATGCCTCAAACTTTTTTTTAAACATTTTCTACATAGTCCTGTACCAGCCAGTGCTATAAACTCCACATAAAAAGGAGGTCAAGTTGTTTGAATGGGTCAACAAACATCCAGCAATGACAAGGGAGGTTGTTGTTTAATTCTCATTTCCTATTTACTGTTTGTTTGATTCCTGAATCTTATCTAAGCTGTAGTGCATAAATATAATGAACATTTTACTTACCTATCATGTGTAACATTATTTGAAGGTACTGGGATGATGTCACGCTGCTAAGAAGGGGTCAGATTAAATAATGTGCATTAAAGGGTTGGGGGCTATAAATTGACACAGGTGTGAAAATCAGTGTGAATGTTTGTCTCTCAATAGCCTCTTTCACACAGAGATCGTGCAACAGCACTGCAACAAAGTCCCTCCTCTACAACTGCTTTGATTGTTCACACTCTGGCATTCCCCAAGTAAAGGAAGTGTGCTGTTCAACACAAGATTTTGGGGTGCTACTACCTTCACTGCATTCACAAAGACTTGGTGTGGAAAAAAGAAGCAGCCGGTCCACCTTGACAATTCTGTTTGAATAGGGCATATACTGTATGTTAGCAATATGATGATCATTCCTTTCCTGGAAATGATAGAAACCAACCAAGTAGATTGAAGTTGCAGGACTTGTTCAGCAACAAAGAAAAGGTAAATGGAGAACAAACCAAGACAACAGACTGTAGTTAGCAAGTCGAGTCCTTGGTCTGGTTGGGTCTATTTTTCTTGGATTGGTGAGGATTTTATTTTTATGTTTCAGGATATTGTGATTCTTCAGCATTTAAATGATACAAAGCTTTCTACCCTGGGAACAGTGAGAACATAAACTATATGTTTTTGTTCACTCTCCTTTGACAAGAAAGCTTTGGACTCACTTATGTTCCATTACCTCTGGAATGTCGACTGTGGAATAAAGGAGTAGGCCCACATCACAGGCTGGTATTCACCTTTCAATCACCCCCCTCCTCCATCGCCCCAGCCTTCTGCCTCTGTAATCATGTTAGCTCATACATAATCGTGTTTCAATTACTGACAGGAGTGTGACCCTTGCCTCCCAACATGGCTAATTTAATACATATGCTTTTGTAAAAGACAGAGGGATGTCTTATTTTGCTGGGAATAGATGCTGAAGCTACAAAATGGGATGTCACAGTCTTCTTCTCATTCATCTAAGCAAGTCAGCAGTTATTTTAAGCAAAGCATACACTGCACAGCGTGGACGGAAATGAGGTCAGTACATCGGTTTAGATTGGAGAGGAAAAGAGAAGAAAAAATAGGAAGAGAAACAAAAACATAGCAGATGATGTATGCATCTTGAACAAAAAGCTTACCATCCCACAGACTGACAGTGTGCATCTCTATCGACCTCTTGGCCTGCATGTGTTCGTGTGTGTCAGGGGCCCTCTGAACTCTTTCTGCAATCCCACCGTTCAGGAGAGTAAAGAGAAAACCCCAAAGATACCCTCAGTCATAAATCTACCTCTCCCCCCTGTATGTCTGCCCCAGTGGGTAAGGTAATTTTTTCCTCTGAGACTTTTTCATCTCTTCTCCATCTTTCTCTTCTTCTTTACCCTCTTTTCCTGTCTGCCTTCTCTTTCCCTCCACAATTCTCACTCCGACACTCCGCGCCTGTGTGCTTAGCGGCCTTGTGTCATTATTATGGGGCAATTTGTGTCAATGCTAACATCCCATTCATCATGGGGGGAATGGTTTCTACCAGGGCTTGGAGGGGAGGGGGGCTCACATACCTCACCTCTCACATTTTCACCATGGTGGCATCCGCTCTGCTATGGGGTCAGGGGTCAGAGTTCCAGACCTCCTGAGTGATCACTGACTTCTTTGCAAACCCCCTCCCTCCCTGCCTTCCCACCCCACCATCCATTTTGCTCCTACCCCTTACATTTCCAGGTCTTCCCCCTCCTTCACTTGATTGCTCTTGGATTGTCTCTCGCCCTCCTGCAGTGACACTCAAATCACCAGTTGTCCTCCATCCTAAATCTTTTTTCCAGGGTGTTGTCTGATTCTCTCCTCGCCATCTTCCTCACTTTCACTGTCATTTTTGCATTGATCACACAAAGTGGATTTTTACTCTTGGAGAATAATTCACTAAAAGCCAAGGATATGTTCAATTGTCTCTTTAACCTCTACAAACAGGTTTGCAGCAAGCCCCCTGCTTTATGCCCAGTTCCCCCAGTTTATCACACCCACCAGACGACCAGCTTCCCGACCACATTAATGTCTGACAGCTCCTACTCTCTCTGAAGCCCCTGCATGCATGTCGATAGTTATTTGTTATGAATGAAGGACCAAAATGAAAGTGTATTCCTGTCTCATTTCTTAGAGGAAGCAGCTGGCTCTTTGGTGAGTTCATATCAGACTTCTTTATTTCACATACATGTCCTGCACAGGAGGTATCAACATGTGACTGGGAGTAAAGGTAAGGAAAAACATGAGCAAGAAAAACATCAACAACAAAAAATGTCACCCAATGTCCAGACAGAAATCTAGTGAAGAAATTCAAACATTTTCTCATCCCATGTCATTAAATCCTGATAACACTTTGCCATGTGTTTCTGCGTCTCATGCAGACACACAAGCTTTCCATAGCATCTGTATGCGATAGACAAAGCCTTCCTGTTCATGTCTGCATGCAACATGAGAGCCTTCCTGCAAAGAACAGCCTCCCAACACGTGTTTAAGGTGAATCGGCTGATTGGAATAGTCTAGGCGGAAAGACTTCTTAATTACATTTAGGGAAATGTCCGACATCTTTGAATCCACACATGGTGCAAACACTGATCTCCAGGGTAAAGCTCCTGTATTTTGAACCACCACCCTGCTTGCATTTCTTGCACTGTGTTGGTTGGAGGATGGTTTGATCCAGGTACAGAAGTTTATTTTTTATGTCTCATACAGATGCAGACAGATGTAAAAAAAGACACACACAGCATTGCAGAACTAATATCTGAGATCAAGTTTTAGACTTCTTTGTTTCAGTTTCACTTGTCTGTGTCAAAGTCGTGTTATGCACAATTTCATTTCTTGTTTAGAGCACAGCAAATGAATTAAGATGTGTACAGCTGATCCTCCTGATTACATGATACAGAAAGCAAAGATTTCAGTCAAATGTGTGTGAGTAGGAGCTTTCCTGCTACAGCCTGAGTATAGGTAGTTGGACTGAAAGGATCCTTGTTGTTGTGAAGTTTCCCTTGCTTGTTTAGAGATGGTATTTGCTGTAAATCTGTGCAGTAAGCTTGGCTCCGGTGTGTCGCAGGCTGCCAGACGGAGGCAGGCATGGGGAAAGAAGGCATGTGGGGCATGCAAGTCCGTCTCTTTTTCTCTCCCTGCCAGCTCCTAATTATGCTCAATTACACCTTTAACACAAGTGGGCCGCTGTGGATATTTCTCAGGGTGTGAGGTCAAGCATTTCCTGTGTCTGTGAATGACCCAACGTCAGGGGAATTGTCTTGCATTGGCCTCCCTCCCTCCATCATTCACTCTCTCTCTCCCTCATTTTGACCCCTCCTCCACCAAGCCCCGATCCCAGACCTCCACCATTCACCAATGACTCAGATAGTTGGGGCTTAACCCCTGTGACTTGCTAGTGCTCTTTTCTCTCGAACACAAATAAACAGGAAAAAGCATGCACACTATTACTACCTTATGTACGCACACGCATGCACGTCTTCACACGTGCACGCTCCATCAAACATGGACATGCAAAAGAGAAATTGAATAAAATAATCCGATGTGATAGCTCTCATTGTCAACAAAACATCTTGATGTGGTTTTTGGTGAGGGGCCGGATGTAAAATACAGATCTAATCTGATCTTAACTAGTCTAATTGACTATGAGTCTGTTTTGAGTGCATCAACACATGAGTCACAACTTCAAAAGAAACATGCAACCCGCCTTTCAATAGTAGTGTACCAACAGGTTGGGTCCCCACACCCAGCAGGAAAATAAATACTCCATAATCACTGCCTATCAAAACAGGCAACGAACACAGGGTGAACCCAAAATGGCGCATTCCATGGGAAATCCATAGTGAGCAAGTACATACTTGCTCCTCTGCACTGACATTTCAGAGGCACAAGGGAGAGATTAGAGGCACATATGGGAGGGCCACATAACCAGGATGAAAGATGGTCGAGGGAGATGGGGGTTAGGCCCCCTATTTTTGTAAGATGAATCGGTTGCTGAAGTAACTCCATCACAATTGAACCGACCGCAGGTAAGGCGATCAAATGACCAGACTGGACATGGGCAGATGATTGATTTTACATTAAAGGTTTAGAAATGTTACAAGTCATGACAGATTAAGATAATGCAGAAGGTGACAGCTTTGTAGCATTTACCAAATCCTGATTTTGTGAAGTTTTGTTGTTTTTTTTGTGTTTCTTTTGTTGTTTTTGCTCAGTGGCCATGCAGTCTATGCAGGAGAAAAAGGCATGTGAGGAAACAAAGCCACATGCACGATCCCAAAAAGAGAGTAGGAGTAAGAAATTGTTTCTTGGTGAATGAAAAACCTCACTGGCTAGAAGATCTATGTTTTGAACATCTTTGAAACCACCCATTTACCCACCCACCACCCCACACAATCCTGCAAGCCACCCCGCAGTGGATACAGTTACTGCAATGACCTAGCATTTTACTCTGCCAAGAAGACATGAGTGGAAACAAATATGAAAAAAGTCCTCCAAGAAAAATGGAAGCACTTTTTTTCCCCTAAATGCTGAGTAGAGGAGTTTGGTTATTATTGGTGGTAGAAAAAAAAAACACAAAACGAGAGAGGTCATTCATGAAAACGGGCCAAGATATGAGCGAACCACACTTGTGTCTGAAACAGGCAGTGGGAAGGCTAAGCCAAGTCTTAGTCTCAGCTGTTGCTCCAAACCACACATTTATCACACAGGCACTTCCCCAGCAAGAAAAGCCCCTCACAGGCAGCCAGAGAGGGGTGCAGATTTGCTCAAGTGACGAGATGACCCTGAATACCACAGAGTGGCAGGTCTGTGGGATGAAAGGAGACCTTGTCCTGGCCTCTGTCTGTGGATGTGACTTTAAGTGCTGTCCCACGTTAAGGTAGAGTGAGCCTTTAGTGAGAGACTACCTAGCAAATATTTGTGCGCTGAATCCACATTGTGGGCCATACGCAGAGGAGGAAAGTTGAACTGGGTGGAATATGGCCTAAAGCTATTAAACACACTGCGCTCTCCTCCTTCACATTCTTCACCTTGGAAAAAATGAACAGGATAGAGAAGGTGGAAGTAGGAGAGAGAGAGAGAGAATGAGAAAGAGATGGAGCAAAGTCCAACCTCCACCATACTAAAGAGCATTGTATGTGGCACTTCACTTGGCTAACGATTATAGGAAAGCTTTTCCAGGTTTTGGCCATCTGTCACTTTTATGAACAGTGCGGTAGGAAATTGGGTCTTTGGGTTGTTTGGCCGGGGAATAATGAGCCACTGAAAATGATTGTTATAGATGACCTCTCTACGCTGTTCTCATATGGAGCCAATCGAGACCAGGTCCAGAGGCCTCCTAACAATCACGGATAAATCAATTGGATGTTACGGGTCAGGGGTACTGCTGCTGCAGGAGGTAGGCTGGGGAACAAGGTAAAAACATTCTTCCGGCCTGGAGGAGGGCTTGACTACGAGGTGTTTTGGTGAGAAAAAAAGCCCTTGTTTCTACCAGAGATTAATCAAAAATATCTAAATGTTAAACCTGAAATCTTGACAGATGCTGTATATAATTTTTGAAGAGGTACTTGAAGCACTTCTTCATCAATTAACCTTAGGAGATGAGAAAGGGCGTGCTTGAAGGCCTGGTTAAGTTAAAAAAAAAAGAACAAATGAGAAGATAGAGCTGTGTCGAGCTGAGGATGTGAAAGGAAAGAGGAGAGGAGAGAGGTGTGTATCACGAAAAGCCTATCAGTTGTAATGCAAACCCACTTCGGATGCCCCTCAGACAAAACACCTGATAAGGTTGATTGTGAGACACATTCCTCAGCTGAATGTGTGTGTGCCGATGAGGGCACGTTGTGTGGTCAACAGTCCTCACATAACTGATACCAAAAATCCCCAAAAGTGTTTGTAGCAAAAAGCTCGAGTATTTACCAAATTTCATCTTCAGTACATAGATTTTAGTATTTTATTTATATGTGTGTATGTGAGCAGTATATATACACAGTATATCTTTTTTTCTTTTTCAGGTTGAAGCCAAATTCCCTAATTTCACACTGTTTATTGACCAATTAAAGAAATCTTTCCTTGACATACCACTTTACTTTGAGTCCGTCTCATCATTGGACTTAAACTACTTAGTAATGTAGAATAGTGATGAGATCACTGTTTCAGTAACGTATAAGGGGAGGAATGACAATCAGGAATTCTGATAAATGTGATTTAGGATTCTAATCCTGGCAACACTTGGTTACTGACATTTCTGTGGTTGGCTTGTTCAGGGTCATCACAGCAGTTTGAAGAAGGGTTGATATCAGTTTTGTCTGTGTGTTCAGTGTACAAACCAGAACATGTCAGTGGGGCATGTTAGCAGTATTGCAAAAAGTACACAGAAGTCATACTTATGAATAACATATACAAACAGCAATAGTCTTTTTATATGATACTATTTTCGTGTGTGACCAATTATTACCTTAACACATTTAGTATCATTTTTAATCTTTCTTTCATCTTTCAGATTATGGGAAGTATGGTAGTAGTTATAGGTAACTGTTAGTCAGAGATGGTTTGTCACATGGAAATTTTGAAAATTTGGGGCTACTTGAAATTATTATGCTAGTTGATGAGCTGAAGAAGTTCCATCCATCCATCCATCCATCCATCCATCCATCCATCCATCCATCCATCCATCCATCCATCCATCCATTTTCTTTCAACGCTTTATCCGCTGTCGTGGGTCACGGGGAACTGGGGCCTACCCCATGCTGGCTTAGGCCGTAAGGTGGAGGAAACTGGCACGATGCCAGTGCACCGCGGAGCCACACAGAGACACAGACAATCACACACACTCACTCTTACGGGCAATTCCGGATGGGCCAATTAACCTAAAGCGCATGTGTTTGGAGGTGGGAGGAAGCTGGAGAACCCGGGGAGAACCCACGCAGACAAGGGGAGAACATGCAAACTCTGCACAGAGCGGGAACCCGGAACTGCCTTGCTGTATGGCGACAGCGCTGCCCACTGCATCACCGTGTTGCCCTGCTGAACAAGTTAAATGAAATGAAATCATAATGGACTTAAAGTAAACATGACACTGAGTGAAAGTCTAGTGGATTTTTTCTGATAGAAATACTATGAAATTGTACAAAAGCACATCCAATGTGAAAGTGACTTTGAGTGTCCAGAAAAGTGCTATATAAATCTAATTCATTATTATTATTTTTCATAGTTGCTGTAGTACGACTAATGAGGGACCAGTCCTTTGTGAAATGATTCTGGTGAGACTGTATGACTACATGAAAGCGGTTAAACTGTGTAAGAGTGAAGACATTGAATATTTTTACATATAAACACTCTTCCAAACAATACAAAGGCTTATGTACCTTAAAATATTTCTACAGTATATCAAGTACAGTACTGCTGCACTGATTTGTGAAAGTATTTGGTGAGACTGTGCTGCATAACACTAACACTTTGTAGATGATTAATGTTATTTGTTCAGCTCTGAGGAGAGTTTGTTGTAATTAAAATTAGATTTAGTAATTTGGAGAATTTAAACTACAAAATACTGTTTTCCACAAGTGTGTGTCTCTTACTTTGGGCATCCAATTAAAGTAAAATCTTGATTAATTGTTGCTGACGGATTTTTGTATGGCTCTTGATTACATTGGACAGATGGTAGACGAGCAAATAGCAAAACAAATGTAACTGTAATAACTTTTGTTTCTGTAACTAGTTCTGCAGTCACCTTTTTTGTATCCTAATTATGTAATGTCATTCCATGTACTCCATTAGACTTAAGACCGTTAACGACTATGAATTACCAAAGTCAAGTGACTCATCCAGCGCCTTCAGGCCGTCTGCCCAGGGTATGATGGTATTGGTTCCAGCTTGCAATCACAAAAAGTATTAAGCAGGTAAAGAAAACAAATGAAAAATACATTGCAAATCAACAGGAAGATGTTTGAAATTGAAATATTGTGTGTAAGGGTTTGTTACAGAAAATACATCAAACTCTCCTCCTCTCCCTTTCGCTTGAGTTATGAGGTGCCACAAGCACTCACAGCATTCGTGTAGCTGACCTGGCAAACTGTGAAAAGTAAGACGTGAGGTCTGCAGGACCTGCTGGAAGCAGATATATAGGGATCATTTGCCAGGATGACAACGAGGTTCAGTATTAACACTCGGTGTACCAGGATTCTGTAACTACTAGAACTACCATAGGCAGTCATTTTGACTGCCCAGACATTATTTGTATATAATTTGGATTGTCAATAAAATATCCAAGAATAAATTGGTGGAATAGGTAAAAACACATCAGGACAGTAAATGAAAACTATGATGATTGAATTTTTTATTTATTTAATTGATACAACATTACGTCTGTGCAATTACACATCCAAACTCGAACTGTAAGATAAAAACAAATGTATCTCTGTGGAAAAAAACCCACCAAATGTATCATACTCCATAAAATTGGTGTCATCATTAGACCTTAAAAATGAAAATTACTAACTATTGTGAACATTCAATAATGCTGTGACTGCTGCCAGCCAGCTTGAGACACCACTGTTATGATTCCAACTTGTTTTGCTTATGGCTCACAAACACTCACAAACACAAGTAACCTGTGTTGAAGGGGGGAAAAATATCACCACTGATAACTTCTTTACTTCTCTTGAACTTACTAAGGCAATAAATGCCCAGAAAACCAGCCTGGTTGGTCCAGTAAATAAGAGTAGACAAGAGCTTCCTCCATCTGTAGAGCAGCAAAGGGCCATGCATACTAAAGAGGTGCTGAAATGTTACAGTGCAACCCTAACAATCTATCAATGCTAACGAAAGATAAATATCTCCATTCTAATCACAATCCACACGGATGTCAACAAATGGCAACGAAGCTAAACTGGACACTGTTACATACTAAAACAGAACCCAGGTTGGAGTAGTTGTGCTTGATCAAATGGTGAAGAAATACCCAGTGAAAGCTGTTTCATAATACTTGTGGCCTGGCTGCTATAAATGCTTCGATCCTGTTCAATAAATGCACCAATAAGATGATGTCACAGAGGAACCTCATAATGTGACTTGCAAAGGAACTTTGCTCAGGACATGACAAAATGATGGTGCGAGAGCCCCATTTGGAGCAGCAGAAGGAGGGGAGAAGGCAGTGCCAAGTGAAGAATGTGCAAGGAAAATAAAGCAAAGGAAAATTGTGTCAAATGTAGTGGGGACTGCACAGGGAAGGTACAGGTTACCTGTGTTGACTGTGAGTGATTCCAAGCCGTAAGCAAACCATCTTGGCATTGTAACATCAGTGTCTCCAGCTGGCTGGTAGCCCTCACAGCATTACTGAATGTTCATAATAGTTGATAATTCTCATTGTTAAGGTCTAATGATGACCCCAATCTGTTTTGAAGCAGGATACATTTGTTTCTTTTTCACAAATGCATTTCTTTTTATTTCAAAGTTTGAATTTGGATGTGTAATTGCAGAGAAGCTATGCTGTGTCAGTTAAATAAATAAAACACTCACTCATTATAGTTTTAATTTAGTGTCCTGATGTATTTTCAACTATTACACCAATTTATTCTTAAACATTTTTAATGATAATCCAAATTATATATGAATAATACCCAAGCAGTCTAAATGACTGCCTTTGGTAGTTCTAGGTAGTAATACTCTTTTATGTTTTGAAATTTTAATGATCAAACAATGTTAGAATAAAATATACACTCCTTTAGGAAAAGTCACGGTCCTATTGGTACATACTTATTTTTAAAACTAAGTTTTGACATTGCAAATTTAAAAAGCAGTCAAAATGACTGCCTTGGGAGTTCTAGTGTTAATAACACATATGAATATGTTAAAAATGCATAGAACAGGAAAAAATAAGTACATATTGTATGTGGTTAAAAACATTCACACACAGCTGGTTTGAAAATAAAGGAAAAAATGAAAAAGCTCAATAAACCGTTGACTAGCGTGTGAAAACATAGATTAGAGGCTACTGTATAATCACGCTTCTCAAATCCCCTTTGCATTTGGTTTTCACTCCATATGCTCACTTCTGTTTAACTGTCACTCTGATAGACCTCTTTATAACACAGCCTAATGAAAAGTATCATGACAATACAGAAAAAAAGGTTTTAGCGCATGTGCATCTGTGGACTATAAAGTGTATGTTTATGAAAAGGGAAAGCAGGCTCAACAGGTTGCACTGGAAACGACAGTCCTCAATAAAGTGGCTCAAAAACAAGAACAGATGCACAATCTGTTAGTAAAGTTAGAGGGAGTTAGAAGTTATTATTTAAATATATATAAGCATGTAATTATGCATATGCTGGCTGCCAGCTTCACATGAAACATGTACAGTGAATAAAAGGCCTGAGCATGATTTTTGTGACAAACTGCACACCTTTTCTATTGTTAAATTGCTTGTCCTTTCCAAAAGAAGTAATTTCTTTGTACTTACAGTTTATGGGGATGATGTGTAAACCTAGCAAGGCCATAAGAAGAGCGTTCTGGACTGTGACAAGAGCTGGAAAACACATGAATTTAACCATTTTCCTTCAAATGTTCTGAAAAACTCCACTTGCATCCAAGGTCTGTAAAAACTTCATGGTTATCATGTTGCTGGAGGAGGCAAAGGAGGAAGTAATCAGCTGTGGGAACTGCAAATCATTAAGCCAATTTTAACCATAAGTCATGCCATGGCTACAAACTGTGATTCTTGAAAAATGAGAGGCACATTTTGTGTTTTTCGGGTACATAATTGGAAAAGTTTGTGGTTGTACATATTTTTTGTGGAGAACAAGAACCTGGCAGAAGATTTAAGATTGTTTACACTCTCAACTGCACTTCCTGATGGGCTATTTTCAGAAACAATGCTGATAAAATACTCTAACATAGTATAGCATGTGTCAGAACATAGTGTCAGAAAACACTTTTTTCTGGATTGGGATTCTTTGTAATCTCCACCCTGATTGAACTGAATTTGGATGTGTAATTGCTTAGTTTTGGGTATCAGTCATATAAACCAATTCTGGTATTGGTATCTGTACCTA